>NW_004567122.1:630632-684860 GCF_000260355.1 Condylura cristata
GGGCGCTGGCGGAGGCGCCCGTCGAGGCGCCCTGGCGGCTCTGCGTTTGCTCCTCACGACGCCGTGTCGGCGGCCGGCCGGCGGGCGGGAGGGAGGTCGAGTCCGTTGGCAAAGGTCGCGTGGAAGTGGCTTTGAGCGGAGAGTTTTCTGGTGCCGTTTAGGGAATATCCTCTGAAATAAATAGGGTGCCCTGGAGACCGTGCGGCTCAGACCTTAAGAAAACGAAAAGGCGCCCTGCGGCGGCGGGTGGAGCGGACACAAACTGCATGGTAGACCTCTGAGTCACGAGTCTGAGTTACGGGCTACACAGTCTGTTGCTGGGGTTGGGGGCTTTGTTTTCATTCTTAGGTATTAACGGGCTTGGTAGAGAGCATAGAAAACTGGGAACCAAATGATAAACTTTAAAGAAACATCTAAACATCACAAGCGATGTAAAAATCGCTAAAGGAAAAAATCTTTCAAACTGAGTATAACGTCAGTCTTCTTTTGACCCTTGTTTATTGTTGGAAAAAGTATTTCCCCCGTGATCATTTCCTTTACTCAAGTACTTCACTGAGTTTAAGCTGTATTATGTATTAACCTCATAGCAGGACTAAGCATTTCCCGGCAGCTGGAAATTTGGTGTGCCTTATGTGTATTTTTTATTTGTGGTGTTCACTGGGCAGTAATTTCATGCCAATTGTCTTAACTTTGTTTTGACTTACACCCTTGAGGGTACTCACTAGAGCCATAGTACAGGTGAGAAGGGTATTGTCATTTGCATAACCAGAAGAATGTAGTCTGTCCCCACACCCGTCCAGCATAACCTGGATTAACTGTTCATGGCAGCGTCTGGTTTTATATTGGTTTCAATTTTCTACACATAGAGTAAGTGTAGTGGGAGCACATCAGAAAGCATGATGTTTGATTGAGCGATAGAAGATTGTAGAAGCATGTTTGTTGTTGTTTTCGAAGTTCCCACTGTTGACAAATACCTCATTCCCATGAAGGGCATCAAGGAAGCACAACCTAAATCTTCCTTTCCTTTAGTCAAAAATTAGCTTCCTCTTTAAGGTTGCTCACTACTTAATGTGAGGACCAGTGGCTCAAATCATAATGTGTTGGAGCACACATGAACTTAAGTCCATTGCAGAACGCCTGCAACTACTTCTCCTTGCTGCTTTGTTCAGGAAACACTTATGTGCTGTCATACTTGCTGTGAAAACTATGAGATAATCCCTTTTATACTGGGCATGCCCAGTAACCTTGCAGGATCTATTTTGGAGCACTGTGCAAGAACTTTGGGGGGCCAGTTTTTGCTCCCCACCTTCCTTCAGAATAGACTGTAGTAGCAAACAGACATTTGACCCACGAAGGAGTGAGTTTTGGAGGCCATACTTCGACCACTGTTGAAATAAAAACCTGGAAGTAAGTTTTCAGCCATTGTTTAAAATGCCCAGTAGATCAAAAACTATTTTTGTTTGTTATCTGTGAAAACTGAGGGGAAAAGTTGCAGTTCATGCTGCCCTTGCCTGTTTTTCCTTCCCCATTCAGAGCCTGTGGTTCTTTAAAGCCTCTCACGATGACTCTGCATTCTTGGTAAACACATTGCCTTGGCCTTTAATACAGTCCTTACTCCGAGAATCCACCAGAATCCAGGTACCTGCATTTGTTAGGTGACATATTTCAGAGTGAGGCTTTTAACATAAAGTATGTGATTCTGCCCTTTGAGGTATATTGTATTCTAATATTGGACCTTTAATATTGGACCTTTATTGTATTCTAATATTGGACCTTTACACACCCCTTGGCATGTGAGTGTGTAAGAGAGAACTAATCATCTTCCCATTCAGAAGTCAGGAAACAGTGTACAGCTGGCTTTAATGCTACCTGTAAAACCCTGGTATTGTCCTTCTGCCCCACTTAAAGTACTTTACTTCTATGAAACAATAGTCCTGTTCTTAAAACAGTGAATCCCAGGACTAATAATAGGGAACACCAAAGTGTCAGAATAGAGCTTTGGAGGGTATTAGCTCTATTAATGCAGATACAGCGTTTGGATTGTGGGGGAATTGTTATTCCTGTTCTGGCTTTAGAAAACAGATCCACTGCGAGTAGGTTGGTCATTGAGACCCTGCTTAAGGCCAGGCGCAATACTAAGCATAGGTGCTATTGACAAATTAGGTGGCTGGTAGGATTACAGTTTATATTATTTTTTAGACTTTTATAAATTTTGTATAAATGTCGTTTTTTGCCAATTTTTAAAAATTAATGTTTATTTTTACATCATAACGTTTTTAATGACCCTAAAATCCTAAGTCAAAGTTATATCGTACACTGTACACATTTTCTCTTACAATGAGCAGTAACAGCTGTCTGAGCTAGTTCACTTTATGTCAAAAAATATTTAATGATGCTTTGACATCTTGGGGGGGTTGGAAGCTACCTACCTGAGCACACCTTTCCTGTGGAAACCCACCATCCAAAGCCCAGACCCCAGCCACCTCTCTTACCTGTGCTCACACACCTGCGTGGAGCCCCTGCTGCTCTGGGGCATGCAGGGCCTGGCAGACAGTGGGCACTGCGCCTGCCCGCCTTGCCCTTTGGAGGAAGCCCCAATAGAGGCCGAGCCCACGTGGCCCCCTCCTCCGACCCACCCTGCTGCGTCCCCACATGGCCAGGATGTCATGGCGTCCTGGTGCTGTTCATTCAGGGTCCCTCACTCCTTGCCTGTTTTCTTACCACCACGGATTAAAAGCCCAGGTGCAGATCACAGCAGCGTGGCAGTGGGTGCTGGAAAACACAGATGTGTAGGGAGACCCCTTCCCCAAAGAATAGTCTGTCGTGTCCACGACTTGAACTCACTTGTCAAGGATGTAGAAGTCTCTACCTCGGCCCAGAGCCTGGAGTAGCCGCCTGCCAGGCAAAGCGCTAGGTGCTACCAGTCCCTACCTGTCGCCGTGCTCTCTCACCATCGGCCGGCTGTTGTCTCATTGCCAGGCACTCTTGTGTGATCTGGGTGTTATATTAAAGTTTCACTTGGGGAGAGTTGGCATTAAGCCAGTGGTGAGATGGCAACTCATGGCTCTGGCTGGAGGTAGCTTTACCAAGAGAACCTGCAGGGGGCCTTGCCTGGTGGCACAGTGGTTTAAAAGCTCAGCACTCCAAGCCCACCACAGCCGTGAGTTTGATCCCCAGCCAGGGAGGTGACCCACACAGCACAGTAGACCTCTCCTGTTTCCCCGCTGCTCCCCTCAGCAGTGTACTTCGTCAATCTGCCTGTTCTGCTCCCCACTCTGTCTCTGGTGAATCCTCTCACCGCCCCGGAGCCTCTGGCTTGTACCGCAATTCTGTGTGCGTAAATAAATATTAAAAAAGTAGAACCGGCAGAGCTATAGATCTGTGGGCTGGATTCACGGCAGAGAACAGGCTTTGGCTTTTCTGGCTTGGAGAGCCTGCCCACACAAACGGGTGCAGCTGGCACCTGCCCAGTGCATTTGCTCCAGCAGACCGTGGAGCCGTGAGAGCACACTGGCATCCGCAGTCTGTCCACCGGCTAGTGGGCATGTCCTCACGGTAGCCTTCCATGTGCCTCCTTTTTCCTGACAAGGTGATTCTCTATTGCTTAGCAAGTGTCAGGCAGGCACCCCATGAAGGGTGTCAGAGATCAAGCCAGGGAGAAAGGGTTCCACAGAGCCCCAAGAGGTGCTGGCACTGTGTGCAGTCAAAGTGTTCGGTGTGTCACCCGCGCTTGATGGAGACAGCCTGTCTGTGCTTCTGTCCCGTCCCCGATTCATGAACACTGGGAAGACTGACCTAACAAGGAGAATGTTCAATATGTGAAAATGCGGATTGTAGAACAATGTTTCTTTGGGGATCATATTTGTTCAGAAATGCAAATTAAAATATTGATAACATTGTTTGAACTTAACAGGTCACTGGTAAAATATTTACAGCTGTTCTGGTGTGTGATTTTAGAGAGTGGGAATCTGAACTTATAAAATAGATCACACAGTGGATTTTGTTATTAAGGTGCCCCTGATTCCTGCTATGAAAATAAACACCAAGGTACTTAGTGAGGACGATGGGAAACATACTTGAAAGAAGATCTGTGTCTCCATTTCTGCCTTTCGCCCTCAAGCCCCCGTCGCTGGAGACAGACTGAGGCGGCTCTGGGTGCGGGTCGCCCCACTGACTGTCGGAGTCAGTTGAAGAGCTGGGGCGCGGGGGTGCCCGGGCGCGCGCCTCACTCGGCCTGTGCTCAGTTTCAGAATGGCTGCGCCTGCTGCCTTTCCTCGGCGTGCTCGCGCTGCTGGGCTATCTTGCGGTTCGTCCATTCCTCCCGAAGAAAAAACAACAGAAGGATAGCTTGATTAATCTGAAGATACAAAAGGAGAACCCCAAAGTGGTGAACGAAATCAACATCGAAGACCTGTGCCTGACCAAAGCCGCGTACTGCCGGTGCTGGCGCTCCAAGACGGTAAGGCCGCGGGCACGCGCTGGCCAGGGAGCCCCGAGGCCGCCCGCTGCCCAGAGCTTGCATTTTGGGAGGAAGTTTCAGATGCTGGGCAGGCAGAGAAATGCGGGGGCTGGCGCCTTGGCTGCGGGGCAGGTCCAGAGGAGCTGCTGGGTGCGGTCCGCCGTCCGGTGGCTGTGCGTGAAATCGCTTGAGTCTTCAGCGCCTGGCCTTCAGGGTTAGGTTTATTTTCTCGTCATCTCTCCCCGTCACGGGTACTTTAGGATTGAGTGAAACGAGGGCCTCAGGTCCAGGATGAGCCCGCAAATGGTAGCCGTGATGGCGACTTCCAATATGGACATTAACAAGGACTTTGGGGTGATGAGACTGATCACTGATGAAATGTCCACTGTTGTCAGGGTCCCTTTAAATACAGTGATGTCCATCACAGCATCTTTTGTTACAGCACAATTTAGCCCATCTGACAGTAGGGACCGATTAACTATTAAGACAAGTGGTGCGGTATTAAGTGCTTAGAAGCCACATTCTCAGTATCAGAAAGACTTTTTTTTAATATTTGAGAATAATAACATGAAAGCATGATGTAATATAAAAAGTGTATTGCCATTTAACTCTGTTTTTTAAAATAAAGATTGTGCTTAGTAAATGCAGAAATAGATCAAAATGCAGAAATAGATCAAAACGAGTGAATTTTATAAGTTTTTAAAAATGTTAACAGTAGGACTTTTATATTCTGAATTCTAATTTTTTTAAGGATTTGCAATTTAGAGCTCCAGAGAATAAGAGCTTATTTTCATCTTATAAATCTACTTTATTACCTCATGTGAAACCACCAAAATTAAAAAAAAACTATACCAAGTAAGAATTAACTATTTACAATTGTTAGATGTTGACCAGGTTTGAGCAGGCCAGAAGAGTAGGGGTGGAGGGTCAAGGGGAGAGGCTGGTGCCTGGGGTGGGACTGGGACACAGCCCAGTGAGCCTGCAGCGGCCCAGCGAGCGGGCAGCCGAATGGCCGAGCGTTGCAGCCACGCTGCCTCAGTAAGGGCGCAGTAAGGAACAGTGAAGCTGCTCCAAAAGGTGTGGAATTAGTAATGCGGTGTGACACGTGCTGGTGAGACCCACCCACGGTCAGGAAAGCGCTCTGTGGCTACTTCCCCACCCCCACCAGCAATAGGCCTTCTTTATCTGAGCACTTCACAAATACTTCTGCTTACTGAATCATTTAAAAGTAACACATGGATTCTTTTTCCTTTGTAGTTCCCCGCCTGTGACGGATCACATAACAAACACAATGAGTTGACAGGCGACAATGTGGGCCCACTAATACTGAAGAAGAAGGAAGTTTGAGGGTGATGGGTCAGGGTTGAATTCAGTTAAAGCTCCAGCAGTATTTTCCAGTTTTTGTGTATAGAAGACCTTTCACATGGTGGTTTTAATTATTGCTACTGTTTGATAATTATTTCTGCCAGTTTTCCTGCTATACTATGGTTTATATTTGATACTTTGTATATTGTCATTTATGTAGAAATTAAATCATGCAGTCCTTGTGTTCTGACTTGGAGGAATTCATGTATAATATCTTCCTATAATAAAACCAATACTTGTAATTTTAATTGTAATTTTGAGAAAAACCTATGCTTTGGCAGTAGATACAAGGCTGTTCCTTTGAATATCAGTATTTTCAACTGAATCTGTACTTTGAAATGTTCTCCCTTTGCTATTAAATAAATTATTTTTCAGATTTCTTCTGTTTTGATTACTTGCATTTCCTGCCCTCCCCCCCCACCTTTCTGGCCTTCCACACACCTGTCTTGTTTAGATCAGTAAGAAAAACACTGAATAATGACTTGAATCTTTAAAGATGAACTCTATGCTTTATGCAGATTGATGTCTAGTAGGAATTTCTCAATTTCTGGCAAGATGTGAACTGGATATGAAAGTTCCAGTAAGAAACAGATTCGAAAAGACTTGTGTTTGCCCTCAGGGGCTCATTGGCCTGTGCCAGTGCACCATGTCTGTCTGACTCCAGGTGGAGGGCGGGAGCAGGCGCAGGCCCACCTCAGCACCTGACCAGCTGCCAGAACCAAGCACATCTAAGTTCCTGTCAAAACGATGAGCTCAGCATTCCAAACTTCTATGAACTTGTGGCAGTAAACCAATAAAGCATAAAATACTTTTGCAAAATTTTCTGAAGTCTTCAAAATCTCTGTAGTTCTCAGCCCGACAGCTTGTGTGTGTCATGCCAACAGCTGCCCTCCCACTGGCAGAGGAACTTCCTCTGCTGCCTGTCCGGGAGCACGAGGCAGGCACCGCCCTGAGCACGGGCCTGCAGGGCTGACTGGTTATGTGAGATGTGGAGAGCTGCTGCCATGTGAGCCTGACTCTCCTGTGGCCAAGAGTAGCAATTTTAAAGTTAGGATTTGAAACATACTTGTGGTTTCTTTGTGAAGTTTTGCAAGGTTCACGTCCAAAATTGTTGCCTCTTCTCATCCATGAGTAGCCAGACGTGTGTTGCTCTGGCTTTGCTTCTGGGTGTTTTTTGTCCTAAGGTCTTTTCCTCAACGCCCTTAAAGGACTTCCCTGTCAGGAGAACCACTTATGTTTCTATGGTTGATCTCAAGACTTCGGGAAAAATCCTCTTCACCAAACGTGGCTATCCGTTCTGTAGTCAGGAAATACTTTTTAAATCCCTGACTGCAGCTCACTGCAACATGTTTTTAATCATGTGTTAGTGATTCCCATTCTGAAGTTACACAAGAGAAAGGAAAATTTCCCCTTCAAACATAGAGACTAAAATGAAATTATACTTTAAATTTTGTCAAGTGAGAACACCGTCAAAACTGAAAACTTATGAAAGGTAAAAATTATACATACCCTGGGCCTTCCCTGGTGGCACAGCAGGTTGAAGCACAGCACTAAGAAGCTAAAGCCACTTCAGCATGAGTTCGAACCCCGCCCGCCCCAGAGGTGACCACAGGGCATGGCAGACTTCTCTTGACCTGCCCGCTGCTCCCTTCAGCAGTGTACTTGTCGGTCGTCCTGTTCTGTTCCCCACTGTCTCTGGTGAATCCTCTCACCACCCCACACCTGTGGCCTGAACCCCAGTTCTGTATGCATAAGTAAATCTTTTTAAAAAATTACACATACCCCAAAAGTAAAGGTTAAGCATTCAAAGTTTTTTTTACCCTGCATTTTCAATTGTTAAAATATGTCAAACAGCTGTGCACAAATATTTTCCCACTTTTGTAGCCTTTTCAGCAGTCTAGAGCTGGTAGCAAATTTATAACTTCTTCCACGAGGAGCAGTATCAGTTGCCGTCATTTCCCTGTGCAAATTCTCAAAATTCTACCATGTTCACCTAACATAACTGCATCTGTATTGATTTGTTAGCTCTTGAAAGACATATTTTGGCTTTCTAGAAACGTCTGGAAATAGCCCTGGTGTTTCCATGTCTCGTGACTGCAGAATTGGTTCCCCTTTCTTGGTAAACTAGTCACTGTCTCACTCAGCAAGATATTACAGAACGAGGCATCAAACTGATGAGCAGGCTCGAGGTATTAATGATTCACTCAGGCGGGCAGCTAAGCAAGTTGTATTATGAAAAGCACATTACAATTCAGCTTTGAGTTTGGTGCCTCATCTGATGACTCATTAAACTACTTGTGTTTTGTAACCTACTTTGTTAATGAATTTATAGGAAGCTAATTAAGCCAACTGTTGATCTCTGCTCAACCTTCCTGAGATCCCAGTCTCTTCTCCCCACAGAGGTTTAAGTCTCTCCTGTTTTATCAGGGCTCTTAGATTATGGTGGGCATCTCATTTTCGACTTACCGGAGACCTCTAACTCACTACACTGCGCCCTGCAGGATCCAGATCTGACACCGCCACGCTGGAGGAGACCAGCAGGTAAGTCACCAGCGCTCCCCAGCCTGTCTGAGCAGCTGTGCCAGTGTCCCTCTGTGGGGCTAAGCATCCTCAAGTCCCACCTGATTCTAACAAGTTTGGCCATCTGATTGCTGCTGCTGCTGCACACGTTGCATGCGTTGAAAGGGTCCTGCAGAAACAGGTACACAATAAAGTGTGACAACTGACTGCAGGAGAGGGAACAAAAGCTTAAAATGTGTGACAGGCAGGCCCTCGAGATTCCCACTTATAAATCAGCACCACAGGTAGGGTTACATTTAAAGGGCAGGCACTAAGCCAGATTGTCATTTTAAGGGTACGGCAGTGGAGGTTTAACTTTGGTTCTCTCACTTTGCATTTCATTCACTCAGCTAGCCTCTAAAACCAGAATTAAAATGTTCCATTGCTGGCCCTGGTCTTTTCTTTTTCTTGTGATTTTTTTCACTGAATTACGAAAGGGATGGGGACTTAGCGAGCACTTACCTTCCTGGCACCTGCTTCATTTCACCTTCCATTCTGCTTAGCTTGTAGTATGACACAGGTTCAGCCTGACAGATGACTTTCTGTTCCTGAAATATGTAATACTAAAAGAGCATTCTACACAGTTATTAACTTCGGAGTCAAAAATCATAGGCTAGCTCTCTAGTGAAATCACACATTTATTAAATCTTGGTTCTATATACAGGTTTCACATATTTGTGGCTTTTAAGTTTTCTCTCATGTAAGAGAATCCATTAAAAGAAACAGGCAGTGCCTGCAAATGACCTTTTCAATGAAAGGTGGACCCTGACCAGTCAGTCTTGACAAGGCTCGGATCGTGGTGCGTGAGCAGCTTGGGGCCCAGGATGCCGATGAACAGAGCCCCGTTGGGAGCCGTGATCAGGATAGCGAGGAAGGCGACTGTCATCACATGCTGCGAGTACAGCTCCAAGTTGGGCGCGCTGGCTCTCGCCGTCTCTAGAGCGAGAGGGCCCAACACAGCCTGCATGTGGGGTAAAGACGTCATTGAGGGAAATGTCCACAGAGTTAGCACTGACTAACGTAAATGGCCCTGTCCAACAGACCCAGGGTTAGACTACCATAAGAGAGGAGACAAGGCGCTGAGGAATTCTTGCGTATCTCTCAATTCTGACCTCTTCCTAGCCACGTATCTGGAGGAAGGGACAGGGATGAGTCAGAGTGTCACACAGGCTGGCTGGCGTCTCTCATCTCAGCCGACCCATTGAGACCTGCTCTGAGTGTCTGTTCTCCCTGAACCTCAGGAATCTAGGGGAGCGGGGCTCTGCAGTCAGCCTTTACCGTGAGCCTCCAGGGTCTGGGCTGCCACAAGACAGCACACATACTAGTTGCGAGCGTTACTCTTTCCCTACATGGAAGGTAGAATAGCATAGTTAAACTGGCAAGAAATCTGGGAGTCTGGCAAACTGGGTTTCAATTCTGGTTTTGTGCAACCAGGTAAGTGATCTTTACAAGTGACTCAAGCTGTCCAAGCTCCTCCTCACTTCAAAGTGAACAACACAGTAATACCATCCCGTCAAGGGGTTGGAATGATGACTAAATGTGTGAATGGGAGAGCAGCAGGCACTTACATGCTGGTAAGCTTCTCTCCCCACTCTCCCTTCTACCCCTGCCAGTAGGAAGGAATTCCTTTGAATTCTCTTTCAGAGTAACCCTGCTGGGCCACAGAATCCCGCAGGCACCTTTTAGCAGATTTACTTTTAATAACAAAGTATCTTGCTAATCCTTTACTTCTATTTATTAACCTAAGTGTGAAATTACCTTAAATTGTTCAGAGGTTAACTACAAATATATAATAAATCTTCTGAGAAGTTGCACAATAACAGCATGATAGAAATATTCCCTCTCCCATGTGACATTATTGCCAAAGAACGCCCCAATTTATGATCAGGTTCCAAATTTAAAATTAATGACCAAGAATTGTACAGTTTTAGGCGCTGCCTGGTGGCTCAAGAGGTTAAAGCGCAGCACTATAAAGCTGTCTGCCTCCACCACAGCATGAGTTCGAACCACGGCCAGGAATGACCCACAGGGCACAGCAGACCTCTCCAGACCCACCTACTACTCCCCTCAGCAGTGTATTTGAGTAGATCCACCTGTTTTGCTCCCCACTCTGTCTTTGGTGAGTCCTCTCACCCCATCCCCACACTTCTGGCCTGTACCCCAGTTCTGTAGGCAAAAGTAGTAAATCTTTAAAAAAAAGTTGTATACTTTTATATAATTTTTTGTTAATAGAATACAAGGAGCTGGATGCTGAGAAGAAAAAGATAATTCAGACAAAAACCAACTTATGTTTTACAAGATTTGAGCACCAAAGAGCTGCCAAAAACCCACTAAGTTTTAACAGATGACAGTGATAATGGCGGCACTCACAGGAGCGACACTCAGCGTCCCACAGGGTCTGCCACGTGGCAGGTCCTGTTCTTAAAGTTTGACAGCACTGACTCGTGTCGTCCACGTGGCAGCCCTGTGTGACGTGGGGACTCCTGCTAGATAGTAAGTGGTTTCTATCTAGTAACTGAGAATTATTACCGTTTCTTGAGAAGAACCCAGTTAGTAAACTGATCTTACATTTATGAACTACATTCTTTCTCTTACTGTCATCCCTCTTCTGCTCTAGTTTTTACCAGTATTCTACACAAAGGAAAGAACTAAAATGTAGCCAATTCTGTATCAGTAGCAGAGAGAGAAAGAAGGGGATGCAGATTGACTCTTGAAATGTAAAGATAATTGTTGAATCTGAACATTTGTGACATCATCATCATTTGTTGTGGTCATGACTCAATTTGTACAAGAAATGAGTTTTCTGTATTGCCAGAGCCTAGAATGAGCTTCTACTAATGGCGCAGAGGAAGC
Organism: Condylura cristata; assembly: GCF_000260355.1. Taxonomy (NCBI): domain Eukaryota; kingdom Metazoa; phylum Chordata; class Mammalia; order Eulipotyphla; family Talpidae; genus Condylura; species Condylura cristata. Next base: position 641,869 of record NW_004567122.1, read on the forward strand.
CTGGGCTAACAAGCAGGCACAGAAGCAGACCAGGTGCAGGGCCAGAGGGTAGGCTCCTGCCTCAAGCCTCCTTTTCTTTTCCCCTACTTTATGGAAATTAAGAGATAATCAAACAAAATCACATGTGAAGTGTTGGAAAGAGAGACAAGAGAGATAAACACTTCTTTTACAGATTATTTACTATGGCAGGGATTAAAAATAAATCATGACATATTAACTGAGGCAAACAGCAGTGAAACTGTTCAATGAGCCCTGCCATCTGCGACAGCCTACATCCAGCACTTCATGAGGGTGAGTTCCTCTAATCCTCCAATGCCTGTGACAGACAGAACCATACAGCTCACTGTACAAGGACAGCGCAGTGCTGAGCAAGTGTGAGGGTTACAGGCAAGAAAGTATTTAAAACAGGCACCTGGCCCCTTGGACCCTTCTAGCCATAACATTGAAGATTTTGTCACATGGAAATGCACAAGTTTTTCTGTTTTGGAATAACAATGGAAAAAGAATCTCAAGAAATTAAGCCATTACACTGTCAGGTTAAAGTCTCTAGACATAAGTAGCAAAACCTTTCATACGAGAATAACTAGAAGGTCCCTCATTCATTCATTCATCCATCATTTGTTCATTCTTGTAGGCTTAGTAACTGTAAACATTACCCAAATACTTATTGTAAGCACCTCCTGCGTGCCAGACACTGTCTTAAGTACTAGGGGGAAAAATCAGACACTGATTTCGAGTTTAGTGGTGAGATTCAAATACACAAATGAAATGCGTAATGTAAAATAACGTGCATTCATGTTTGTGGGGCAGGTAAAGGGAAGAGGGAACATACACTTTAAAAAGAAATCAATGCCTCTACTGTAACATCATAACATTTAGTTCTGTAATATTCAGCAAAATGTAAAAAATTACAGTATTCATATATACTTTACTTATTTTTTGCATGTAGTAGAACTGGAGTATAGACCAGTTCTATAGACCAGGTTGGGGGTGGGGGGAAGAGGATTCATCAGAGACAGAGTGGGGAGCAGAACAGGTAGAGCTACTGAAATTCACTGCTCAGGGGAGCAGTGGGAGACAGGAGAGGTCTGCTGTGCCATGTGGGTCACTCTCTGGCTGAACTGAATTCAGGTCAACTCGGTGATGTGCTGAGACAACCCTTAGGCCACCAGGGAAGCCCCTCATATACTTTACCTGTATTTTAGGAAGATAAAATTTTTTTCATCAATCTCGTATTTGTCATCAACAGTAAATTTTTCAACTCAGTGATCAAAAATGATTAACTCATGCCAATTTTCACAATGGAGCTGGAAGGGATCATGCTAAGTGAAATAAGTCAGAAGGGAAAGGTAAACACTGGAGGTTTCCCTTACATACTCTGTATGCTAATACAGAGACCAGGCAAAGGGTCAGAAAAAGACAAAACTTGCAACCGACCGCAGACCTGAGGCCTACTGCAGGGAAGGGGAAGGCGGGGAAGGCCGAGGAACAGGGACCAGGACAGGGGCTGGAGTAGCCCAGGGAGGTGGGGATGGATCATGGGGTGGGGTGGGGGAGAACCACTGGGCAGCCCCTGGGGGTGTCCAAAATGAACAATGATGTAAGGAAATAAGTAAATGAATTTAACAGAAATATAAATAAAAGTACATTTTTCAGTTTAAAATATATAATGATTGTTAATTATAATGAGTAGTTATAATCAATTATTTTTTTACCTCCTACCTTGAGCCAGCAAGCTACAAGGAAATGGCTAACAGCCTTCAGTTTGTGACTGCAGTTAAAAGTTTCCACTGAAAAAATCATCAACCTACAATTATTAGAATGGCGATATATTCTTACCTGGACAGTAGCTTTAGGTACCCATGCTAACGCAATAAATATTTTCTCCTTAAAATTAAAACCAGCAAAAGACGAAATTGCAAATGTGAAAGAGATTCGAACCAACAACGCCAGGGTTATGGAAGCGGCACAAATGCCTGCAACAGAGAAGCAAGCGCGGTCAGCAAGGTGCTGGGTGTTCGCACTCAGAGCACCTGTAGCGGTACTGAAGGCATTTTAAGGCGAGTGCCTCGTGGCGCCTCTGCTGTCCAAGTAACTACACTAATCGTAACGGCTAGAAGTGACAGGCGCCAAGAGCATGCGCACACCGGGCAGTGGCGGCAATATGAGGAACATAGCGGATCCCGCGCATTCAGCTCCGGGGGGCTTGCACAGCATTCCATGGGTGCTGGGGGCACCTACTGTCGCCCCTCGGGAGAGGATCAATGTCCATTCCCTGAGGCCATGGGGAGCCACCAGGGCGGCCGTGGGCAAGTGTGGGAGTACGTGTGAGCGTGTCGGCATGCGTGGCCCAAGAGACTCTGACACGCTCACAGACAGACATTTAGAAAATGATATATAGCTTTCTTAAATATTTCAAAATCATGTTTGATGCCTCTCATCATTCTTACCAATAGCATTACTTCTAAGAGATGCAACAGATACTTCCCAACCAACCAAACCAAAGAGAAGGGGCTGAAAAACATTCCATGTTTTTGCTATAATGGTTTGGACTTTAACCTGTAGGCAAAGAAATACATTTTAGTTACTGTAGCACATAAAAATAACTATTTCAGAAATTTAAGGTCTTACTTAAAATTTAAGAAACAACTTTACTTAGAGAAAAGCATTTAAAACAATAAAAATTAGTAAAGGTTAATTCTTTTACTCAAACGCCAAAGCAGAATTTGATTAAAAGAAATCACAAAGTTGTAAAATAAAAATATTAGTTGGCAATTTTGCCAAATAATAAAGTAAACTGTAAGGTCTTTGGCGCTCCAGACGTGTGCTGTGGGTCAGCAAGAGCCCCAGCTTTGGCTGCGAGGTGGCTCAGAGAGCCAGAGCTGCACCGCACACCCAAAGAAAACACGCTCAAGACCATGCAGGCCTGTTACCTCTCAAGAGGGAGCTGGGGTGACCCCACTAACGGTATCTTCATAAAAGAGTCCTGACGTATTCCAAGTTACGAGGAAAAACATTCTGCAGGGTCTGTTTGGCCTGCTTCCAACGGACCCACGTTGAAACTTCAAAGTGGCTTTTTTCTTAAAAATCAAACCAAAATGTATAATAGATTGTAACAGACTGCTCTGCGTGGGTACTGCCCACCGGCTTCACTACCTGGGAACAAGCCCTCCCAGTGCTGCTTCCCACTTAGGTGGGGCTTGTCTCCAGGACTTGCATGAAGCCATTTTAGTCTTTGTGTGGGGTTGTCATTTTTACAGAAGACTAGATCTAAAAGCTGACACCCTTCAACTGAAGGCATAAACTAGCTACATAACTATTTCCCTATACCTGAGTTTTCTGATTGCCATTTATAAAAGTAGTTTAGAAAGGGAAAAAGCACATTATCCTGCTTTGTGATTATGATTTTACTGTAAACTAAACAAAATGTCAGTATGACTCTTGAGTAGGGAAATGTCTCAAGATGATTCTAAGAAAGAATAGGGGTAGGACAGACAACGAATAATTATAAAGAAAAAGAATATCTTCTATAGTAGATTTAAAACAAAACTACATTGACTTAAAATTAGAGTGGTACTGCATAAAAGACAAGTAGGATTAAACAGATCCCAGAAGCAAATTAACATATATGCATGAATTTAGTTCATGTTAAAAGAGGTATTGAAAAATGCCAAATTTTAGTAACTTGGCAAAAATGATTAGCCAATGTGTACAATCGAAGTGCGCCAGGGGAGCTGTCTAGCATGAAGACGCAGGTCTGTGATTGCTCATGCCTTACACAACACACAAGGACATGAGAACCTTAAACCACAGCACTCTGACAGGAATTCCAGATTAATCTAACAGTGCAATGCAAGACAAACAAACACTACCATGTATGAGATGCATATAAAGTGGTATAATGTTTATAACTTGATCATCGTTATTGGTGAAGAAATCCTTCTTAAACAACATACAGAACCCAAAACCAAAAAAGACAAACTGAAGAAGGCCTGACTATAGGGAAATTTAACTCCCATGCAAAAGATGTCATAAAGTTGAAGATAAGCAAAAAATTATATGCATTATACACACAGTAGAAGATGAGCAACTCTGACAGAAACACTACAGATTAAGAATAAAAAGCAGATAAACTAAAAATGGGCTAAGAATATGATTGGCAGTTAAAGAATACATTCATACAACTATACTCTCTACATCAAAGAAATTAAGTAAAAAATAAGGTAATATAGTTTTTTACCCATCAGATGGCAAAAACTGTAACTATTGATAATACCCAGCACTTCTAATGAGTTGAGGGATTAGGGTCTCTCCTCTACTGCTAGTAGCAGGGTAAATTAAAAAATATCCTTTGAAGGCGTAATTGGCAATACACATCAAAATATAAAGGTACCATTTCTAAACCTAGCAATCCCATTGCTAAGAGTTTGTTAACATAGAGGTACTTAGATATTTAAAAAAGACATGAGCAGAACTGTTCATGGCACCACTGTTTGTAATCACCAAAAGTGGAAATGATCTAGATGTTATAATGTGTGAAAACAAAGGGGCTTGATGTGATAATTCAACTTCTGACTGCATTTTAGTGTATTTGCAGGTTCTTTTACTAACTATTTTATTTTCTGTATTGATTCACACACTCTTGAAAACACAAACTTCTGGACTGTCTTTCCACTAAAACAAGGTGATTTTCTAAATGTCCGTTTCAGATATTGAAAAATGCAGTGCACCTTTTTAAAGGGTGACGTGTTACAAATAAGTACACCTTTGGGCCCTCTCTGGTGGCACAAGGGGTTAAAGCGCAGCACTCTGAAGCTGTAACAGCCACTGCAGCATGAGTTCGATTCCCGGCCAGGCTTCTCCTGTGTCCCCGCTGCTCCCCTCAGCAGTGGATTTCAGTCAATCCTCCTGTTCCACTCCCCATTCTGTCTCTGGGGAGTCTTCTTAACTCCCCACACCTCTGACTTGTACCCCAGTTCTTGTATACATAAATAAATAAATCTTTAAAAAAAACAACCAATAAGTCACCTTTTCCTTGGACCAGCTGACCCCCGAAGAGAAGGTCAGCATCAGGGTGCAGAGCCCCCCAGCGGCATGCAGGCCGGTGCGATGGCTGCCCAGGACGGCAGAAACACACATGCTTAGCACCAGGAAGGCTCTCTTCACTGCAAGGTCTGTCTAGAAATACACAGAAACTCAAGATGTTAATTTACATTACAAACACTCAGATTTGTATGACTGGCCATCCCTACTAACACACTGGTTCTGTGTCTATAGCTCATATTATATAATGACTAAAATTTTGATGTTTTTCCTCACCAAGTAATTAGCAGACTGGGTGCCAAGTGACAATATTTGGAATCAATGACTTTCATCTCCTGCCATACCTCTGCGGTAAAACAGACACTTTATTCATAGGTGAAGAAGGAAGGAAAGAGACCCATACAACCTGCAGTTCCATACAAGACATTCAAAAATATATCTTTCCAAATAATATATCTCTCCTTAGCCGAGATACAGTTGCAGGGAAATAAAGATGGAATTACAGAAATAGGAAAGTGATGGTACAGTCTAGGGCAGGGAAGAGTGCAGTTCATCGTGTTGAAAAATCAAAGAGAGAGGGGATCAATTTACGTGAGGATAGATGAGAAATAGAGGCAAGTCTTTCCCTTCTCAAATGTTCAAAGTGAAGCTGGAAGAGAAAAGATTAGGAAAGTCTTTCCTGACTGGATGAGTCCCATCGGCGCCCCTCATCACAGTCTAGTGCAGGAGGGAAAGTGGGGTGGGGAGGCCCCTCTGAGGTTAGCAACGTCTGCTGATTTGCCTTCTTATTCAACTCAGTGGGCAGGGACTGCGCTCAAGAGCCGGCTTCACCAACCACAGCCTGCTCAGTGTAAGGAGGGCAGGCCTGGTGGCGGCTCTGGGGCAAAGAGAATTAAATATTCAAGTTAGTGTTTCAAGGGCCTTCTAAAAGTTCAAGTTTCTGCAAGAAATGTCAAATACTATATTTCTTTAAAATCGGTATTTTTTAAATTTACCTGATGTCTACTTGGAAAATATCGCAGAAAAATTCCCATAACAGCTCCTATCAGCACACCAATAAGTATGTCCCGAAGAGAGAGTAAGAGATTACGAAGCACACCACCTGTCAGGGTACACACAAAGTGAGGGAAACATTTCACAACAAAGTACTTTCACACACCCTAAACATCAGAAAATCAGAGCTAGGTGGCTCATAAAGAAAGGTTAAGGATTTTACAGAATGTACAAATATGGACCTTAAGTATTGCTATATGGGAGATAAATGGGAAAATATATGCAGATCTAGTTGCTAAATATGTACTTTCTGATAACTTGATCTCTACACACAAGTCAGAAACGATTATGGAATAAGTAGGCCACAAAACGTAGCTGGTCCCTCTGCGCTCCCCCAAAACACCAACCTGAAAGACCAGGTGGGGAAGAAGAGGGCAGAGAGTGATAAAGGACACCCCTGGCACCTCACACGTGGTTGGTAGTGTCTCTTCTGAGGTACTATTATGACAAAGAAAAAGTAACTTAAACATAAGAAATTCTTAGTGACAACAAAAGGATTCATTCCAGGGTCAATCCAAGGAATACTCAAGAGTCAACTTTTGAGTATATATACATATGTTTATGTATCCCTATCTATTTTACTGTGAAATATTGAATAAAATGATCCTGAGTTACAAAAAAGTTTAGTTATTCCTACATATTTAGCTCAGTAAAGGTTGTAGCATATATATATATATGTATGTATGTGTGTGTGTGTGTGTGTATATTATTAGAAATCATTTTCCATGAAAATTACTAGAAATGGAGCATCACAACAGCAAGCTGATGGAATGGGAAGACCTAGAACACTAGCGCCCCACAGAAAACACCTGCGTAACATACACAATACAGTTCAAGAATTCTTAGCAAGCTCCACACAGCAATCTAGAAGTTTCAGTACCAAGAGCAAGCTCAACACCAAGAATGGGGTGGTACTGAGACCAGAAAAGCAGCCATGTTAATGCAGCGATGGCCCTTCCCCAAGCCACCATGGCTGGGGATGGTGAAGAGAAAATGCCCAACTTCTGATGATGCTCCCTCAGGAGGGAAAGCAGGCTGGAGAAAGTCTAACAGCTGAGCTGTCCAGAGGCTGGCTTGTCTACTTGGCTGAGAACTGGCTGGTGCGGGTGCCTGTGGGCTGATGAGCCAGAGAAGAGCGTGGCGGCTGAGCACCAGACCACCTCAGCACTGCAGGCAACAGCCGTAGCTCCAGAAATGGGGAATGACATGCCATGCCCAGAGGAGTCGGAAGGCCTGCCTAACTATCAAGCCACGCTTTCTGGTGGAGGTTTTCTCCTCTATGATACTAGCTTGTAAGGCTGAAAAAAGTGATAGTTTTTTTTTTTTAAAGATTTATTTATTCATACAGAACTGGGGTACAGGCCAGAGATGCGGAGGGTGAGAGGATTCACCAGGAACAGAGTGGGGAGCAGAACAGGCAGATGGAGGAAGTACACTGCTGAGGGGAGCAGCGGGCGGGTCAGGAGAGGTCTGCCGCGCCATGTGGATCTCCTCCGGGGCAGGCGGGGATCGAACTCATGTTGAATTGGCTTAAGCTTCTTAGTGCTGTGCTTTAACCTGCTACGCCACCAGGGAGGGCCCAGTGATAGTTTTTAAATGCCACCAAATCCCAAAAAACAAAAGCAAGACATGAAAAAATAAGGGAGCACAGACTAATCCAAGGAACAAAACGGATCACCAGAAACTGATCATAAAAAATGAAGCTATATGAACTACCTGATAAATAATTCAAAACATTATGGAGTCAACTTCAAGTTTCAACAGATCGAGTAATTCTAATGCAGCCAGCGCAATACTATCCAGCCATTAAATATGACATAGAAATGTGTGTACTGAAAAGAAACATGTTTGTGATACATAGTTAAGTGCAAAAAACAGGCTAGAAAAGGATGACCAGTGACTGTATAAGGCAGGAGGGACAGGGGAGGAGAAGGAGGAGGAAGGAGAAGTCATCCTCTAGGTAGATTTGCATCAAAAGATTCAAAGTTATTCTTGGGCGGATGACCACTGCAGATCTTATTTCTATCTTGTCCCTGGTTTCCTTACTCATGTATATGATTTTAAGAGAAACTACATATATTACTTTTCAATTTAAAATGTTTTGATGCTTCAACAACAGAATACCGACCTTCGAACACTGTAGACAGTGAAAGCATGTATACTTCACTGCACGTGCACAGTGACACCCAGACCAAACATCAAATTCCAAAGAAGATGGAAACACTAATTGGAAAAGTCAGATGCATTCGTGTGTACACACACACACACACACACACACACACACACACCACTGGATCACTATTTAGTAATGAAAAGCAACAAAACCTTCACATTTGCAACACTACCTATAGATCTTGTGTGTATTATGCTAAATGAAGTAAGTCTGACAGAGAAAGACAAATTCTGTGTGTCAATTTTATGTGGATTCTAAACCAAAACAAAGGAGCAAACAAAACAAAATCTAGCTCGTGGACATGGAGAACACGAGACTGGTGGCTGCTGGAGGGAGGGCACCGGGGACAGGCTAAGGACGAATGCGGTCGAGGGCAACTTCCAGTCATAAATAAGGGATATAGTGTACAGCAAGGTGACTAATTAGTGATGCTGTTTTGCATATCTGAAAGTTGTTAAGCTAAAAGTTCTCAAAATTTTCTTGCTGGTGGCAGAGGCAACTAGACTCGCAGTTGTACAAATGCTGAATCATTAAGTTGCACACTGGAACTGTCAACACGGAGTGCCACGTGTCCATTCCACCTCAAAGCCTAGCACAGCCCAAACATCACCTGGGGACTCCCATCTGGTGCCGGACGTGGTCCCACCCATGCTGGGAGAGGACAGCTCTCTAGTCAGCCGTCTTACTAAGAAACAACCTTTTGTAAGGAGTCAAAAATGCACACTTCCAAAATACCTGTGAGACATCATCAGTAGTGGTAGTAACAGTACTGCTTAAAATTTTCTTTTGAGAATATGATAACATTTCAAAGTAGTGTGAACAGATGAAAAGTCAGGAATGGGTTTTAAATCTCCTGCAACGTGGGGTGTTCCCATGAGATTACTCGTGTCAGGGGTGGTTTCCAGTGCAATTCTCCCCGGTCTAGAGCGAGCCTTACACAGAGCGTGAGGAGGGGCTACGTGGGAGAGTCGTGGTTAGTCAGAGCAGCAGAGCCAGCGCGCTGCCCAAGCCCTTCCGTTTACCTGAGGAGAACACTATGCTGTAGCATGTATTGAATCCAGTGATAGCCACGATGTCGTCCACACTGCTAGCGGCTATCAGTACGGTTGGAATGCCTTTCTTAATACCATATCCTCTTTCTTGCAAGAGTAGCATGGAAGGAACAACAATAGCAGGAGAGACCGCACCTACTACAAAACTGAAAGAAAGACTCTGAAAACCAATTTTAAAACATCATCTTAACCAAACAGCATTCTATAGTAAGTGTTACAGCAATACATTAGCCTTTACAATAATTTCAGTGTAGACAATCTGCTTTTGAGTGAGTCATACAAAGGCTATAAAATGCCTCACATATTCTTCAGGGTTGGCTAAAAGTTTAGAGACTGCATCCACCATATGGGGCTGAGCTCCACTCGCGGCCTCTCCCAGCATCCTGAGCCCACTGAAACAAAAAAGTAAAAATAATAGGAAAGTCCAAAAACTAACGAGAAGACAAGAAGCCCGCTGCACTCCAGGGCAGGTGCAGACAGGTCCGGGAGGATGAGGGGGCGGAGGGTGTACTCAGGAGATGCTCATTCCGTCTGGAAGGGCTCGAGCCCTGAATGACAGAGGCCGGGAGGGCGGCCGAGGGCACCATGCAGTGGCTATATGGAGAACCGAGAGAATGTGCAGACACCCCCTGCGCTGTTCCTGCCTGAGGGGCGGATCAGTCGGGAACTGCACCGCCTGCCGAGAAAGGACACACACGTGGGCCCTGTCGCAGCAGGGCTGGCGGGTGACACCCAGGGGAGAGGAAGCCGCTACAGTCCCTTCTAAAGGAACCTGCTGTCAGCTACATCGCTCTCCACAGTAACGTCAGAAGGGGGTGAGTTGCTCCTGGGGCCCCCAGGCCCCGCACCCCAGGTCACCACACAGTGGTGCTGATCACAGACACCTGCTAAGAGTGGAGGTGAGGGCGGTCTCCCCTCCACCCGCTCACACAGCTTCTGCAGTAACTGACGTGAGCGTCAGCACTTCTTTCTTGGCTGCACAATCTCTGCCATGCAGATACTGCTCAAGAATTCCCCATGGGCTCAAGAAGAGCCTAGAAATATGAAAACATGTACTCGTCTAGTTCAGTGGCACCTGAACTTTACTGCACTTGATGATCACCTGATTTATTTTTTTCATCTGCTTTATTACTTAACTGTTTCTGCTCATCAGTCTAATCTACCCCAAATTTAGCAGCTTAAAACAAACCACTTACGCCGCACAGTTTCTGTGGGGCAGCAGTCCATGCGCAGCTTGCCTCTATGCTCTGACACAAGGTCTCCCACGAGGCGGTGGGGAAGGTCTGCCTCCAGGTTGGCTCGCACGGCTGCTGGCAAGTTCTCCATCTCTCGCCGCCAGGGTCTCTCCACTGGACTACTGACAATGTGGTCACTGACCCCCACCCCGGGGCAGCAATCCAGCAGAATACCACGGAAGAGAGAAGCCACGGTCTTCTGATAAACCAATCCTAGCTTGGCCATCCCTTCACTTCTGCTGTGTTCTCATAGCTCCAGCCCAATTCAAGAAGAGTGGATGACACAAAGGCCTAAGTGTCAGAAAGCAGGGGTCATGGGAGTGATCTCACAGGCTGCCTGCAGCACTGGAGACCTTTAAAAATACCTGAATCCCATTCAGACATCCTGATCCCATCAGGGTAGACTTGCCCTCTTGACTATTGTAAGTGTACGACTCAGGAGCACTGCCGGTGCGCACATGTCCTGACAAATGTCTACAAGGTATATCCTGTACAAATGAAGTTTATCCTGTACAAAAGAAACTACACTTTGCTCCTTGCCAAGTCCTTGACAGCTCCCTAGCGATCTGTAGATGCTGAGCACTTCCCTATGCTGTGGTCAGCTGCAGACTTTCTATGGAGAAATATCTATTCACTGACTGACACCTTACACAAAACTCTACTCAAAATGGACACTACACTGGATGTGAGAACTGAAATCATGACATGCACAGAAAGTACAGGCAAAACACTCCACCACACAAACTTCAGTGATGTCTTTGTGGAGTCATCACCAAGGCAATGAAAACAAAAGAGAATCTAAACAACTGAGACAGCATCAATTAAAACCCTTCTGTAAAATGATAAAAAAAAAAAAGGCATCATTTGAATAGAAGAAAATATCTTTGTCCAGAAAGCTAAGTACATATAACTGGCAAAGATAATACACTCAACCAAATAATAGAAGTAAATTATTTTTATTTAGTCATTTTTAAAAACTCATCAACTCCTGGCCAGCCTTTGCTCTATGGGGGCCAGATCCAGTCTGGAACATCTGCTTCCCACCTGTAGGGTAGGAAGGAGCAGGGAAAATGACTTGCTGGACAGCACTTTCTTTTATTAAAGATTTATTCATTTCTGCATACAGAACTGGAGTGCAGGCCAGAGGTGCAGGGGCAGTAAGAGGATTCACCAGAGACAGAGTGGGCAGCTGTGGGCTGTGGGCAGCTGTGGGCAGAGTGGACAGGCGGATCGAAGAAGTACACTGCTGAGGGGAGCAGCCGGTGGGACAGGAGAGGTCTGCAGCACCATGTGGTCACCTCCGGGGCAGGGATTGAACGCGCAATAGCTGCTTCACAGTGCTGTACTTTAACCCATGTGCCACCAGAGAAGGCCTAGGACAGCATATTCTTTTATGAAAAAGTGCTCTCTTCTCTTTGCCCTCACTCAGTGTTGGATAAAACTCATGAAAGTCTTGTTTCTCCTCTTACCTAGTCTTGCCTGTTCTCTTATATATATATATATATATATATATGACTGACTTTTTAAGGAAATTTGTTTGCCATTTAATATTTTCTTGAATTTTATTTCTAACTGCTTTCACTAATAAGAAAAGGTAGTGTAACTACTGAAACACATCAAATTGATTAAGTGTATCATTAAAAAACAAAAAAAAAAAATAAGAAAGGAAGAAAGGGAATACTCCACAAGAAAATACAATGAACTATTACTCATAATATAGATGCACTTCACAAACAGCCTAATGACAAAAGAAGCCAGAAATGAAAGCGTATACACTAAACAATAACATTTATTTAAACCCTGAAGAAAAAAAATGTAGTCTGTTGGGACAGAAAGTAGATTATGGGTTGCCTGGGAGCAGGTGTGGAATTAATTAGGGTGACACACAGGGGAATATTAGGGGGCTGTGGGGTAATGAACAGTGTTCTATATTTCAATTAGACTTGTAGTTACATAGGTATGTAAATTTGTCAAAACTTATTAAAATATTCACTAAACCTGGGTACTTTTTTTGCTGTTTGTAAATTATACCTCAATAAAAGTGATTTTAAAAAATCAGCATTTTTCTTACATGTATACAAAAACTAATTAGAATTTTTGGGAAAAATTCGATCTACAAGTTCACCAAGAACCAGAAAATATTCCCCCACCAAACTCTAACAATAGTCTGGATCTTTATATGCATCGTTGTACTTAAGATAACAGCTGAATAACTGGAGATATCTTTCACATTTGTGTTTAGAATGTCCCAATATTATAAAGATGTCACTCTTGTCCAAATTCATTTATAAAATTAATACTGTACCGATTAAAATCCCCTTCAGAGTGGAGAAATTCACTAGTTGTTCCCAATGTTCATCCGGTAGAATAAGAACTTAAGGGCCCTCCCTGGCGAAACAACAGGTTGGAACACAGCACTGCAAAACTAGCTGCTGGCATTTCTGCATGAGTTCGATCTCTGGCCAGGGAGGTGACCCACATGGCACAGCAGACTTTTCCTTTTTCCTGCTGATCTCCTCAGCAATGTACTTCATCGATCTGCCTGTACTGTTCCCCACTCAGTCTCTGGTGAATCCTCTCGCCGCCCCTGTGTCTCTGGCTTGTACCCCAGTTCTGTGTGCATAAATAAATAAAATCTTTAAAAAAAAGAATAAGAACTTAAAATGAAAAACCATGTCAACACAAAAAAGAAGACACTGTGTTTGTAAAGGTAAGACAGTTCGTAAAGGTAACAGTGATAGAGAAAGACAAAAACAGATTGGAAGAAGATATAATACAAAGTGTACAAACAAGTCTATAGGATTTCTTCCATGATAAAATTGGTGACATTTTAAAATATTGGGGGCTAAGAAAGGACTTTTCTATAAATGGTGCTGACACACTTATTCATAATAGCCCACACATAATAAATTCTGGTTGTTCTAAAGATTTTTAGAAACTAAATTTAAAAGTAGTAAGAGAAAAATACATAAATATATTTGCAAGCATGGGATAAAAAGGACTTTTAAATTTCAAGTAAACAATCTAATTTTACATCTACAGGAACTAGAAAAAGAAGAACAACGAAGCTCCAAGTAATCAGAAAGAAGGAAATAACACAAATCAGAGCAGAAATAAATTAAGTAAAAACATGCTCCTCCTTCCCCAATCAATGAAATAAAGAGCTAGTTTTTGGAAAAATAGTCAACAAAATTGACAAACTTTGGCTAGATCATTAAGGAAAAAAAGACAAATCAATAAATGAAGGAGAACACACCACAATAGATACAGCAGGACAAAGGGTCACAAGAGAAAGCTGTGCAAAATATCTGGCTAAGCTGGAGGAAATGCAGATTCCCGGAGTGGTATGACTTTCCAAGAGTGAGTCATTAATAAACACAAAATCTTAACAGACCTATGACAAGAAATTTAAACAGTAAGCAAAAACCTCACACCAAAAACAAAAGGACTGGCTGGCTTCATTGGTAAATTCTACCAAATATTCAGAACATAATACTCATCTTTCTCAAACTTCTAAAAAACTGTAGAGTGTGCATAGAAAATATCTTTTCTATCTCTGTGAGGCATAATGCTGCTGATGAGAGTACACAAAAGGAAAATTACAGGTAAATGTCTCTGATGAACATTGATGAGAATTCCTAGCAAAACATCAGCAAATTGAATTCAACAATATATTAAAAAGATCATACACCACGATCAAATGGGATTTATTCCAGGACTGTAAAGACTGTTCAACATATAGAAATCTATCAATAAGGGCATCAAAATTATCACAATGAAAGATAAAAGCCCTACGATCATATCAATAGATGAACTAAAAGCTCTTTAAGATCGGCCACAGTGGTGTCTTTTGGATACCTCTCCAACAACTAAGGAAAAGTTAATATGAGCAAATAAAACAGCATCTATACAGAAAGAAATCATCATTAAAAAGGCAAGTCACCGAATGGCAGAAGATCCAAGGTGGGATTATAGTGATTTTACCTCACCCTGCTAGAACAGCTACTATCAAACAGTCAAGAACTAGTAAGAGCTGGTGAGGATGCAGAGAAAAGGGAAACTTACACACCACCGTGGGAAGGTAAAGGGGTACAGCTACTACAGAAAACAGTATGAAGGATCCTCAAAAACTTAAAAATAAAGTACCATTTCTTCCAGTAATCCCACTTCTGGTTATTTACCCAAAGAATATGAAAATGTTAATTTAAAAAGATACATGCATTTCTATGTTCCTTACAACACTATTCAAAATACAGAAAGGTAGACAAAGAAGAGGTGGGTATATATGCTCAATGGTAATAAACTTAGCCAGAAAAGGGATGAAATCTTGCCAACTGTGACAACATGGATAGATCCTGAAAAGATTATGCTAAGTTAATTAAATCAGAGGGCGGATAAAGACAAATACTGCATGACTTCACTCATTTGTGGAATATAAAGAAACAAATCAAATGTTTAAACAAAACAAGAATAGGCTCTTAGACTCTAACAGCAAAATGACGGTTACCAGAGGGGAGGGAGGGAACAGGGGGAGGACGGGGTAGGTAGAGGAGCAGACGGTGACTGGCCTTTGGTGGCAAGTGTGGTGTGTTCTATACAGTTGCTTAGGTGAGAAACTGTATACCTAAATCCATACAATGTTGTAGACTTAAATCAGTGAAAAAATAAAAGGACTTTTGGATCAATATTAGAAAGGAATAAAGACAAACACTGATTAAAGCTCTATTCTGCTTCCCTTTCTCCCCTTTATTTCTCTGATTTTCAATGACAGTTCAAAGTATTGGCTTTTCTGCCTTCTGTAATAATAAAATGTCCTGTTTATATTTAAAAGTCACTATAGCCAAAGTTAACTATCTAATGGTATCAGGTAGTTGCAGTACTCTAAAACAAGGTAACTGCAATGCTGTAACAGATAAAGATTGATGCATTCAGTTGGAGGAAGAAAGCAATGAAAAAAGGACAAAGCATGAGCAGGTCAATCACAGATAAACACCAAAGAACAACACATCTATAAAAGCAGCTCAAGCTCATTAACCATCACAGAAATATAAATTTAAGTAACAAAGAGATACCATGTTTTCATTCACCTAATTGGAAAAACACAAGTTTGATATTATCAAGGGTTTATAAGGATTTGGAAGAATAAGTTTTCACATTCTGTTGCTACAGGGCAAACTGGAGCGATGGAGCCATTTTGAAAGTTCATCAAAATGAAAATTATTCTAGAAAAACTTGTATTTGTATAAAACATTATAAATAAAATCTGATCTTATACAATGTAACACTATGCAACAATTAAATGAATTATATTTTTCAACATGAATCTCAAAAATACTGTTAAAAAAGTGAAAACATTCTTTCATATGATTTATATGAAAATACACAAATTTTTCTTCCATGGACACCCACAAAAAGGGCTGTATATACTTTTATATAAATAATTTTATATTGTAAATATAGTTCTACATTATATAAATCATATATAAATTTCTTTATATTGCTTAAAAGGCCTAGAATGATTCTCTCTTTGGGTCAGAGCATACGGTACCAGGATATGAAGACATTATAAAATAACTTTTCACCTTTATCTATTATGTTCTAATTTTTCAAAAAATAAAATGCATTTGGATATTAACTTTATAATAAAGATTACACTTTAAAAGCCCAATGGATTTAGCAGTATCTAGTGGGTGAGCTTTTCTAAAAAGTTCAGTGGAATAGTGACAAAATTAAGTGAAGTGGAAATTAAAAGGAATTCAGATATCAAGACAGTGGTGATTAGAAGCTCTTAACTCTGAGGGAGCTGAACAGGAAGGGAAATGAGCAAGAGATACAGGTGGGATCCATGACACAGGGAACTTGTTTTTGTTTTTATCACATCTGTATCTGTACAAAACCTACCTCATAGAGTAGATACATAGGAAGAGGCCATTAACCAGGTCAAAATAGAGCTACTGTACAACGGATATGAGAAAGAATAAACTGATGCGCTGCCTTAGCATTGAACATTTAGGGACTCTCCATGGATATGGTGGCTTCAGAATACAGCTCTGCTTCTGACCAGCTGATTTTTAAGGTTTCCTACTACCATACAAAACACTGTAAAGAGAAGCTTGTCTATACACTATTCTGAATATTTCACTTATTCTAACCCAAGCATCCGTAACTGAGTATAGGGATAGGGAAAATCAGAAAAAGTTACCCAAGCAGAAGCCCCCATTGCCAGGGGAAGTTCATCAGGAAGTGGGCAATGACAGCGGTTGTACAGGCCTCCATCAGGCACGGGCCTATGGACAATCGCAAGCAGACGCCTTTCATTTCCCTCAAAGCCTGAAACACAAAGATAATCTCATGAGAACAACCTACAATGGTCAAATAGAAAATTATTTAAGGAAATATGGAGACACTTGGTCTTTTTTGAGTAGTAAGTTCTTGCTACTATCTACTTCTTCGAGATTGTCCCACTGGGCTTGAAACCTAACCATAGCTCATTTTATATAGCATAGATTGGATTATAAACTATTGCACATGTATAAGACGTATTAAAAAATCCATTATCTATATTTAAATAACTATTTCTACCTACCTTAGTCTGTCTTAGCGAATAGTATAATGAAAGTAAATCACAGGTTTATTTCCGTAAGGCTGAGATAAAATGTTTGATTAACTTAACAATTTGAAATAGAAATTACCAACATGCAGTGAGAGACTATCTTAAAACTGAAACATTAATTATAAGGGATAACTGCTCAGTTTTCTCATTGGTTCAATCTCTACTGGAGATAATAAATTTTACTCTCTATAATTATTTATGCTCTTGAGCTATTCCCACTACATTTACCACTTCCGTTTGCATAACTGTTACATTGCTGAATCATCGTCCTTTAACAACCCAAATAGATGTATGACTCCTAGATACTAATTTTTTTTTTAAGTTTATTTTTACATCATTTTGCACATTTTTTTTTCATCTCCATTGTAATCCCCACGGGTTTCCCATCACCAAATCACCCCTGTGCCACCACCATAGTCCCGTGCATTTCCATCCCTCCCACCCCCCCGTTTTTGATCCCATTCCCCACTCCACCCCCACAGAATGTCTCTGGTCTATGGTTGTTCATTATTTTTGTTATTTTCTCGCCTGGTCCATTATACTCCTGTTATGAGTGAAACCATCCAGTATTTTTCTTTCTCTTTCTGGCTTATCTCACTGAGCATGATCTTTTCCAGCTCCATCCAAGTTGCTGCAAAAGACATGTGTTTCTCTTTTTTGGTTGCTGAGTAATATTCCATTGTATATATGTACCACATCTTCTAGATACTAATATTTTAAGAAATATTTTAAAAGATTGGTTTTTATAATAATTCAAGCACAATCAGGAACACACTTCTGCAGGGAGAAGTAATGAAATAAAAACACTACTGAAGTTTTAATCTTTTTGAAACAAAGCTAAAAGCTCTTTACAGGGAGACCATACCCTTGGTTAACTGAAAAGTAAATAGTTACCAATAGAAGAGCTACAGCTGCCAGAGAGTGCAGATGCTGTGAATCTGTGCAAATAATTAAAGATGATCTTAACCTCACAGTGATTTCTTTTCATATCAAAAGTAGAAACCAAGGTGCCAACCTTTCTGCAAAATCTGTATTTTTTATCTTTTGTTTTTTTTTTAAGACTTATTTATTTGTGCATACAGAACTGGAGTACAGGCCAGAGGTGCAGGGGTGGTGAGAGGCCTCACCAGAGACAGAGTGTGGAGCAGAACAGGCAGACTGACGAAGTACCTTGCTGAGGGGAGCAGCAGGCGGGTCCAGAGAGGTCTGCCGCGCCATGTGGTCACCTCTGGGCCAGGGATCGAACTCACACTGAAGCAGCTGCGGCTCACCTGCAGTACTGCGCTTTAACCCACTGTGCCACCAGGGAAGACCTGTATTCTTTATCTTAATTTCACTTAATGATTCCACTTGAATCTATAACAAAATTCTGTCTACCCTTCTTTTCCACCAGCCTTCAATATTTAAAATAGTCTTACCCAAGGTATAAATTAGAAACACACCTTTGGGTCCAGTCCAAGTCCAGCTCGTATCAGGATAATGGTAAGGGCAGTATTTCTTAATGCTGAAGACCATTTACTATTAATGAGGACGAATTTGCTGAGGAATGGAGCATTCCTAATGGTAAAACCAGCCAGCAACATCCCTTAACACAAAGGAAATAAAGCATATGTGATTTGGTTCATTTTTTTTTTTGCAAGTGAAAACTCAGAAATGTTTAATTTTCCCTCTTCAAACACACTGTGTCAACACTTTGGGGGAAGAGCAGCATGAAGGACTAGAGGTGAGAGAGGACATGGCTAAATGGGGTACATCAAGAAACTCTGTGTTCCCGGAAAACTTAAGGGCAAGGGTGGTGGTGGAGAATGGGTGGAGGAGCAGATCATGGAAAACTGCCTCTCCACTCTCCCATTCTCAGACAGATGAGGCACCTTGGAGAAGTTCTAGGCCGGCCATAGCATATGATGACTCTTGCATTTTCTTCGTTTTGGTGAATTACACAGGCATGAAACTGGAGGAGAGTTAGAAGACTCTGCCAAAGTCCAAGGAGGAGCTGGAAACAAGTAACTTCCACAAGGTAAGAGCAGATGTTTTGTAAAAGAAGTAAAAGGTTGAATGAATAAGAAAGTGTTGAGGATGCTGTCAACATTGAAGGGGGCGTAGAGATAAGGTGGGGAGATTATACCTACTGAGAGTATTTGTATGAACTGAATACTTCGATGATACATCTTTGACAAGTGTTCTACTCATTGTTCTCTGTCCAGAGAATGACTTAATAATGGTAATGAAAAAATAGCACATAAACCTTCTTGAGCAGATGATGCAACTTTGAATATACAAAGAGTTTACCCCAAACTATAGGGTGTTTTGGTGCCTAATCATTATTAATATTTGAATCTTATAATTGTATTTGAGCTGGTTAGCAGTAGAAAAATACAGCCTTTTCCCTCGTTTTTCCTTATTTACAATGCAATGAAATTTAATGAAGATGTCCTATTAAATGGTAAAGAACTAAGAATCAAATATTTAAATTATCTTAAAATGTTGAAGAAAAAAATCTGTGTAAGGGGAATATTTCTCTGATGAGCTATATATACACATATGTAGTATGTCACATCTAAGAAAGCTTCACAGATATTATACTGTTTCTAAATTATATCTTAACAAAAAGATGTACATAATTTGTATAGAGTCTAAAGCAAAGGAACAAGAACTAATTATACATTTACCAAGAAGAGGCGGAAGCGGAGGTACTGCAGGTATGGCAATCAGTTCCAAAAGTTTCCCCCCAATAAAGGCACCATAAAAGACAACAAAGAATCCAAATAAACTTCCACCAGGAAGAACGATGGGTCCAAAAAGTGACCAGGTCATACACCATCCCATCATAAGTATAACTCCTGAAACACAAAAAGGCACGTATCTAGTAACATGTCGTCACACAAAAGGTGGTTTCTATTTTAGCAAATATATCAATGGCCAGTCCCTATAAAATGACAGTACAGACAATCAACTATGCTTGTAAATATAGCTGAAGAAATATCTGTTTAACGTCTATTACAAAGTTCCTGTGTATTTATGGGACAAGTTTTAAAGTAAATCTTAAAACTTTAGTGCTAAACAGTTTTTATATGACATTTGATGACTCTATGATGTTTACTTCCTTCTTTATTTAAAGTAACTTTCCCATCAAGAATAATAAGATGATTGGAGAATTCTCAAATTTACTGAAGATCACATTGGAAGGGTTATACATTTTAATAGGCGCAGACTAAACCTTCATAATGAAAGGATCACTCAGTTAATACTGGATATAGATTGTCGAAAGGCATGGAAGCTGAAACAGCAGTGTACCTAGTCTTTGAGCGATATAAGATATCGCAGATGAGATGCAGGAAACAGATGGCAGCATGGGTAAGGACGAGGCCGGAGGCACTGTTTCTGGTCCTACTCAAGGAGGAGGCTGTAGGTTTCTATAGATGACATACTATAAACTGCTATGTGCAAATTAAACGCTACCTTCATTTCTGTTAACCTGCATTTCTAATTCATCTTAGGTTCTGAAAACAGCTTAATGTATTCTGTAGCTGTGACCTCTTGGTGGCTTCATAGAACTCCCATAGTAGAAGAGAATTTTTACTGAAGTCAAGGCAGAAAACTATGACTAAGATTCTTTATTCCATCCTCCATGCCAATTACTGCCAATCCACAAAAAGATTTCAAGAACTGAGTTCTTACTGACAGAATGAATCAGAAGATCTCATTCTACTGGCAAATGGAAAAGACGAGGCAGTTTGTCTTTGCTGCTACGTAGGTGACAAAATCACCTGAGAATTCATATACAAAATAGGGGTCAGCTAATTTATGTTCAAGGTTCAGTTTACATAAGTTGCATGACTTGGAACCCTTAAACCTACCAAAAAAAAGTCTTCCCATGGATACTTAGTAGATGCTAACTTGAAACAGACATTTCTGATTCCACACTGTATAAAGTTCCAAAAGGTAAACCCCACTTAATCTAAACAAAGCACTTAAAAAAATAGTAATTTCCTACAAACAAAAGTTATTAATACAACAAAGAAAACCCCAGTCAATAAAATAAGCATTATAAAATATCATTCAAGCAAAGGACGAGTTAAAGATGCTGTGGAGAAAATGTTCCGGACACACCCCATGAAGGGTAGGCACCACTTCTGCCCTCCCCACCATCACCCCCGCCCCCACTCCCTTTCAGAGCAGCCTGGGATGGAAAGCACAGTAGGGGAGAACCAGACGCCTGGGCAGGGGCTACGGGGAGCCAGGGCAGAGTTGAGAGGCCAGTGGGGATACAGAACAGGGTGAGCCAGGCTAGGTGGGAGATCTACATGGCTTGGGGCCCCTAAACCTATCAAAAAAAAAGGGGGGGGCCAGGCTCTCTTGCCTTTGCTGCTTCAAATTGCCTACACTATTATCCTGTTAGACAAGTCACTTTTCATAATTTCTAGAATCTAAACTCTAACTTTTCTAGGTGATATAAGACACATTTTAGTCAAAAACATTATTTAGTTTCCTCGAAATAAGAAGGCAAAAATAAAGCTAAATTCAGGAGCATCAGGCTCTCCTGGGGTGGGAGCCCAAGTCACTCAATCTGGCATTGCACCAATAAGGTTATTCGGTCTGAAATCCTTTTACTTTATCCTATTATTTAATTCCATCTAGTTCTAAAGTTTCAAATTACTAAAACATCTCTATAGAGATTCCTATTTCATTTATCATAACTTTTACCATTTAAGCAAGTTTATCAGACCAAGAAGCTCAGGCTGACATTTCTGAGTTGGACTTTAACATGAGCACCTATTCAGGCCCAGTTTCTTTCATATCAGCCAAACACTTTAGGAGATGAAGTTGGCTATTTTTCCTTGTTAGCTAACATGAGCTAATTCTGATTAACAGACACGGGCAGAATAAAAATGACACCCAATAGTATAACATGCTTCAAAGTAAATCATTAAATTTTAAGCTAGTTCCCAAATCATGTTTTTGGAAAACATCTGCATAGTTTCTATTATATTCCTGAGTTTAGAAAGAATTTACATAAGCACTATTTTAAAACCACTAGATATGAATGAACTCTAATACCATCCAGAGGGAAAACAAAACCCAGCAGGTGACACACGATGTACACAGACACAAACCGAGAGCTCCGAGTCTCCACTCAAAATTTCAGTACTCGTGATGACATAGAATTTTCATTAATCATGCTTTTAAATAGTCCTTTCTCTTTACTTACTCCTTCAGCTGAGATATTGCCCCTTAACATTCCTAAAAATGGATCTCTGGTTCTAAGAAAAGTAGGACAGAAAATATGCACCAGAGACACCCTGCTTCCTTAAAGCCAGATGTTCCTTCTTCTCAAAACACTTACAAGGGATTGGAACGGATGGACTTTGCATTGTTTCTGGAACCACATCTCTGGCCTGGTAAAGACTCCAAAATATCCCAATTCCTCAAAGAATGCAGGTGGTAGCGTGCATGGCTCTACTAAGGTTGACATTCCCACTGAACACATTTTTCTCTAATACATTTTAATATCCGAGAGGAAGGATCCTATATAAGATGAACACTAAGATCACACTATGCTAGAATAAATAGTCCTTTATTATTAATGCAACTATGTTTAAAACCTCACTGACCCAAGACGAGACCAATCACTGAAGAAATGCCTTAGTTTTCCTGAGGGGTGGCAGTAGACCCAAGTGGACCAGTACGAGTTTTTGTTCAGTCTTATTGAGACCAAACCCAATTCTCAAAAAAAGGTAAGAGGAAGGAACCCTTATCCAAGCTGTTTTTTTTTTTTTTTTAATGAACAACACTAAAGACCAATCAGAGGTATCATGTGTAAGGAAGAGGATGAGGAAGGGGATACACTGAAATTTATTATATTCTGTATACTGACCTT
Organism: Condylura cristata; assembly: GCF_000260355.1. Lineage (NCBI taxonomy): Eukaryota > Metazoa > Chordata > Mammalia > Eulipotyphla > Talpidae > Condylura > Condylura cristata. The sequence goes on from NW_004567122.1 coordinate 664,916, forward strand.
AATTACATTGGATTAAAAAACTCTTTTATTCCTCTTTAAATCTATATCTTTAAAATCAGTGCACAAAATTCTGGAAGCTCAAGTATTGGCTATGATAAGTTTAAAGTCATTTTTATATTACTGGCAATGTGAGACTGGAATTTGTAAAAGCATTTGTTAAGACATGGATTTACATCTACTTTTGAGATTATTCTTATTAAAAACTTTCCCCAAGGTGGGCCTCCCTAGTGGTGTAAGGGGTTAATTGCAGCATGTGGAGTTATCTGCAGCCATTGCAGCATGAGTTCAATCCCCGGCCAGGGAGTGACCAACAGGGTCCAGTAGATCTCTCCTGTCTCCCCTCTGCTCCCCATGGCAGTAGATCTACCTGTTCTGCTCCTCACTCTGTCTCTGGTGAATGCTCTCACTGTCCCACCTCTGGCCTGTACCCCAGTTCTTGTATGGAGGCATAAATACATCTTTAAAAAAAAAAAGCTTTCCCCAAGGCTGGCTGAGACATTTATCTGCATTTTCATTCCTTCTCCTCTCCCCACCGTATTTTCTGTTTAATTTTTTCCAATCAGAAATTTAGATTGAGAGGTCTCCTAATTTTTAATAGGTCCAATATAAGCAATTTTAATAGAAATTCAGTCAACTAATAAACATTACTTATAGCTTACCCAAAGACCCAGAAATTTATTCCCAGCAGGAAACACAGCAAAAGGAAAGACTCAATACTTAGTAAAAATTTTCAGCTAAGTTTTGAAGCCAGAATTATATCCCATGTTAACCTCATTTGCAGACTTTTGGCTCCCAAGATTTCCTTAGAAATAGTTTTATCAAAATAATAAAGAGAGAAATAGTTATCTCTGTATATATCAAGTTTCCCTTTTTTAATAGCAAAACCCAAGACAGATTCTAGATTTGGCAGCACCTTTACCCAAACCTCACGACTAGAAAAACATGGCAAGGAATGGCAATAAACTGGAAGCTAAATGTCTGGCCCATGGAATAGCACAGAAAAGCACCTGAAGGTGGATAACCACTAACCCTTAAGTTGGGAAACACATCATAAAGCAGTATATGACGTTTAACATGAACAGAACATGGCAAAGTCTCGCTTTTCGAAAACAGGCAAGGCTCTGGAAGAAACAAAAACCAAAGAATCAGCCAAAACTAAGGAACCAAAGTCTCAAACTAAAAGAGTTACTTAATATCCAAGAAACTAGCTGTCCTAATAATTTCTCTTACCAATCTTAAATTTAGGGAGAAAAATAAATGGACTTCTTACCACTTGGTTTCCATTAGATTTCTACAGGGGAAGAGAGATCAGGAGTCTGAGTGGTAAAAATCTTTACCTTGTTGCAAGCATGTTCAGAAGTCCTAGATCTCTCTGCAGCCACCTTGGGAAAACAAGCAGCCCAGCCACTGACAGTTCTCCTGGCGGGCTCCTCAGACTGTCAGGGCACAGAGGAAATCATCCTGCTCCCTTTTGGGTTCTTCTAGGCTGGTAAATAACCAAACAAACACCAGGCAGGTTGATAAGAGAAAAAGACAAAAGGGAGTTTAATAATTACATGTATGCTCCCTGTATCCATAGCGAGACCTGGCACAACTAATTCCAACAGCTAAGATTTCTTATTTGAGTTAAGTGTACACAGTGCGGTTGCTGATATAAATATGACTGTAAAGAAACTGTAACCCTACTACTTTCTATTAACCTAGAGAATATGATGCTTTAAGGATTTCTGTAGTGTGAAATTAGGGTGTGGGTGTGTGTGTGTGTAATGGGGGGAACTAAAAAAAATATTCACCCCCCCAGACAGAAATATAGAAATTATAAAAATTTTCTTTTCCTAAAAATTTCTCTTAAGTTGCTAAAAAAAAAAAAAAAAAAGCAAGGAAATGCAAGCTCATCAACATTGCTCACTCAGAAGCTGCAACTAATGTTAAAAAAAAAAAAAAAAAAAGTGGGGGAGCAACTGGCTCTAGATATATACCTAAATTTGTAGGTTCAGTACTGATATAAAACTCTTCAATTAGTTCCTGAGCAAATTGCAACCCCCAACTTCAAAAAATAATCTTTGGAGCCAACACAATACCCTTTACCCTCGTCCTACACCAAGCAACCCTGCCACTGTCCAGATGAATATTCAAGTTTAGTTTACATTGAGAAGCTTAAAAATACTGATGTGAATTTAAAAGTAACCTTTACCAAATGACAAATCAATAAAATTTAAAGCAAGTACCAAATAAAAAAGTAATTTTAAATTTCAATTCCTTGTCTTTCATTTTATACATATATAGAATTTATTTATGCATAGAACTGTGGCGTAGGCCAGAGAGATGGCGTAAGAGGATTCACCAAAGACAGAATGGGGAGCAGAACAGGCAATGCTATTGAAATCCACTGCTAAGGGCAGCAGCAGGGGAGACAGAAGGGGTCCACTTTGCCCTGTACTCTGGCCTGAGATCAAATGCAGGCCATAGAGGTGACAGCGCTGAGACTTAACTCCTAGGCCACCCAAGAGAGCCCTTTTTCATTATATTGTAATCTATTTTTGTCTTTTATTATCTTTTATTTTGAAGGTGAAAATACCAATCTGCTTCACTGTTAAGTTTACCTTCAGAATCTCTAGAAAAGTATAAGAAAGTCCTTTAACAATGTTTTTAAAAAAAATTTTTTTTTTATGTATTTATGCATACAGAACTGGGGTACAGGCCAGAGGTGCAGGGGCGGTGAGAGGACTCACCAGAGACAGAGTGGGGAGCAGAAAAGGCAGATCAATGAAGTACACTGCTGAGGGGAGCAGCGGGCGGGTCAGGAGAGAGGCCTGCCACACCATGTGGGTCACCTCCAGGGCTGGGGATTGAACTTGCACTGAAGTGGCTGCAGCTAGCTTGCAGTGCTGCGTCCTAACCCACTACACCACCAGGGAGGGCCCACGTTTAAAAATTTTTAATAAGGAAGCAGCTGTTTAAAATTTGGGGCATGACTTTATTATGAGCTTTATTTCCAGAAGTATAAAGTTATTTCAACTAACTTAAAAGTAAATGCCAAAACAAAGTTTTAAATAAAACCCTTCATCAATGCTGTTTCTAAGCCTAAAATTTAAGGCAAAAAATAGTCACAAAAATATTATAATACATATTTGTTAAATGATGATTACTTTTTTGCAGATTTAAGGAAATATTTCCTCTTTGTCTACATATTTTGGTAATACGGCTTATCATTCATCTGAAGAGTACAGATGAAGAATGACTTGGTTGGCTGTGTTTAAATATTCACCAAATAGTTCTTACTTTCTCTCCTCTTATGCTGCTTATGTCACATACCATTTGTAATAAAGTTATTCAGTGGCCCCCGTGGAGGACAAAGACCCTTCTTTTCCACGCGACGACGCTTCTTTTCCGAGCGAGGATCCTTCTTTTTCAACGGTGGTTTGTTTTCCTGTTTTTGACAAGACAGGTTCCTTAGTTTCTCTATATTCCTAAGTATTCCTATCTTTGCTGATCTGAAGTAAAACAGATACGGTTTTTATCAATTGGAAATAAAGCAGCAATAAACATGGGGGTACAGGTATCTTTTTCAATTAGTATTTTTGTGTCTTTTGGGTAGATACCTAGGAGTGGGATTGCTGGGTCGTAGGGAAGCTCCATGTTTAGCAGTTTGAGGAACCTCCAAACAGTTTTCCATAGTGGTTGTACTAGTTTGCATTCCCACCAGCAATGCAGGAGAGTTCCTTTTTCTCCACATCCTCGCCAACATTTGTTGTTGCTAGTTGTTTGAAGATGTGCCATTCTCACTGGGGTGAGGTGGTATCTCCTTGTGGTTTGAATTTGCATCTCCCTTATTACGAATGATGTTGAACATTTTTTCAAATACGGTTTTTAAAAAGTACACTTTCAATATAATTTTATAAATTCATGAAACCACCAAGTCTCATAATTAAATTTATAATTAGAAACATATTTTTACTGTCAATGCTGAGAATTATACAAAGGAACATTCAAGTTGTTATCAAAACGATGCCACAACAAGGAATAACTTTCTATTTCTTTTTGTCTTGTTCAACTTCTTTTAACATTGTTTTGTAGTTATCCTTGTATTGGTCTTTCACCTCCTTTGTTAATTTTATTTCCAGATACTTTGTTTTTTTTTGGTACAATTGTAATTGGGATAGTTTTCTTAATTTCTTCTTCTTCAGACTATTTGCATATAGGAAGGGTACTGATTTTTGTATGTGGATTTTGAAACCTGCTACTTTATTCAATTGGCTTATTATTCTATTAGTTGTTGGGGTGAGTTTTTAGCATTCTCTCTATATATTATATCATCTACAAACAGTGAGTTTTATTTCTTCTTTCCCTATTTGGATTTCTGGTGTGTCTGTCTATTGTGAAATTGCTCTTGGTAGGACATCCAGTATTATATTGAGAAGCAGTGGTGAGGTGGACAGCCTTGTTTTGTTTCAGATCCTAAAGGGAACACATTGTTTTTCACTGTTAAGAATGACGGTAGCTGTACGTTTGTCATATATGGCTTTTATCATGTTAATATATGTTCTTCTATACCAAGAATTTCAAGGACCTTCATTATAAATGTTGAAGTTTGTCATGTTCAACTTTCTCAGAATCTACTTATATGATCATACTGTTTTCATTTTTCTTTTTTGTTATGTTCAGTTCCATTACCTGATTTTTGGATGCTGAACCATACTAGTGTTCCTGGAGTAAATGCCACTTGTCATGGTGTATAACCCTTTTGATACACTGTTGGATCCAGTCTGCTAAGATTTTAGTGAATATTTTTGCATCTTTGCTTGTTAGGGAGACTGGCCTGTAGTTTTCTTTTTTGTGTGCAGTCTTCTTGGCGTTGATATTAGTGTAATGTTGGCTTTGTAAAACTCGTTCCATATGATTTCTTCTTTCTCTATTTTTGAAAGAGTTTTTGTAAAATGCGCACCAGTTCCTCAAATGCTTGGTAGAACTCATCTGTGACACCATCTGGTCTTGGCTTATTTTTGGTCAAAGGGCTTTGATTACACTTTAGATTTTGCTGCCTGTAGTTGGTTTTCTATTTCTTCTTTATTCGGTTTTAGATGATTGTATACTTCTAAGAATTTGTCCATTTCACCTAGATTGTTGAGCTCGTTTGCATATAATGTACACAGTAATCTTTGGTTTTCCTCTGGATTTCAGCTGTGTCTGTTGTAATGTCTCTTTCATTTATAATCCTATTTACTAAAGTTATCTGCATTTTTGGGAGCCTGGCTGGGGTTTGCTAACTTTATTTTTTTCAAAGAACCTGCTTTTGGTTTCATTGATGTTTTGGATCACCTTTTTTACCTCTACTTCATTTATTTCTGCTGGACTTTTTATAATTTCCTTTTGTTCACTGGCTTATTCTGTTGCTGCTGCTATTCTTTTTCTAGTTCAAGATGGGAGATTAGGTTGTTTCTTTACGTTCTTTCTTATTTCTTGATGTGGGCCTGGCTTGCTATACACTTTCCTCTTATTACTGCGTTGGCAGTGCTCCGTATATTCAGGAAAGTTATGTTCTCTTTTATCATTTGTCTTAAGATATTTTTAAATTTTTCTTTGATTTTCTCATTAATCCAGTGGTCTTTTGATAGTGTGTTGTTCAATTTCTATATAACAGAGGTTTTACTTGCTTTCTTTTTGTAGTTGATTCCTTTATGGTCAGAGAAGATTGTTGGTATGATTTTGATCTTTGTGCATCTGTTTATGTTTGTCTTATGACCTATTATGTGGTTGATCCTGGAGAATGATCAGTGTGCACTTGAGAAAAGTGTGTATTCAAGTTTGAGGGAGAAGGGTGCAGGGTCCTATAGAGTCCAGATATTTATTTAGGGCTACTCTGTCCTTGTGTATTTTCTGTCTTATTGATCTGTCCAGTGGTGTGAGGGGGAAATCTCCTACCACATGTGTTTTCTCTAGTGTCTGTTTTCAGAGACGACAGTAATGGCCCCGTATGTTTGGTGTTCCCTCATTCGGTAAGGATATCTTGATGCGTGTTACGACTTCCTGGTATATGGTCCCCTTGATCACTAGTGTCCATCTATGTCTCATCACCCTTTTTGGTTGGAAGTCTAATTTATCTGCTCTAAGTATGGCTGCCCTGCCTTCTTTTTGAGGCTATTTGCTTACAGAATTGTTTTCCAACCATTTACTTTCATTCTGTGTTTACCTTTTAATACTTTGGTATGTTTCGTGGAGACAGAAGAAGGTTGGACTCTGTTTGCTAATCCAGCTCAGTACTTGCGTTTTGTTATTGGTGACTTAGCTCAGTAATATCTAGGGTGATTACTGATACAGGAAAGATTTTAACTGTCAAGTTGTTCTTTTTTTTTTTATAGTTCTATTCAATACCTGGTACAGGTCTCTCTGTTTATTCCTCTGCTAGTTTAGATTTTAAGGTGTTAATATTCCTTTGAGTAGAGGTTTAGTAGAAACAAATATCTGGAGATTTTGTTTGTGAAGGTTCTTAGTTTTCCCTCACATAGGAAGGAGAGCTTTCCAGGAATAAGTATTCTTGGCTGACCTTTTTTGTTCTGACATTTTTTGATTATGTCACTCCATTCTCTTCATACCCGTACTGTTTATTCAGAGAAGTCTGAGCTCAGCCTTACCAGTTTTCCTTTTACTGGTTATGTTTCCTCCCCCTAAACAGCTTCATTATCATTGTTTTTCTTTGTCTTGGAATCTTGAGACTTTTCTGTTAAGTATCTTGTTATAATTTTCCTTCAATTATGGTAATTTGGTGTTGTTTCCTGTATGTCTATTTTCATTTCCTTCTTCACATTTGGGAAGTTCTCTTCAATTATTTCTTTGAATACATTCTCAGTTCCTCTGTCTCTCCTCCCTCTGGGGTTCCTATAACTCTCAAATTTCCATTCCTCATGGGTCAGATAGTTCTAAAAGTGCTTCTTCATTCTTTTTCCTTTGTACCTTTCTTTTCTTTTCTTTTTTCTTTTTATAACTGTATCTTCAAGAATACTGATATGTTCTTACAGTTCATCTATTATATTTTCATGGCTTTCCCAGATTTCTCTAGCTCCTTTATCGATCTTATAACACCCTGCAGTTCCTTTATTTTCTTATTTAAAGATTTATTCTCATATTTAGTTCTTTGATTATATTTCTCACATCATTCTTTTCCTTCTCTCCATGTTTAAGTGCTTTAATTGTGGTGATTGAACTCTTTATCAGTCAGAGAAATTCCTTCACATCAGTATTGTTGGGTTCTGGAGGCTGATTTTCCCTCTGTGGTATGTTGGTCCCAAGAGGGCTTTCCTGACCGTTTCTATTTTTCTTTCTTTCCACTGTTTGCTTTGAGATTTGTTTTAGGCATAGAGCCACCTTAAAGCTCATGCTGGCAGGCATAGCTTCTGGGTGCTCTTACCAGGGCACAGATGTGTGATTGGGGGCTCCCATGGCTCCTCCCTAAGCTGCTATCAGCTGGACCACTGCTGTGGGGAGGCGGGATTTACAAGTGCTCCTGTGGGGCCCAGGGGATACTGTGGTGGGTAGGGCTTGAGGTGGGGGTTTCCTGCCATTCCCACCTGGGTATGTGTCTACTTGATGGGAAAGAAGGGCTGGGTGTGGGGGGGCCTTTGTGGCCATTCGGGCTTGAAAGTAGGAGTTTCCCACAGCTTCCACCAAGGCACACATTTACTGAGTGTATTCGATGGCTGATGTCCCCAGGTGGCTGGGGGCAGGGTGGGCCCTTGGGTTGGGGTGTCGGGAGCTTCTGTTGCTGGTGGGGCTTGAGGGCCGGGGTTTCCCACCTCCTCCACCTTGGCATAAGTTTAATCTTATGGCTAATGCCAGAGGGTTGGCCTACCTGGTGCTCTTGAGGGCTGAAGCCAGGGGGCGGGGGTTCTAGGTGGTCCTGACCCCTGAAGCTGGAAGGCAGGGGTTCCAGGCGGTCCTGACCCTTGAACCTGGAGGGCCGGGGTTCCAGGTGGTCCTGACCCCTGAGGCTGGAGGGCCGGGGTTCCAGGCGGTCCTGATGGCTGAGGCCCGAGGGCCGGGGTTCCAGGCGGTCCTGATGGCTGAGGCCCGAGGGCCGGGGTTCCAGGCGGTCCTGATGGCTGAGGCCCGAGGGCCCGGCTTTCAGGTGGTCTTGACGGCTGAGGCCAGAGGTCCGGGCTTCTAGGCGGTCCTGAGGGACATAGAGGGCCTCTGTGGCAGGTGAGGCTTGAGGACGGGAACTTCCTGACTCTCTCACCTGGGAGCCCATCTATAGGATGTGAATTATAATTCTAGTTACCGACAATTAGAATTTAGTAAGACAAGATCAATAAAAGATCTATATGTTTGCAAAAACTGAGTCTTTTCAAATGTATAACATAACGTTTTAATGAAGTTAGATTCACCTTGACCTCTTGTAATCTAAATTATGGATTTGTCCCTGGACATGGCAAGAAATACAAGAGATTATTTCCCTTATTCCAAAAATCTTACCTCTCTGGTCTTAGAAATAATATGTAGAAACCTCCTGTCAACTTTTCATTCTTTTTGCCCATTTCTGAGGACCTAGTAAAACTAGCTATTTTAAAATCAACTACCCATTTTTAAAAAGAGATCTAGTAAGCAAACTTTAAAATTTTTGTTAATATGACTGTCTTACATATTTCAGTTTTTACCTGATGACTTGTAGGTGACTGAGCATTTTCATCCTCTAAGTGTTCATTTTCTGGTTCTATGGTGTACATGCTAGCAGTTAAAAGAAAAAACAAGTTAAAAGGAGAACTAGGACTATAAATCCAACTGAAAACAAACATGCTCACTGAGTGTGTATATTATTAAAGATGTTGTCAAAGTTACACCATACTTAAGTCAGACATCTTTATTGTCAAATTAGCTCCAGCTATTCATTTTAAAGCTATTTAACATATGCTTCCATGTTAAAAACCATTATCATTCAGAAATTTTATCATTTTCAACAGTTTATAAAGCTGGTCCATTTCTTAAAAAGCACATACCAGAAAAATCAATCTTTATACACCGAACTAGTATTTTGAGGTAATTTCTTTCCAACACTGATTTACTACTTTGTTACATTCCTCCATGAGGCACTAAGAAATTTTTAAGTGAAATAAGATGAACTGTATTAATACCCCCAAAAGTTACTGATACATACTATCTTAATAGACAGTCTATTTGAAAAGTTTGTAGCATCAAAATATATTTATATCAAATAAGAATGAACACATCCAGAGAAGAGCTGGGTCTGTAAACTTATTTTAAAATACCAGTTGTTTCTAATTTCTCTGATTTTTGTCCCTTTGAGTGCAGGGTCGATGTTCTGCCTTACAAATATACTTAAATTCTTGAGTTAGTATTACATACAAAAGTAAAGATTTCTAGTTGTTGTTTTTTTTAAAAGATTTATTTATTTATGCATTCATGATCTGAGTGTAGGCCAGCGGTGGGGATGGGGACGGGTGGGGAGAGGGTTCACCAGAGACAGATGGGGAATAGAACAGGTGGACTGACTGAAATACACTGTTAAGGCGAAGAGCTGGTGAGACAGGAGAGTTCTGCTGCACCATGTGGGTCACTCCCTGGCCAAGATGGAACTTGTGCTGCATTGGCTACAGATAGCTTTATAATGCTGAGTCAACATTTTGCATCATCAGGAAGGCCCCAGATTTCAAGTTTTAAACAGTGGATACCCTGTATGATCACACCTGTCAGTGTTTCAGATATCTATATATTTTTTAAACGCAATTTTTCTTAATTGATGTAATATTGGATTATAATGTCAATGGACTTCAAGTGTACTTTCTTTTCAACTAAACCAGTGTATACAACATTATGTCTGCCACCAGCATTGCAGTTTCCATCCACAATAAAATGTACCTCTTTAACCTGACACCCTCCTGCTTCTCTTCTGGTAATCACTATTTTGTTCTTACAGTTTAATGGTTTGTTTTTGTTTTTTGTTGTTTCTTTATTATGCATGAGTGAAATCATATGGTCTCTGTCTTTGTCTGATTTAGTTTACTCAGCTTAATACCCTTTAGTGGCCCTCCCTGGTGGTGCAGCGGGTTAAAGCACAGCACTAAGGAGCTAAAGCCCCTTCAGCATGAGTTCGATCCCTGGCACCGGCCGTGATGCACATAGTGCCGGAGACCTCTCCTGACCTGCCCACTGCTCCCCTCTAAGCAGTATACTTCCTCACTCTGCCTGTTTTGCTCCCCACTGTCTCTAGTGGGGAGCGCCTGGTGTCACAGTGAGGTGTTACAGCCCCTACATCTCTGGCTTGTACTCCAGTACTGTATGCATAAATAAATAAATCTTAAAAAAAAAATCCTCTAGTGCTAGCTAGCTAGCCATTTTGCAAATGGCAAGCTTTTATTTTTTTTTTTAATATAGCTGAGTGATATATCCATGCCTTCCTAATCCACACATTTGCTGGTAGGCACTTAATTCTTTCAAAATACTGGCTATTATAAATAATACTGAGATATTGGGGGATACTGGGAGTGCAGCTATCTATCTGAATTAGTATTTTTGTGTTCTTTGGATAGATATCCAGAAGTGGGATAGTGAATCATAAAGTACGTCTAGACTTAATTAAAAAAAAATCTCCATACTGTTTTATGTAATGGCTGTACCCATTTATGTTCCCACAAAGAGTATCATTGTGGTTGTAGATAAACAAGTAATTTTAATAATGAAAACTTTTAATGAAAAATCTACTAGCATTTGAGTATCTAACAAGTGCTAGGTGCTTTACAAATATATTGTCTCATGAAAATTAAGTACAATATTACAAACATATAAGGATCATAACTGAATTTATGACTTATTAAAATAGAAACTAACATTCAAAATTTTGATTAAAAAATACAACATACCACTATGAAGTGTTCCAAAGACACTGCAACACGAGTTCAATTCCAGGCTGGGGAGGTGACCCACATGGGTGGCAGACCTCTCCTGACCCACCTGCTGCTCCCCTCAGCAGTGCACTTTGTTCATCTGCCTGCTCTGCTCCCCACTCTGCCTCTGGTGAATCCTCTCACTGCTCCTGAACCTCTGGCCTGTACCCCAGTTCTGTATGCATAAATAAATCTTTAAAAAATACAACTTAAATCCTTCAAAATAACATTTTATTGGATGAAGGGGTATCAAAATTTGCTAGCAGTTAAATATCCTTAAGTGCTGCAAACAAGGAGGTGGATGGATGCTTAGGCTGTGTCAAGTCTAAAGGGGCAGGAGGAGGATTAGTTCCATAGTTCAACCATACATGAGTTGTACCTTAGGACACAAGTCCATTCCGTTAATGATTTCTGAATGCCCAATTCTTTGGGTTCTGAAGATAAAGCACAGCAAGGCAAAACAGAAACAGGTTTCTACTCTCAGAGGAGTTAATGCTCTGGTTTGGGATAAAGGAAAAGGGAATAAACAATGTGATGCATCTGAAAAATACAAACCAGGAAGATTTTACAGTGATGGAGGTAGCATTTAAACTGTGACCTGAATGTAGAGAGACTTTCTGTGAACCATAATTAGTTCGATGTATCAGAAGCAGGCAAACCTAACTACCGAGAATCACACAAACAGGACAGCGAGACACCAGGCGGCACATTTTAACATCCGCAACTGTGTCAGGATTAGGACACCAAGAACTGGAATTCAGTCAAGTACTAAGCTTCAATGAAACCAAGGCATGGAGCCTGAGTAATTAAAGGTGAGCAGCTACAAGCTGAGCTGCACCTGTCCCCCTCCCAAAACGACCCAGAGCGCAACTGGTAGGTGGGTGGGAACTAAAAGGAAGGACTTCAGAGCTGAGACAGAAACAGATTTTACTCTCCCTTTCTGTCTTAATAATTGTCAGAAGAAATTTACCCCCCCACGGCTCAGCTTCCTCATCTGTAAAACAATGATATAATCCTTTATTTATTGGTTATTGTGAGGATTAGCTGACATATAACAGCTGGCACAAACTGGACATTAAGCACTTATCAATCATTCACTTGAATTATTTACTATTTGCCATTTTACAACTAACGTTTTATTTGGTTATTAACATATTTTCAGATATTTATTGGCTGTTTGAATATATTCTCAAGTATCTGAATCTCTCCATTTTCAAAAATGTACTAGCTTCCTTTGCTTATTGAATTGTTGGGAGTTATTTATGTACTCCACAAACAAATCTTTTATTATTCATTTCCTACTCTGGCTTGCCTTGACACTGTATTTTTGAATGAAAAGAACTTCTTTTAAATGAGTTCAAGATATCCTTTTCTTTATTTTTAGAGTTTTTATTGTTTCAAAAATCTTGTCTCAAGATCATCAAGTATTATCCCACATATTCTTCAAGAATCATTTGTGTTTTGTCTGTCACATTTAGGTCTATGGTCCATCTGGAACTGATTATGTGGCTTGTGAGAGCGACGTTACAGTTCATTTTCCCTTATCAATATCTGGTGGAGTCAACACCATTTACTAAGGAACCTTTTCTCTTGCGTTTCAATGCCTCCTTTGTTATAAATCAGGTGGTACCTATGCATGTATTCTTAGAAGTAGTTCTAGCCAGACACTGTTCTATTTGTCTGACCCTATGCCCAAATTACACTGGTGTTTGCCCCTAGTTACAGATGCCTGGTTTCTAGTTACCCTCATTCAAAAATGGAATAACTTTTGGCTCTTTGTATTACCATACAAATGTTAGATTCAAGTTGTCAATTCACACATACTCTCTCTGCTGGAATTGTGACTAAAATTGCAATTGGGAAGTTTATTGCAATTGGGAAGAACTGACATTCTAATATTACTGAGTATTTCAATCCTTGAACAATATACCTCCCTCTAGTTATTTAGATTTTCTTTACTTTAGCTTTATTTATTCATTTATTTTTAGTTTTCAGTGTGTAGAGGTTTTGTACATCTTTTACTAAGTTTATTTCTAAGTATTTAATGTTTTTCAAAATATGTTATCAAAATAATATTTAAATTTTTGTTTTTACTATTTGTTTTCTGTTGGTATGTAGCAACACAAGTAATTTTTATTTCATCTCTACCTAGGCTTGATAAATTCACCTTATTATTCCAATACTCTATGAATTATTTTTGACTATCAAGTATAGAAGGCTCTAAATCTGGTCCATTTTTTGTATGTTCTATAGAACCTCAGTCACATTCTTCAGAACATTGATCCCAGCTGTAACTATGCATGTGTGCCAAAGGTTTTAATGTGTTTGTCTCATTGCACAGTCCACAGATCCTCAAAGCTCTGTTCATTTTTCAATTTGTTTTTCTACTGTGATCTTCAGATTGGACAACTTCTATTTATTTGTAATTAAGTTCACGATTCTTTCTTCACTTATTTCCCAAATGCTACTGAGTCAGTCCAGTGAAAATTATATTTCAGAGGCTGTATGTTTCAGTTCAAATTCTGTCAATGTGCATCTATTTTACGTTTTAGTTTTCTGCTGTGAATGAGTATTTTCCTACTCACTACAACTGTGCTTATGTTTACTACATGAACTCAGTTATAATAGCTGCTTCCACATCTTTGATAATTTCATCATCTGTGTCATTGCAGATTAGCATGTGTTAATATTCTTTTCCTTAAGACAGCCCAACCATTTCCTGGTTCTGTACCTCTAGAGAATATCCTCGATGTTTTGTTATGTAGACTCTAGGTCCTGTTAATATCCTCTAGAGGATATTTAAATTTTTTTTGTTTTATTAGGCAACTGACTTGATCAGGCATGGACAGTCAATTCTCATTTTCTGTGGCATCGGTTCCAACCTCAGTCCCTTTTCAAAGCCTGCTATGCTGTCATTAGTCTGTCCCACTTGAGAGTTGTCTGTGCCTTGGCCAGTAGAAAGTTTTGCTTATCAGTTTTATTTGTATTTTACTTCAGTTCTTGAAACTATTGCTATGCTGCCTTGGGCCTGTCAAGTGCAGGCAAGATGTGACTGGGTTCATGCACAGAATTAAGGAACCCTGCTTTCCAAGCTTTCTCCTCCTCCAAATCCACAACCACCAACCCCCACCTCTCCCATCCCCCACAGAGAAACAAGCTATTATCTCTCAAGGTCTTCATCCTGACTCTTCTGGCAAAAAGATGGGGGTTTTCTCCTGAGTTTCAGCTGTCTGTATGTCTAAGAAGAGCCTGCCCTTGGGGCAAAGGTGCAAAAGGAGAACAGGATCCCCAACACTCTCTTTGGACTACAGGGCCCATTTTCCAGATATTCTTGCCATAAAATAAGTTTTGGTCTCTTGCATAGCCTTCAGGTTACTCAAGTCACTGAAGAAACCCTGTGGTTTTGACTCCTACAAGACACTTGCTTCTGCTTACTTCTCACAGTCTTTAGGGAACTGCTCTTTGCATTTCATCCAAACTTGTTAATTGTGAGCAGTAGAAAGAGGTGGTAGGGGTGCTGCTCCACCTTGGATGAACCGGAAGCCTGTGTGCCCCAAAAGGGAAGGGGACTTGTTGGGTTTTACCCTTGACCTACATAGTTCTAGCACACAGGTAGGGACTCAGCCTCTATTTGTGCAATAAACACTGAATGAACTGAGAACGAAATAAATGCCAGATGTTCATGATGACAACAACAAAGAAACACTTCTGGCTGGTTATCTTTAGTAGAGTAAGAGATTCCAACAGCAAGAATAAGTTTTTTAAATGCATTCAGAAAGAACAAGCAAAGAATAGAGTAAGATCCTTAATGACCACATTGCAGACAAGGGATCACAGGACAACTCATTGAAAGATTCCACGGCTACAGAACAAACACTGAAACAGTAGATGTTTTGATGGACTGGGACTCTGACTATGAGAGAATTTGGATCCTGACTATGAGAGAATTCCTTTAATAGAGAAAGTTGAAGAAGAAAAGCCCAGATAATGGAATAATGCAGGGTTCAAAACTGGCTAGCCGAAGATGATGAAGCATACATTGTTATGAAAATGAAGAGTGATTAAAAAAAGGGCCCTCCCTGGTGGTGCAGCTGGTTAAAGCACTGCACTGAGAAGCTAAAGCCACTTCCGCATGAGTTCGATTCCCGCCTGCCCCGGAGGTGACCCCATGGCGCGGCAGACCTCTCCTGACCCGCCCGCCCGTTGCTGCCCTCAGCAGTGGACTTTGATCATCTGCCTGTTCCGCTCCCCACTCTGTCTCTGGTGAATCCTATCACCCTCCACATCTCTGGCCTGTACCCCAGTTCTGTATGAATAAATAAAAAAAAAAAAAAAACCTGGCTAGGCAGAATACCTGGGCCTCAGCAACCTCACTGCTCTGTTCCCCTTTAACCCTGTGCCCGTCCACTGTCTTTTGCGGTCACTGTCTCCCTATCTCTGTTATTTTTGGACTTTTCTCTTCTCCTGAATACCTCTTTTATCTGACCAATTTTTAAAATGCCTTTTTCCATACTACAATATAAATTTTATAATTTTGAATGTAGAGAAATTAAACTCATGATTTTTACCTTTCTCTTAACTAGACTTTTTAGGAATCAATTTCTTCACAGAAAAGCATCTTATTGATAGTTCTATGCAATTATTTGGGAAAAAAACAACTTGATATATCAAAAGCCTACCTGGATTATTCAGAAGTAACTGAGGGCTCCAGGTGTCTAGCCTTGCTGTGACTATATCCCGAGAGTCCTCCTCTCACTGCGCACGGGGACAGCTGGCATAACGGAAAGAATGAGGTCTTTGAAATCAACTAGTGTATGATCCCAGGTAAGTCAGTCTCTTGTCATTTCTCAATGGGCTGACACCATCTACTTTTCTTAGTGCTCAAGCTAGAGAAAGTGGAGTCAAATTTGAGAATAGACAACAGAATTTGAGTTTACTGGATACCAGGCCATCCTTTTTGTATACTAACAAAACCAAGACTTCACAGCGTCTTCCATGCCAGCATTTTACAGGTATTACCATCTCAGTTTATGCCATGTTTGAGTAACCTTAAATTGCTTTTTGGAATGAGGCAAGGTATAAATAAATCCATACATATCTTGCTATTATGGAGATTGAGGGGTATACATAATTCCTAGAAAAAGTTATGGCATTCCATTGATCATTTTTATTCAAAGTATGTTCTATTATCATATTGCTAATATTTGCTTTTAAAAAAGAGGAATTTTTCAAAATGGATTTAGAGGTGCTTTCTTCACCTACTTCTACCACAGAGTTTCTTTGTACATAGTCATAATGAACATACTGTGATGTTGTAGAAAGATTTGGGTAATCTAAGCACTCAGATTTTAATTGGTTACACAATACTGACTATATTTATTGTTATTTCTCTTTGTTCCTCAACCCCAAATCTATAAAATGGGGTATGGAGGGCCATTTGATGACCTCAGGTCTTTATCAATTTTAAGTCTATGCACCTATTAAGAAACAGGGTAAGAGGATACCTGGACATGGTATTTGAGAACTTCACATCTTATATATATATATATCATGTATGCATGTATATGATATATAGACTTCTAGACTTGATATATAGACTTCTAGACTTCTATATATAGATATATAGTCTATACATGATATATAGACTTCTAGACTTGCCCTGGGGGGGTCCCTCTTCTCAAGTGTTCTTTGCACCAGTTTATCCTTTTGGAGCAACGCTGTAAAACAGCGCCATCTAGTGACTCTACTACACACTGATTCAGCAAAAAATTATGGCCAATTCTTAGTCCTTGAAAATGTGGAGATTCCTATGACTTAGCTCAACACTTTAAAGTCATTTCTCATCTCTTCTCCCTAGAGAGTTAAGAAATGCCCAATTAACTTTGACAGTTGAATTAACAATTGGATACCTACTAAGACAAATAACCCTGAAAGAATGGCATGCTCACAGACCTAAATACAAATTGATGCAAGTGAGACTGCAACATTCTTCCTCCTGTTGAAGAGTGGTAATCCTGGAACTTGAATTCAGGAATGTTTCACTATGTAGCCCACACCTCCATGCCAGGGAGCCTCTGCACAAAACTGATACCCAATAGCCATTTGTCAAGTGACTCTTGGGGAAGTGCATGCACGAGTGGCTGTGTAAATATGCACTATTTCAGAATCTTGGAACGGTGCTCCCTTTCACACAAGGTTTTTTCAATTTTCACACATGCACTTACCATAGCAACTACCCCATCACAGCACCTGCCCTATCAAAGTAAAAACAACTACAGTATTAGTCTTTCCAAAAAAAAAAAAAAAAAAGGACTTGGGAGTTATATCCACAAAACATTTTATATAAAGAACACCCAAGCTAACTCCTTTATTTTAAAAGATAATAACTCGTTGACATTTAATCAAAAAAGAAGCCTGAGCTCAACTACCACCATAATTCAGATTGACTGTCTCTTAAAATTCTTAGTGTTTAGTAGTTGTGCTCAGGTATTATCTTGCATTTTTGTTCTTTTCAGGGGCCAAGATCCTGCACCCACTATAAAGTGGAGTGTACCCCAGCGCCAGAGCATTTTCTTAGCACATACACCACGGTTTCCTGAGTTATACAACATACTCGATGCCCAACATTTCCACAGCATGGCCACCTGTGGGTTTTCTCTCCAGTTCTCCTGACCCTATATTTCAGCCAGTTGGCTAATTGTACTGTGTGCATTATTTATTTTCTTTTTATTTGCCGGGAATATCCCACCCTGCACATCTGCTCACTTAAGGTGATACCTAGTTGCTTAAGGGTCATCCAAGTAAAGTTCCCTGCAGCATTGTACCAAGTCCCCCTTTGTGAATGCCGCACTGTCCTGTCACTGCTCTGCGTTCCTTTTGCCTCTGGTCATCTCCACAGGAGTCTCCTCTATCTCGTAAATGTCAGGGTTCCTCTCTGTGCCCCTTTCTATAGTCATTTCTTAAGAAGTTAAGAAAAATCACTGAGAGCTGATGAGCATGGCCTGGATATGCTCAAGACTGCAACTGGCGCATTTAACTACCAGACCTCTCTAACTGGCTGCCTTCACAAGCATCTTATGCTCTTCGGTGTACACCCAAACTCAAGATCTTTCCTCCTCAGGTCTATTCCCAAGGCTACAAAACGTTTGGTGAGGAATGTCCACCTTATCCTGTACGCTCACCACAATACTCACCGGAGCACAGACCCACCTGATCAACACGGCCACCCATCCACTCACCAGGACCCCACAGTGCGGGGGCTCATGTGGTGTGCGGGAGAGGGTCAGGAAAACCTTCTTGGTGGCTGCCTTGGGCTTCCATCTACTTCCCTACTACATTAAATCGTGCTGGTTTCATAATCACTTCTTTAAATTACCCAGCACAGTAGGCGGAAATAAGCATTTAAGTACCGTAACTGTTGGATTTTAAGCAAACACAGAAAGGTTTTACCTAAGACTTTAGAGTCAGTAATCACTATCTAGCAATTTTCCTTTGATACCACTTCAGACATTTTAAACTACAAAAAAGCAGAGAGGTAAACGGCTACAATGGAAAATATAGGACTTATTGTCATAACACTGTGGTTAGTGATTCTGACACTACGCATGCATCCTTGGTCAAGAGCCTTAAACACTCTGGGCCTCAGTTTCCTTGTCTGAAAAAAGGTAGTTACAAAATCAAATGAGAAAACAAAATAAAACCATAGCACAAATGTAAAGGGTAATCCAATGTGTCTATTATTGCTATCTGAATGACTACAAATCAGGTCTTCCTGATACTGGTCATCCCAGGTCTGGAGACAACAGGGTTTTCAACTTTTATCCTTCATCTTCCCTTTGCTGAGAGCTGGTGAGCATGAGTACAAGAGGTAAACTTTTGTACTTTAATAAACACACAATGATGCAAATGGCTAAATATAACCCCCCAGAAAAATAAGCCAGAAAATTTAACAGGTAAAAATTAAAGGGAAAAGAGAAGTCCCAGCCCATGGAAGCCCGGGGCCAGAGCCAGCTTTTCAGCGAGGCCTTCCCTGACAGTCACTGCAACCCTTCCCTGCCCTCTTCCTTCACACTGTCCTTCTTCACTGCACTGGCTCAAAACGTTCTGCTTCGTGCCATATTTGCCTTTTCGTTTTCCACCTTCCTGCACTAGAATCAAACCTGCACCAGCAACGGCATCTTGCCAGTCTGTCTCGGCACCGCAGTCATCACACCTGTCACAGCGCCAGGTCTCCTACAAACACTCCATGCATGACCTTCGAGGAGCAAGGGAACTCGCCAGACTGGGCTCTGGGTCCAGGGAACACACGGTGCCCACGCACGCCCCTCGGCACCCTTCATTTATCGCTCAACAGCCACCTACCCCGCGCTAGACGGAGTTCCTGGCACTGCCCAAACGCAGGGTGCGGTTCCCGATTCAGTGCGAGCCAAGAGTGTCTCCCCGAAGTGTGTAAAAAGCAACCACAGGGCCCTCCCTGGTGGCGCAGCGGGATAGAGCGCAGCACTGAGAAGCTAAAGCCACTTGAGCACGAGTTCGATCCCCGCCTGCCCCCGAGGTGACCCCAGGGCGCGGCAGACCTCTCCAGACCGCCCGCTGCTCCCCTCAGCAGTGTACTTCATTGATCTGCCTGTTCTGCTCCCCACTCTGTCTCTGGTGAAGCCTCTCGCCGCCCCTGACCTCTGGCCTGTACCCCAGTTCTGTGTGCATAAATAAGTAAATCTTAAAAAAAAAAAAAAAAAAGCAACCCCAACGCCAGGCTGCAGCCCCCAACGGCCGGCTGCCTGTTAGGCCCCTGCCTCTCCCCTGTCGCCAGCAGGTGCGAGCTCGAGAAACGCGGCTGTGACGGCTGTGACGGGACTGTGAAGAGCCTGTCAGTTCCCTCAGCAGCCATCGCTACCGTGCGCCCTGCAGGGTCGGGGAGGCCCCCAGCGCCTCTCCCCACAGGGCGCGGCCCTCCCCAGCCTGCGAGCTGCCACCGGCCAACGCGAGGGGGGCGGGGACCTGGAGCGGCCCGGGAGTTCCCGGCGGACCCCGACAGGCGCGCGTGGGCA
>NW_004567122.1:685515-722014 GCF_000260355.1 Condylura cristata
GGGGCGCGCCGGGCGCGGGGGCCCGCGGCGGCCGGGGACCTGGGACCCCCGGGATTGCCGGCTGTGCTCTCGGGTTCTCCGACGCGTTCCTGTCGGCCATGACGTTGGAACGCCCCAGGCATGGTTCGTCACAGGCCCTTTGGTGAGAAAGCGGCGCCGCAGCGCGGTCTATCTCGAGCGCGGGCGCTCGGGGGCGCGGGGGCGGCGGCGCCCCGCTCCCCCTACTGCGCCGCGGGCCCAGCGAGTGCGGCCCCCGCGGGAGCGAGCGTCGGCGTGAAACCGCTCGTTCTCCGCGGGACACCTGCTGTCCGTCTTCTGGCATCTCCCCTGCTACCCAGTCGTGATGTCTGAAATTCCTGTCACAGCTCGCGCCACAGTTAAAAAGTCTCGTTAACGGGCAAGAATGTGCCGCCAAGCAAGGGGAACCCCTGGGGGTACCTCTGGCCCCCAAGTCCGAGCTCGTTTTCTTGGGAACTGATGGCTCTGATGAGACTTTGGGGCCCCTCACAGCGGTGTGGCCATCACCCACAGGAGGCGCGTGGTGGTCACCAACAGCACGTAAGCGCAGAGATGTCCAGTGCCACAGCGCACACTTGCAAATAAGCTGCTTGCTGTCGACCTGCTCTCTGGCTGAGGACTTGAAGGGAGGCAGGGGTGGTGGAAATGATATGATGACCCAACACGACCTCCAGTCACAATGCTGTAGCTGAACCTCGCCTGTCTAAGCCAGTGTTACTGCAGTAAACATTTATTAATTTAAAAAAAGGAAAAGCCACATGGGAGAGTGCTAAGTGGGAGAGAGCCTGCAGGCGGAAGACCACAAGTCTGAATGGCCCTCAGGAGGGCGAAGTTGGAGTCACCATTAGGCCACTCAGGAGGAGGAAGTCAGTGGCAGTTTTCCCTGAAGTGCTGTGCTTTCTGTTTCTGCAGTCTTGCAGCTTGCCTGGCACCCGTTAAGCGGTTCACCAGGCTGACATGGACTTAAATGAGCCAGGTCTCACCCAGAGAACAGGAGGCGCCTGCAGGTGTTGAGTCGCAGGAAGCACATCAGAAAGGGTGCAGAGGGCACTCCTGAGGGGGGCAGGGAGAGCCCTGGACAGGATGGGGCCTGTCCATATCTGAGGAGGCTCAAGGGAAAGAATCCTGGAAGAGACCACAGTGGGTCATCACCAACGGGAGGGGTGGGAAGACCCAGTTACAGTTAATTCACAGGCAGTAAGAGAGGCAGACGCATCGGAAAGGCAGATTCGCTGGCAAGTGAGCCATCAGTGCTGTGCAGACAGCATCGGTATTAACGAACATCGAAGAAGGGGAGCCATGGAGAGGCTTGTGAGGCCGGAAGCCTTGGCCCAGGGACACTGCGGTCACCGGAGCAGGCTGCCAGCACTCAGGAGCGTGAACTTGGTTTTCCTGTCTTCGTTTTAAATTGCAGTAGTATGTTCAAGTGTGTCTGTCTCTACGCATGAAGAGACAGAAGTGTCTGAAATAGGCCCTCCCTGGTGGCGCAGCGGGTTAAAGCACAGCACTGAGAATCTAAAAGCCGCTTCCGCATGAGTTCGATTCCCGCCTGCCCCGGAGGTGACCACATGGCGTGGCAGACCTCTCCTGACCCGCCCGCTGCTCCCCTCAGCAGTGGACTTCGTCGATCTGACTGTTCTGCTCCCCACTCTGTCTCCGGTGAAGCCTCTCACCGCCCCTGAGCCTCTGGCCTGTACCCCAGTTCTGTATGCACAAATAAATAAATCTTAAAAAAAAAAAAAAAAGTGTCTGAAATAAAAGCCCAGTAGACATTAACCCTCCCCCCCAGCCAAGGCAGACTAGTGGCTAAAGATGCTACTTAAAGAAATAGCAGACTTTCGATTCTCATGTTTTAGGCTCAAACATCACCTATTTCAGTAACCCATCTTGACAAAAGTAGCCTCTGCTCGCTGCTTTTCAGCGTTATACTTAATAGCCTGTGCCTGCACCTGTGGACTTGTGTCGGAGTCTCAAACTTCTTCATCTTTGCTTTGAGGTTCGGCTTTCTGGAGAAGCCTGGGACCCAGCAAGCCAATGAGCACACTTCCAACTGGGGCCGTGATGAGGATGGCCAGAAAGGCCACTGTCAGCACATCCGTCCCGTAGTCTTCCAGCTGCTGCTCTCCGTGCGACCTTGCTGTGTCCAGAGCCACAGATCCAATCGCAGCCTGTGGACGTTTAAAGTAAATGTTGGAAACGCGATAAGCACATGGGAAAAGGCAGTTGCCAAGGCAGTTGTTCTTTTGCTCAATGAAAAATGTTCTATTAGTTTTCAACTGTGCTGCAATTGGTCTCCACGATCTGAAAACTCTCCCTGCCCTGAAGTGGGGAGAAGGACGATTCCTGTGTACCTATTTGCATGAAGATGGATGACAAAGATATCAGGCAAAGGTTCTTCAGAACCCAGACTCATGGTATTAGTCAAATTAAGCACAACACTAACCGACTAAAGACCTAAATACCTTCTGAATCAAGATGAACTATGCCTGTCATCGCATTGTTTTATCTTTAGGGATTTGGAAATAAGGAAGGACAAGATGGGAAAATTTGTGATGCTTACTGGAAGATAATGACATTTGAGATTAAAAAAAACCTAAGTGGATGGATTGCTCTACTGCCTCAACACTTGGAAGTAAGCACCTTCGAAATGTGAAGTTAATCTTGCCAGATACTTGGTTAACGCTTTCACTCAGGAGTTGGAGAAATGTTTCATTTAACATTTGTCCACAGAAAGCCTTACAAAACTTCTCATTTCCTTTTAGCGGCAGGAGGCGATCTTGTCTGTGTCCCGGGAACATAACCCATGAGCCAGTCTTGCTATTCCCTAACTCCATACAACACGCGTCAGCCTGCAGGACACCCATACTGGAGAGGAGATAGCAAGGTGTGTGAGACACAGCAGCAGGGACAGTGGCCATCTCTGAATGCCCCCTTCGGGCAAGGAAGGAATTCCTTCCCTTGAGGAGTGCTAGGGTAGCCAGATCCCTGCTGTCCTAATACTTTTCCAGCCTTCTTTGCCCCTAGTTGACACCACTTATATAAGTCCTGGCCAATGAGACAAGGCGAAAAATGATAAATTCTTGTTGTGGATACTTGCACTTAATACGTTTCTTCTCCCTCAGGGTGCTAAGTGGCGACGGCTGGACCCAGAATGGAGAGCACACACTGACACAGTGGTCACCCTGCGAGGCGGGGTGCCCACCCAATACAGTTGGCAAGAGGCATGAAACGAGCCAAGATCCATGGCTCCCCATCATTGCAGACGACCGTGCGCCCTCTCTACTTTATCATCTCACAAATTCTTGCCAGAAGTGCACAGTACGATGTCTGTCTCTACTCTCCGGTGTGTGTGTGTGTGTGTACAGGTGTGTAGGTTTGGGTCATGTAGGTATGCTGAGTTATGACTTAGGAGTATATTTCTTATAGATCAAGGAAAGAATAATTTCAAAAACTATTATGGAAAAAATATCGAAGAAAGTCTTGTTTCCTGTGCAGTGGCAAAAGGAAAAACAGAAACTGCGTAAGACTTGCTTCACAGAACATACATTGTTCAAAACATGCCAGGCAGTTTCTCCTCATTTAAACATTGTTTTTGACAGCAGGGAAGTGTTACTTTCCAATTTTTAATATTTAGAAATCCATGTTCCATACCAAAGTTATTTGACTATTTGTCATTTCCCTATTAACGGTGCCAGGAGTACTGTGGGGTGCGGATTACACCTAGGGGGAGAATCGCCCGGGTAGCTGCACTGTCATACCTCACAGTGCTCTCGGCGTGTCTCAGACATCTTGGAAAGCCTGATGGAAAACCCTCCAGAACCATGCCCGAATGCACAGCCACAGAAAACCTGGCATTTGTTATGGCCCATACACATCTCTCAATGCTTCCTAAATCAAGAACATGTGATTTTCATGTCATGAAAGAGGAAGCTACATATTTAAATAATTGCAACATAATTAGGGATGTAGCAGTTCAATCTTGCTTGCTGTAATTAGTCTAAAAAGATATAATACAGTCAGGCATATACTACATTTGCAACAAATCATAATGCATACAGTTCTAATTTAATGAGGAATCACAGGCATTCTGCCAAGCACAAGGCCAATAATTTCCAGCAGCGCACTGACGGCCTTGCTCACTGGGGTACACGCATTCTGGGCCGTGTGACCACGACGAGACAGGCGCTGTGGCTATTTCGAAAGTTCAACTAATCTAGGAAAGCAATAAAGAATCTCCCTAGTTGTTTTTCAACAGGTCATTCTCCATTGTAAGTAAAGCATCAAGATACTGAGGTAATTCCCAGTCCTTAAGTGGGCCTCGCTTCTCTTCTGCACTTGGGAGCTACCTCTGTGGGAGGCTCAGAGGGCGACTGGCAAACACTCACCCTCCCAGCCTGCTGTTGTTCTCTGGTAGTGTAGAGGCTGATTAGATTTTTCACTGTACTTTGTTGAGTTAAAGAAATTAACATGGGCTGTCATATTTGAGGAATCAGCATATCAAAAAAATCAGTGTTAAATCTTAGCATTAATATTAGTATAACCTCTTTGCATAAATGAAGCTTCAGTTACTTATTTTTACCAAATTTGAGTAAGCCCTCATTCAAAATGTCAAGGTCTCAGAAATAGGAGTCACACAGGACACACGCTATCCAGTATTACCTGAACCGTGGCCTTCGGGAGCCATGCAAAAGAAATAAATATCTTTTCTTTTATGTTAAAACCAGCAAAACACACCATCAGGAACGTGGTCAAAATTCGTATCGACACCGCAATGCTGAGGGTGGCGACACAAAGGCCTGTAAGAAGCAATTTTTAGATGGAATGAAATACCAGGCGAGAAGCTGCATCGCAAAGACACTGACTCAAATTCTATGAAAAGGTAAAAATAGTAAAAAGACAATTTTATGTATTCCACTACTTGCTTTAGCTAAACATACTTGAACTTCTGCAAAGAAGATTTGAGTGTCATTTCTCTTATGCTTGATAGCAAGAACCACACTTTCTTCCTGCATTTACCCAACCAGACATTTATTAAATGATGAACGGTGTGTGGCGGGACACGAGCTTGATGCTAATACACAATGGACGGAGCGGGCCTCAATGGACATCAGCATCAGCAAAGAGATGGCTGAGGGTCAGTGTACTGCACGTGCAGTGGACACACATTGGAAAGAGCCACGGGGGTGGAAAATGAAGATTTTCCTCAGAAGGGCTGAGAATTCTTAATGGAGCACAAGACCAAGCTGATATTCAAAGCACATCGGCCAGCGGGCGTGAACCAGCCAATCAGAACGGAGCTGACTGGGTCCTGATCCTTCAGAATAGGCACTGGGAGTCCCAGCTATTTCCGGGGTGCCCATAACCTCAGTTGACATGGACAAGGGCTTATTTCAGCCCCTGAGAGTCGTTTACCGACAAAGGTAAGTTCAACTTGATATGCGGGATTGTGGCGACAGCCATGGCAGGCTGACAGCTGGAGAGACACAGTGAAGGTGATGGCTAAGTTGGGGGTGACCTACCTGTAAAAACCCGTAAACTTCTCGTCTAAGTAAACACACCAAGATATTTCTACTGAACATAAAGATTTTAGCAAAAGGTCTACTCTGCAATTCTTACCTACGGTTTCTGGTCTAAGAGACGCTACAGAGACCTCTGCTCCTATCAATCCAAAGAGAAGGGGCTGAAAAATGTCCCAGATGACCGCAATAATTTTTTCAACGTCTGCCTGGAAGAAAACACACACATTCACACACATCCTTATTATGTGAAGATACAAGCAGCAAGAATTTGGTCATCAAAAATTGGAATCAGGGCCCTCCCTGGTGGCGCAGCGGGTTAAAGCACAGCACTGAGAATCTAAAGCCGCTTCTGCATGAGTTCGATTCCCGCCTGCCCCGGAGGTGACCACATGGCGTGGCAGACCTCTCCTGACCCACCCGCTGCTCCCCTCAGCAGTGTAATTCCTCGATCTGCCTGTTCTGCTCCCCACTCTGTCTCTGGTGACGCCTCTCACCGCCCCTGAGCCTCTGGCCTGTACCCCAGCTCTGTATGAACAAATAAATAAATCTTTTTAAAAAAAAAAATTGGAATCAATTTGATCTGGGAAAGGCTTCATGCCTGAGGCACCTATAAATAAGAGGCTGGCTAGGGAAGGGCCGAAAATCACGCGAGGATATGGCGCTCTAGTGCTGTCTGAGAAAGGGGACTGTTAATTACAGAGAGGCTCATACAGTAACCTTGGGGGGTTCTCCTGAATACGCGGTATGTGCGTGTATATGCTGTACCCCCCACTCAGTGCTGTCTCATGGCTTAAATTTATGTTAATTTTGCTCAGTAATATTCCTTAAAGAGCTTTTGATATTAGTGTATAGTCTACATGTGCACCTCATTATTTTTGCATCTTAATCTACAGGGTGGAAGTACTATAATTTATTCAATTATTTCTTTGTTGCTGGACCTTTGTTTCCAAGCTTATTTGGTCTCTAAATAATTTTGTTTAAGCTTACCTCAGATCATGCGCAAACATGAAATTCAGGATGGTGAAGTCCTGCCTATAACCAAGCAGCCCCTTGGCTCCAAAGCCCCTTCACCCCTGCTCTGGCAGACAACCTCCGCCCCTCCTGGGCGGCCACCACACTAGCTCCTGTCACTAGAGGGCACCGAAGAGACAGCACCAGGAAAGGGGTTCTTGTCCCCGCTCCCCAGCTCCTGGGCACTGTCCCCCTGTGCTGGTGGCTTCAGCACCAGACTCCTGCAGCCCAGGGTCATCCTGTGCCCCAGTTCCTGGGTCAGCGGCCAAACCCCTCCAGCCCACTCTTGGCCAGTTTCATAGCCAACTTTCTCATGCACCCTCAAGGGTGGCTTTCATGCAAGTCTTGGGAGCGGAAGGAGATACCCAGCAAGTCCAGAAAGGGCACCGGGGCTCCTCTACCACCCACAGCATGAAGCTCCAACAAGGTCGGGATTCTCGGGCCTTGAGGGTGGGAGGAGGTGAGGCGCTGAGAGGGGAAGGGGTGCTTTCCCTCAGTCCCCGGGGCCACAGTTGCCATTCCATGATTCTCTAGGATCTTCCATTGTACAAGCCTGTTCCTTGCTAAGGGATCCCCCAATGGTGAATTATGAACTTTCCCTATTCCAGATACTGCGTGATTGCTCTCCCCGGAGAAGACCCTACATTATAGAAGTACTTAGGGATCGGCAGAGTTGGGTCCCTAGAAGGACCATAGCAGAAACAGAATGTTGTGTGGTAAAAGAAACCATAAAGGAGGGCAGGTGAGAATGAGGAGAATCTAGGCACAACTCAGTAAGGAGCCGGGGCCAGGCAGGCAGTAGGACTCGGGCAGCTGGCGTGAAAGTGACTTGTGAAGGAGAGACGCAGGCCGACAAGCAGACCATAATGGAAACACAGTGTGACCCAGAATCCCCTCTGGCACGTCTATCCAAGAAGATGAAATTATCAACTCAAAAAATCTGATCTCTGTGATACTGCAGTAGCTGTTACACCAGCAAGGCCACGAGCAGTCTAAACGCTGACGAAAGAGGCCTGCACCAGGCAAAGGGGCCCACCACACCAGACAGAGGGGTCCACACACACAGTGGGACACAGGAAAGATGAAATGACACCGCCGACAGCAGCATGGAAGCAGCTGAGTCCTAGGTAGTTAATCAAGTTCGATGACAAAGACAATTATTGGTTGTTTCCACAGCAGATGATCTGACAAAGCAAATGCTTATAAAAGCTTGGAGAAAATAATCGATGAAGAGATGTTTCTGAGATTGGGAAGAGGGAAGAGAGAGGGGAGCGTCCACGGGAGACAAGGAAGGGAGAGGGGGACAGAGCGCGCTAAGAGAGAATGCCGCTGGCCCGGAGGGTCTGCCCTCCACCCTGGCACTTCACTGGCTTCGGTTACTGTGGGGTCTTCACCCGCTGGCACCACAAAGGAAGGAAAAGTTGATCTGATGGGAAAGTAGTCACGAGCAGACCTTCAAGCAAACTTACCTTCCCGCTGGCCCACCCCACGCCGGCGAGGAAGGCCGTGACCAGGGTGCACAGTCCCCCGGACCCAGGGACGCCGAGAAAGCCGCTGCTAAACACGGCGACCACCGAGAACCCCAGCACCAGGAACGCCCGCTTCCACCGCAACTGCGCCTTGGATAGAAAGCCGCTGTCAGCCTGTGGCCCCGGGTCTGCCTGTGGCCTGTTTAATGTTACTGTTCACGTTTTTCAACGGAGGGAACGTTTGCCACACCGTATGTGACTTAGGGGTCCACACCACCGCCACCACCAGACACCCCAGTCTCCACCACGGCCCACTGGGCCTCTCCATCCCGCCCCTGCACCCCCGAGAGCCTCCCTGCACAGCCAGATTTCTAGGGTGTGTTTTGATTTTCTTCTGTCAGTTCCTTAGTTCTCGCTGCATGTTCCACGTAGCAGACACACCAGTGCTAGTCTTTGCCCTGACTTAGTGTCTGTCGTCCACCGCGGAGGGGGCTGGCAGGGCTTTTTCCTAGCTGAGAGGTATCCCACTGTGTCCCAGGCCACATCTTACCCCACTCATGTTTGGGTGGCCAGTGTTTGCACACGCAGGGTTAGAGGAAAGTAAGCGTGGTACAGGCCCCCTGGGGAACACCAGGCCCGGCCAGGAGCGTGGGCTTGGAGTCCACACGTTCTCACCGTGAAGAAGGGCCCAGAAAGTCACTCTATGATTTGGCTTAATTGAGTGCTATGAATAGCCATAAAATGAAGATAACCCAAATCATAAAATACAGTTTAAAAGTCAGGCCAGCACATCTTACCGTTTTGGAGTTGACGTTACTTAAAGTGATGTTCGAGGTTTACAGGAGGGAGATCAGAGAAAGGCCAGGACTGCTCTGAACTGCACACACTTAGCCCCTCATCCCTCCGTGGCCAGGGCCCACAAGGGAAGGAGCCGATCTACACACGGGGGAGCACTCTGAGCCACGCTCTTCCCTCTGGTCAAGGGCCCTCTCCTTCCAGTGACAGTTCAGATAAGCACGACTTCCCCCCAGATTATTTCTTCTACCTGATCACTGCTGGGAAAGTACTGAATGAAAAAGCCAAGAAGAGTCCCAGCCGCCACGCCAATCACCACCTCCAACACTCCTCTGAGCACGTTAAACGCCGTGGAGCCTTGAAAACACACAAAAGGAAAACTCCAGACAGAATTGCAAATCCACAGGGACAGGCTTTCTCTAGCCATCACATAAAGCAGCTCCTGACACACACGGAGGCGCTTATGTGCATTTCCTGCTCACCGTGTTCCTAAATACACGGGGCTTCATATGTCCAATACACTGGGCTTACAAGAAGGGGTCGTGCTTAGTGAAATCAGCCAGAAAGAAAAAGAAAAATACCAGATGGTTTCACTCATAGCAAGAGCGTAAGGGATCGGGGGAAAAAGAAAGAGAGAGACAAATGTAACAGAGTAAAAATGAAAACTGAACAATTATAAACCAGAGACACTTTGTGGGCGTGCAAGGGGGAGTGGGATCGGAACTGGGGTGGGAACAGTGCGCTGGGCTGCGGTGATGGCACACGGGGGAACTGGCGGTGGGAGGCCCATGGGGACTGCCACTGAGATGGAAAAATACACAAAATGAAGAAAGATGTAAAAAAATAAAAAATACAATTTAAAAATAAATAGTTTTAATCTAAAAAAAAGGGCCTACAAGAAAGGAGTGCATACTATTGGAGATAAAGCTCAGCGCAGGCAGAAGCTGCACTGGTGCATTCTTCTGCATGTTTACTTCATAAAAATTAAAGGGTCGAGGGAAATGTCGAAGATCGAAGGCGCCACGCAGGGCGCACGTGTCTCGTGAGCCCGGGCGGGTGAGGGCACAGGGCTAGCCTTCACACCGCCCTTTCTGTCTGAGTTCTTTCATGATCAACGTGTGTTGTCTTGGTGGCTCTCTTCAGGATAGGGCACAGGACTGAAGAATTTGGCAACCAAAATCAAAAATCTTTCTTATTACAATGAGTGTAGTTTGTTTCAAGATAAATCCGAAAAGAAATTATTTTCAAAGCTGCTGCGAGGAGAGTCACTACTTGCTCCTCAGGGTCTCTGAAACACCATACTATAGAAAGAAGCACAACCTGTATTTCCCCCCACAGCCTAGGACTAGGAAACTTTAATTAAAAAAAAAATTGTTCTCATGCGATGCAGAAAATTGCATTAAAATTGCTCAACGCATCATGCTTTCTCCTGCCCTATTCCAAGAAAAATCTCACTACTGAGGTTTCCGTCACAGTCACTGAGGGCAGAGCACGCTCCTGAGCGGGCGCAGGGACGAAGGCCCCAGGAAGCTGCCCCCGCCCACAGGCCTGACAGCTGGACCCTCGTGCCAGGGGTCCCCTCCTGTGTCCGCAGGGAGGCCAGCAGTGACAGGGTGACTCTGGACCCCTGAGCCCGAGATGCCCCAGCAGGCTGCAGACAGACGTGGTGCGAACCCGCCCTTCTCTAGCCTCAGCTCCCCACGCAGCGGCCTCCCCCAGCCTTGGCGCGCTGACAGCCCAAAGTATCTCCCTTGGGTCGCCCCTCTCTAAGGCAGCTTCCTCGAGTTCAAGAAAACCCAGCGAGGTGTTTCCAGTTAATCTTCCCCCAAGGCTGTCGGTGTCCTACAAGCTTGATCACTTTGCGCCCGCTCAGCGCACCTGCCTCACAGCTGAGGGGCTGCCCAGCGGGAAGCGGGAAGCCTGTGCCTCCTGAAGCTCCTGGGGCTGGCTGGCTCTAGCTTGATTTGCCTTACTACACATAACACAACACACCAGGTGAAGGATGCTTCACAATAGCAAGGCGCCCGGTGACCTGGGGCATACCTGTGGAGAAGGCCATGCCCAGGCAGGTGTTGAAGCCAGTGATGGCCAGGATGTCATCGAAGCTGCCGGCAGCCATGAGCAAGGTGGGCACCCCTTTCTCTACGCCGAAGCCGCCTGCCTGCAGAAGGAGCATGGACGGCACCACCACGGCTGGAGAGACGGCCCCTAGGACGAAACTGGGCAGCCGGGGCGTTGGGCGTGCAGCTCTGGTGCTCGCGGTCTGCCTGGAACCCGCAGAGCCGCTCGCCCGGGAGAGGGCTCCACTCCGGACAACACCGTCTGGCAGCGGCAGCCGGGTGCCAAACCAGAAGCCCAGGGGCAGTGCACCGTCTACAGAACCTCTGTGCGACACGTGGCTGGCCGAGCGCTGCTCTGGACAACGTAGGGGCGAGAGGACCCTGCGGCCGAGGCCCCCGGAAGCTGCCGTTAACAAGCCAAACCCTCCTGTGGCAAACTGAAAGATTCCTGGTCGTTTTCCAGCGCTCATGGGCTTGGTGGACAGAAGCCAGTGTGCTGCCCCCTCCCCCCCAGGGCAACTGGCATGTAAACCAGAAGACGCTACACAGAGGAGCCACAGGTCAGCAGGGACACGGGGCAGCAGCGACAGCAGCATGGGGCCTACCAGGCCAGACACCACCTGGAGCACCGAGTGGGGGTGCCCCCCGGCCCCCGAGGGCAGCGACATCCTCTGCCTGTACCCTGCCGGGAGTGGGGAGAGGGGGCTCAGAGGGTGCAGGTCCCACCGGGAGTGACAGGACCAGGCCACGGGAGTAGCTGCTGCCACTGACCAGACCAAAGGAGCCTCTTCTTAGCACTAAATTAATTCTTATTGATACTAAATCCTGTTACCTATTCTAATGACTTTCGTCACCAAGGTAAGAACCCACGAGCGACGGCCGGTGCTCACAAGCACCGGGGGCAGCAGAGGCTGGGGGTGACGGGATGGCCCCATCCACGGCCTCCGGCAGGCTGGGCCCTGGCATGGGCAAAGGCCCTGCCTGCTCCATGGGCAGTCACAGCCACTGACAAGCGGGGCCTCAGGATGTGAGCCGCACAGTGAGGCTGGCGTTTCTGCACGGGGTGGCAGCGTCCGCCACCTCGGCTGAGGGGTGGGCGTTGTCCACGTCCTGTGGGCCGGGGTGAGCAGTCCCCGGCAGTGCTCAGCGTCCTCCAGACGTGTGGGGGCGGGGAGGGACTTACCCCAGCAGGAAGGCCCACCGCCAGGGCAGGCCCAGCAGGACGCGGGCCAGGAGCGCGGACGTGCAGGCCTCCGCCAGGCAAGGGCCCGCGGACAGCCTCACACAGACACCCTTCAGCCGCCTCAGGGCCTGGGACGGAAAAGCAGACACGCCCGGTCACTTTGAGGCCGCGGGGTCAGCGCCCGGATGCCAGTCCTCCGGAACCGAGCCTGGGTCACCGTGAGTGTTCGGCGACACTTTGTTCTTAAGCGGAGCGCAGTCCTCACGCGAGCTCCACATGTGCTGTGCAACACGGAGCCTCAGGACCTGCGCGGGTCTCGGGGCCCAGCGACTCAGCCCGACCCGCCCTCGGAGAGATGGGACGCTCCCCACTTCTCCAGACAACCCCGTCGGTCAAAAGGCGCCGCAGCGTCATCTCCCCAAGCTCCTGAGCCGGGTGAGCCGTGGAGCCCGGTCGGACGGGCAGCTTCTGCCTGTGCTCGGAGGCCCCACACCCCCTGGGGAGCCTCGCAGTGTGGCCCCAGGGTGAAGCAACCTAGAGTGAAGGCCTTCACCCCCACATTTATCGCCAAATCAAAAAGCATTCATGAGAGGAGCAGCTCGGGGACCCAGAGTACTGCCAGGCAGCTCTGAGCTGTACCTTCCTGAATGTCCACCGGGTCGGCGGGGGCCACTCCCACAACACAACATCTTGTCCTGTCTCTGTCAGGAACGAGGGATCCCTGGTGGGGACAAGGGAGCCCCAACAGGGAGGAGGGGCCCTGGTAGGGACCCCACCCTCTCCCACAAAGAACATGGAGCACCCTCTCTGCAGGGTGAAGACCTGAGCTGCATGAGGCCAGTGGACACCCCTATGGGAACTCCACAGCCACTTCCTGAAGTTCAGAGGAACGAAATTCCCACTGCGTAATTAGAAAGACGCTTTGTACCTTGGAATCGAGGCCCAGGCCCGCACGGACCAGTATCACGGCCAGGGCGACGCTTCTGAGGGAGGAAGACCAGCGCGGCTGGATCTGCACGTAGTCACTGAGGACCGGGGTGTTCCTGAGGAGAAACCCGGCCAGCAGCATGCCTGCGGCAGAGAGGAGGACTCCCTGGTTCTCACATCGGGTCGCACCCAGCCCTGGACAGTGGTGGGTGCCATAACCCAAGCACACACCCCGGGAGGTTGTCTAGCGTGGCTCTTCACGGAGGCTCATTTCACCAGGGAGGCTCAGTCACCAGGTGAAATGGTGATAAACCCTCAAAGAAAAATACTAAGGTGGGCCCTCCCTGGTGGCGTAACAGGTTAAAGGCAGCACTGTGGAGCTGCCTGCAGCCACTGCAGCATGAGTTTGAATCCTGGCCAGGGAGTGACCCCAGGGCTCAGCAGACCACTCCTGACCTGCCCGCTGCTCCCCTCAGCAGTGGATTTCAGTCAATCTGCCCCCCACTCTGTCTCTGGTGAATCCTCTCACCCACCATACCTCTAGTCTGTACCCCATTTCCATGTGCATAAATAAGTAAATCTTTAAAAAAATAAAATACTAAGGGAGCAGCATGAATTGGAGGAGTTAAGACAAGGCTTTTCATGCAGATAAAAACAGACAGAATAATCAGTGCGTGGGGACAGCCTGGTCAGATGCTCAGCACAGGTGCCTGAGAGGAGCCTCTGAGCCCTGGTGGGCAGACAGGTAAACGGCTCCTGAAGTTTCTGCTATGTCAGGTTGCCTAAAATATCAATGCGTCTTTATTTTTTATTATTTGTTTAAGATTTATTTATTTATGCATACAGAACTGGGGTATAGGCCAGAGGCGCAGGGGTGGTGAGAGGCCTCACCAGAGACAGAGCGGGGAGCAGAACAGGCAGATCGACGAAGTACCCTGCTGAGGGGGGCAGCGGGCGGTCAGGAGAGGTCTGCCGCGCCATGTGGTCACCTCTGGGGAGAACTCGCACTGAAGCAGCTAACCCGTTGCACCTCAATGTGTTTTAAAAAAATAGTTGCTGTCAGTATTAAGTGAGGACTTACTAGTTGTGTCATCATTTGCAAGTACCATAATTGGGGAGCCAATGAATGCACTTAAAGGAATGCCTGAGATTTTTCATTATAAATGCGCGCTCTTGACACACCCAGGCTTACTAAGTGCCTACCATCGCCTGCCCTGGCGTGCCCTGGCCGTGCAGAGCTGAGCTAGACCAACATGGCCCGCCCTGACGGAGCTGACACACCTGTGGGTTTGCCCGGCTACACAGGGTCACCCTATGTAGGCCGGGTCCAGGCAAACATCAACCTCACGGACTTCGATGAATCAGCAGCCAAAGGCTGAACTAGCCTCACACCTCATTTTTCTGAAACTAAAAATGTGCTAATCGTTTCTTTTTTCCCCTGAAACTAGAGCATATAATGATCTGAAATCAAAATGAACCATCTGACAGGCACTTTAAGACCACACTGACTTTTCTTTTGGAGTTTTTTTTTGGGGGGTGGGGGACAAGGGGCAGTTTTTGCTCCTGTAAGAAAACTTCAAAATGATTTCCTGGGACGCTGGGTCTTTCTGACGCCCTGGCGGTGTGGCCACTGGACTGTGGCTTTTCAGGTGCCCCTCCCCCCTTTTGGTAACAGAAGGAAAAAGTGTGCTGTTATTCATAGCTTAAAATACTGTGTATGTGACATCCAACACTACTATGCAGATAACATACAGTCAGATTTTTAGCAAGTTGCCTGGGAAAAAAATCATGACAATAAATCTTACAGTGTTTGGATCAGGCAGTTTTTACAAACTGTAAAGTATTATATAAAATGAGCAATAATTTAAGAAAATAAAAAAGCTTTAATAAAAAAGGGGGACTAGGGCCCTCCCTGATGGCACAATGGGTTGTAGTGCAACACTACGAAGCTGGCCAGAGCCACTTCAGCTGACCGCAGCCACTTCAGCACGAGTTTGATCCCCACCTGCCCCAGAGGTGACCCACAGGGCACAGAAGACCTCTCCTGACCCACCCGCTGCTCCCCTCAGCAGTATGCTCCGTCCATCAGCCTGTCTCTGGTGAATCCTCTCACTGCCCCTGCATCTCTTGCCTGTACCCCAGTTCTGTATGCACAAATAAATCTTTGAAAAAAAAACAAACAAACAACTAATGGCCATTTAAGTAATTTCTGTTAAGTTTGAAAATATAGTAAGTCCTCACTTAACACCATTAGTAGCCTCTGGGAAACTTCAAGTGATAATGCAATTTGACTAGTGGGTAAATGATAATAAACTAGAATCGAGTGCTTATACAAATATAACACCAAATTTCTAAAATTCCTAATATTAAACAATGACTTGGATTCATTAGTACATTTTCCAAGTTGGGGGTGGCTGGAGGCTGTGCCGGCAGCTCAGGGGGCCCCATCTTGGACAGGACAAATTCCCATCACACCGCACTGAGGCCCCAGTGAACCTCTCATGCATATCTCTGGGATGGGGGGGACATGGCATCCTGGAAAAAGTCATCAACAGTTTCCCTCCTTGCCTGTTAGGGTCACTAGGGCCTCTCCCATGCTTGTTGTCAAAAAAGACCTCTCATAAAGTGTACATTTGTTTCCCCCCTCAATTTACTTTATGAAGGGAACGTTTTAAATATGCAAAAATTATCAACATAAAGCCAATCTCATTTCAACTACTCCCAAGTTACTTTGAAGCAAATTATTAATTAACAAAAATCCCGGGCCCTCCCTGGTGGCGCAGCGGGTTAAAGCACAGCACTGAGAAGCTAAAGCCACTTCTGCATGAGTTCGATCCCTGCCTGCCCCGGAGGTGACCACATGGCGCGGCAGACCTCCCCTGGCCCGCCTGCTGAGCCCCTTAGCAGTGGACTTCTTTGATCTGCCTGTTCTGCTTCCCACTGTTTCTGGTGAATCCTTTCACCGCCCCTGCACCTCTGGCCAGTTCTGTATGCCTAAATAAATAAAATAATTCTTTAAAAAAAATTCCCATCTTGGGAAAAGCTTTGGGAAATAAACTTTACTTTTAATTATTATTTTAAAATTGTCTTACACTATTGTTCACTTTTGTATAGTATTTGATCTCTTCCCTGAGGTGCAGTCCCCATAAATCTCCCACCACCAGAGCACCCATGCATCATCACCAAGGTCCCTTGTGCCATTCCCTCCGGTGGCTTGAGTCTTCTCTCTCCCTCTCCCTTGCAGTGTGCTTCAGATCTATGGTTTGTTTGCAACTTTATCTTTTTTCCTGACCCTTTGTTTGGTTTGTCTTTATGAGACCATACAATATTTTTCTTTTTTCTTCTATTTTTCTGAGCATAATCACTTTTGCTCCATCCAGTTGCTGCAAATGTCATGAGTTTACCAAGTAATACTCCATGGTGTATCTAGACCACCTCTTGATCTACTCATCACATTGGGGGCATTTAGGTTGTTTCCATATCTTAGCTATTGCAAATAGTTTTATGCAACTACTTTCAAACTATGATTTACTCCGAAGGAGGCAGGGCATGCTCAGTACTTACCGAGAAGAGGGGGCAGTGGTGGCAATGTAGGGAGCTTAAGGAGTCCCAGCAGTTTACCTCCCAGGACGGCACAATAGAAGAGGGTGAGAATCCCAAACAGATTTCCCCCAGGAAGACACTCGCTGCCTGAGAGCGCCCAGACCACAGCCCACAGGAGGACCACCAAGGTGCCTACAACAAACCAGGAAAACAGGTTCCCCTCAGGACACTGCCTTTGCAGGCTTTGACACAGCCTGAACTTTTATAAACAAATACTGAATAAAGGATAAATGTTCACAACTAAGTGTAGATTTTAAAGAGCATCAGTAACATCAAAAATCAACTATTGCAAGACTAGGGACTTTCAATCCACCTAGGTAGGAGATTTTCCCAACTCCAGCTGGAAGGAGCTTTCCCTTCTAATTTTACCATAAACATATCATTAGTTACTATGAAGAAGAGAAGTAATTGCTCCCTTTACCCTCTCCACAGAAACTTGAGATTAACTGCCAGCCTCACACTCCAGTATTCTGCTTGGATCAAACATTATCGGCATCTCTACAGTCAGTGCTTCTTTAGAATTACGCATTTGTTTCTGTGGCATGAAATTAGTAATTGATTTTACTTTTAATCTATTTTGTAAATCATCATTATCGCGCCTCCAATCTGTTGTCTGGGAAACGATCTTGTTTTTCCTTTCGTTGAGGCATTTTTGTTAGATGTGAAATGCTTCCCTGTTTGAAAACCCCGTTTTCCACAATTGAAGATGGTTATAGAAAGGTACAAGCGAACACAGAGTCAGGGCCAACCACACAGAACTCAGTGCTGGTGAGCAAATCACTAGGGAAGTCAGTAGCCTCCATTAGTCTTGGTGACATTTAAGCCTCCTCCTGGCGGGTGTATGGAATTCAGCTTCTTATTACAAGACCCGGACTCTTGAGGTCTTTGCTTTAAATAGACTGCAGCCCATCAAAACTCCATGCAGATCAGCCCTCTCCATGAGTCACGCCCGTTTTTTTGACCAAGGGCAAGTGTCGGTAGCTTCCGGAGTGGACGGTCAGCTGTGTCCACATGTTGCCCCATCAGACAGTTTCAGCTGTTGCATTTAGATGATTCACACTGAGGAAAGTGTGAGTGGAAAGTTGAAGTTTTAAAGCCTCTAGCCAGCAACCCGGGCCTGCAGGGGGCCTGCTTCAGGGATGCCGGCTCTTTCAAGGTGTCGTTAGTAAGGCTCATCCTCAAGTGTAAGAGTATACAGTGGTCTTGTTTTTTGGTTTGTTTTCCATATTTGCATTCACGATATAAAATATTAACGTGCCAGGAAAAAGCAGGTACAAAAAGGTGATTTCCACCTTCCCCAGATCGTGGTCCCGAGGTGCCAGCACGCAAGCTGCCCTGTGCACAGATGGCTGCAGTGGCCAGGCTCTCTTCTCACCACTATCTATCCATTGTAAGCGCTTACTTTGTCTGGAATTCGCTATTGTCATTCTTAGAAGGCAGCTTAATGGGTTGACCATTAAGGTGGAGAATGCACAGAACAAAGCGGTCTGGAGAGCCCAGGACCAGGGCCGGGGGCAGGATGGAGCCACTGGGGGGCCCTGAGTCCTGCTAGCCAGGCAGCTTTGCAGGTAAGGGCAACAGGGTTTTAAAAGTGAGTTTCAAAGCCACATCATTATCTCAAAGCCTCTCTTTATCTCCATCCAGATCCATTCTATGGTGAATGTTTCACTACAAGCACGCTGCCATTTAAATGTTGAAAGTTAAAAAAAAAAAATACAAGGGGCAGAAGTGGTATTCAATTACCTGTGCTCTTAGCAACTCCTAGGTATATATTTTGGAGTTTTCTCTACATGTTTTAAACAAAGTGTGAGATATTTTTACTCATGCAAGTTAAAAAAAGAACCCAATTTCATAAAATAGAGCATATCACGCTTGGCTTCAGAGCCTGGTGCTTTAGTAAGTAGAACTTTTAGACCAAATATGATCTGTAGTTCAACATCTGGGGGTGGGGGGGTGGGGTCCAAGCATGTATCCCAGTGATATATTTCTTCAACCCAAATGTCTTCACATTTGCTTTCAGAGACCCCTTCTATTTTTCACCCCTCTGAGGGTGATAGGGCCCTGTCTGCCTGGTCCCTGAGCGACTATGTGGAGCAGAGCCCCATACCCCACCTTTTGCGAACTGCCCACTTCGAGGCTTTTATGTGAGAGAGAATCAGACTTCTGTTTGTCCTTTAAACCACATTACTTTGTGATTTCTTATTACAACAATGCATCTTTTACCCCTTTTTTCCTGAGTGTTTTATCATTTACTTACCATCTGTTATTACCTGATCCAGGATACCATGTGGAGGGCAGGCAAATGTTTGCTTTAGTCTTTGCAAGTGACTTGATTCAGTTGGTGTATCTTGTTGTTTTTTTTTGTTGAGGTTCAGTAGATTACTTGCTTCTGTTAGCTCATTTCCATCTATACTTCTGAGGTTCATAATTGTCTCCTCCTAGATTAACGCAATTTAAAAAACACTTCAGACTATTTCTGTACATGTTTATATTCACCAAACCATCATATCACAAATCAGATTCCCATCACTGGACTCAAGGCTAACATTGTACAGGGCAAACACTTTTTTACTAGCTAATCAGCTAATGTTTGGAACAAGAGTTATGTAGGAATGTTTACCGCTGAATCACTATTTGTAGTACTGTAAATGCTGGAGTCATTTTGCAATACTGGGTTTAAAAATTAACTCATTAAAGGCAAGATTTAAGGCACACCAAAGTGTTCACAAAATGGTAACCATCTGTGGTGAAAACTAAGCTACACACATTCCTCTATGGAATATAAGTAAGCTACAAAAAGGGGTGGAGGAAACCAGGCAGTCTGAGGGGTAGACCAGCAACGCAAAGCCTTTCAAGGGCTCCGGTCTCCTAGCTGGATGGAGGGCCAGCTGCTAATGACTCTGGGGAAACTAGTGGTCATCCCGGCCTCGGGTAGTGAGGGTTTGAGGTTAAAGAACCCAGAGAGTCATTAACAGAGAGAGCGAGCGAGGGAACACAGATCTGTCATGTGGAGGTTACTTCCTTCTGTTAGTTCATTTCCCTTGGAGGTTCATAACATGCAAATATGTAGTCCCTTCTTTAAGGACATGGCGAGTCTGTTCGACATTTGGTTACAGACTTACCTGTGCTTCTTGACACAGTGAGGCTGTGTGATCCATCCCGGGGGATGGTTCCAGATCTCCACGCTCAATGGCTTCCTTTTCATCTCCCATGATTTTTGATTAAGAACAAGATGACAGAGGCAAGGGGAACAAGATCTGTACTGAAGGAGAAATAGTGTAGATACAGAATAGCCACTTGAGAATCTTTGGAAGTGAACGGATAGATGGTATTTATTTTTATCTTTGGAACTCTGAATGGATAAAACATTTAAGCGAGGCTATGCTACTACTAATCTTTTCTTTCATTATGTTATCCTCTTACATCTTTTTTTACCTCGCTTGAAAGAACGCTTAATGACCATCACACGTTTTACTTGTTCCTGCCATGTTTGCTAAGTTAGACCTCAAATGTTCCAAGCAACTGCTGTAAAATAGCCCCTTCTCAGGGGCCACCAGCCTGCTGAAGTGGGGCCACTCCAGGTGAGTTTCCAGTATTGACAGGAGTGTGTTCAGCAAAGGGACTGAATCTATGATTCCCTAATTTTTACAGAGATGATAACGACCAGTTCCAACCTGGTTCTTTTTTCCAAATGAAAGTCCAAAACCTCATGATTGAATAGCTACAAAGCTACGCAGCAGGGCAATGCCTGACGGGAGGTGTCTAGCACTTAACCCACTGCTTCGCTGCTTCGGCTTCTTCACTGCTTCGGCTTCTTCACACTTCCGCAGCAGAATTCCAGGGAACTCTTTCCAGTCCCATTTGGGCAATGACATCCCTTACCAAATTCTCAGAGTGGGGCAACTCCACCACCTTTATAGGCTATTTCTAAATAGCCAGTAAATAAACATTTATTTCTAATAGATAAAAACTGTTGGCTAAAATGACGTCTTTGAGAATTATTAATGTTCTTCTGGTCTTTGTTAAACACAGCCAACACTGTTGTGATTCAATGTAACTGATAAAATAAAAAAGTAAAAAGTAAACATAATAACAACCCAATCCAAGCAATTTGCACAGTATGCTCTATTATGGGAATTTAAATAGCTACAAATAATTCCCTTTCTTCTACAATCTCTAGCAGGGATGGTCAGTTTGAGAGTAGCGGGGCACTGCAGAGAGGATTTCAGTAAGTCCAGTATAACAACTGACCACCGGTCAGCTCTCTATTCTGTCTCTTCTTAAACCACTTTGCCACTTCAGAAACCCACTCACCTTTAGAAAAGGCATGAGTGTGTAACCAGGTTCACGCATTCCGAGCTTGGCCACAGGGTCCTGAAACTGCGACTCTAGCCCCAGGGAAGGTAGCTGGGGAAACCATCAGAGAGCACAGGAAGTGGCCCTGCAGGGCGGGAGGTGGCGACACCCACACTCCTCATGCAGGGAGGGGCTCAGCCCTCACTCCAGCCCATTACCTCTTCGAAAATAATTTCAAGGACTCCCCTGCCCCCAAGCCCGAAGAAGGAAGATGTTATGATGTCATAACATCTGCAGCCGGACAGGGCGGCCAGTGCGGGGAGCTGGGGGGCGGGAGGGGGTACAGTATCTTCTCCACGGGTGGGGACTCTGCCGTCCAGCTTCCCGGCCACCCCCTCCCCCTTAGGTGGCCGCACACAGCTTCCTCTGTGGAATCTGCCTTCCTCTGCTTCTGCACGGCTCACCAGGCCTGCCGTGGTCACCTTCCCTCCTGGAACTGTCCAGGAGGGGCACAGGGGAACTCCTTCTCCGGCCAGCAGCCCGCCTGGCCAGCTTTGAGGAGCACCAGCT
Organism: Condylura cristata; assembly: GCF_000260355.1. NCBI lineage: Eukaryota > Metazoa > Chordata > Mammalia > Eulipotyphla > Talpidae > Condylura > Condylura cristata. The sequence goes on from NW_004567122.1 coordinate 706,967, forward strand.
GTAAGGGGCCCCTGGGAGCCACGGTGCTGGGTGCTGCTGGGGCTAAGCCCAGCTTGGTCCCTGCGGGTCCTGTGACATTCAAGAACCGCCTTCCAGGGGACGGGCCAGAGCAGTGGCGGGCGGGAAGGAGGCTGCTGCCAGAGGTAGCCGCGCAGTGTGGCTCCCGGTCCCCCCCCAGCGCCCGCCCCTCGGGCAGCTCCGTGACTCCGAAGACCCTCGCAGGCGGGAGTCCTGAGGCCCCTCTGCCGGCCACCAGCGCTGCCCAGTGACCAGCCAGGTCCACTCTGCCGCGGGGACTGTGCCCAAGCTCACGAAAGGGGGGCGCCGCCCCAGGCGAGAAACCTCCGCAGTGAGCAGGGCCGGTCCGCGTGCGGCCGGGCGGGGCTGGCCTCCCCCACAGCAACCCTGGGGCGCCCTCCCCGGACTCACCAGTGTGCGCAGCGCAGCCGCCGCCAACCGAGGCGAGCCAAAAGCCGGGTGCCTGGGGGGACCTGCAAGCCCCGCCCGCCTGCGCCGGGTGCGTGGGGCTGGGGACTCGTCTTCTCCGCGTCGCCCCGCCCCGCCCCCCGAGATCCCGGCCCGCGCGCCCCACTTCCCTCTCTGGACAAGCCCAGACAGGGGGTGGGGGAGAGGGCAAGCCGCCCCGCCTGCCCGTCAACCCCAGCACTAGCCCGGCAGGACCCCTCCACGCCCAGAAGTGGGCTGGGCCAGCCGCGGCCACCCGCTGGGCATCTGCCTGAGACTCCCACAGACAGACGCGGGCCCTTGCCCGCCCCTGAGCCTTTCTTTGGCCTCTGCTTTCTTTCCCAAGTCACATTCCGGGTCCTCTTTGCCTGGTACTTCCTGCTCCAACTAAGATGGGCGCCCCTTTCGGGTGACTGTCCACCAAAAGTTCCTCAGAGCCACCTAACACGCCCTCCCCAACCCCCCAGAAGCCACCTTCCGTCCTGAAAAGAAAGAAAGATGCTCTCCCACAGCGCTCCCCGGTCTCCCCGCTTCTGAAAGGCCCACTTCCCAAGTCTGGGCCTGTCCTAAGCCCCAAGTTCAGGAGGCCAGCTTCCCTGTATCCCAGGTGCTTGCCCTGCCTTTCAGTCCTGTGGCCTTCCCTGGACATCAGCCCGTGGGGGTAACCGCCTGGGGAAGGCAGGCCTTTGGGCTAGATTTCCCGGGCCTTTACTGCCGTGCCGTCTGCCCTTCGCTTCTCGGTTCGTGCCCAGTCTTAGGGCTCCCGGGGGTGACTCCACGCCCACCCCTCCCTGGTGCACGATGATTGAGCAGCACAAGAAAACCAGTGTGTGAGCCCAGCTCCCAGGGTGAAAATGCAGGATGACCGGGGTGGCTGTCACACACCAGCCTACATGTCCACGGAGATGCGCCAGCACCTGAGCAATCTCATTTATCCCCAAGTGCCCGCAGGGAAGCTACTCAAAATATCCTCAGCAGTGTAGCTGGAGATTTAAACTCCTTGTGAGGTAAATCACAGGGGCCGAACTCCTTCCTACCACCGGTGTTCACTGATAATGCGTCAATTTAAAACTGAGATCCACACACAGGGCAATCGATGACAGAATTGTATGACAGTAATTGAACATGGGAAATAGAAATAGAAACAACTTCTTCTGAAAAGGTTCCCTTTTTCATGTTCACATTTTAATGTTATATCTTTACACACTAAGGCTTATTTTTAAAATTAGTGATTAGAGTGGGTTGATCATCTGTTACGTCCTCTGCCACAGTGATTTCAGAAGCGATTAGACAGATGTGGTGTGAAGGCATCAGACTCGAGGACAAGACCACTAACAGGAGTGATGTGCTGGGGGGTTCTCTTCACCACCGGGTCCACGGGAGGGGCCGCCGGGCCTCACAGCTCCCCTGGCCTCACAAGCTCCAGCCTCCGTCAATGACCACAGGGTTGCCCGTCACGTAGGCGGACTGCAGGGGAGACAGGGCCGAACAACCAAGCAGCTCCACACAGTTCTTCCACGTGGCTCAGTGTCTCTGTGGCTGTACAAGCTAATCTTGTGTAACGAGAAACCTCACTGGCGAAAGAATTTATTAAATGGGCTCAAACCTCAGAGGACGTAACACCCCAGGTGTCCGTGACACAGACTGCTGGGTGTTTGGGTCTCAAAATCTGGAAACTCGGAGTCTGACACACAGCCACGGCACTGTGTGGGCTATAACGGACCATTTTCACCTGGCGACACAGAGACGCATAAACTGGCTGAGCCTGAGGCTCCAATACACTGTGGACATAATCAAGTGTGTCCTCTGGCGTGATCAGATCAGTTACCAGACAGAATTAAACACACAGCATTACTTAGCTGGTCGACAGACAAAGGTAATTTTGGTAACTGAAGTACATGAAATGTTTTCAAGATTTGTATGAGTAGGAGAACTATGGGGACTAGGATGATGGAAGAAAAACAATTTAATTAATACGAATAATATATGTGAATAAACCTAATTATAATAATCTATTGAACTATGAGGAAATATTCTACACAAGCCTCAGGTATCCCGATGTGTGCAAAACTAAAGGAGTTAAAACAGTTTCGTCTTCTTTCCCCAACAGAAGTTTTCATTTTCTAAGAACTAAGGCTGGGGTAACCTTTGTTTATACCTGGATGATAAAGACACACGTTTGTGCTTTTAATTTTGAATTCATCCAAAGCCTGAGGCCACCGACGAGGAAGGAGGGAAAGGCACACTGTGAGCGCAGGAGTTTTTCAAGTTCAGTATACAAAAACGGACCAAGCACAGTGAAGCAACCAGTGAAGCAACCACCGAAGCCCCGGCCCCAGGGGCCCCCAAGGCACGCGCGCTCCTCTGCAAGCTCAAGGTCTTTGCTGCACATTTCATGCCAGAGCATTTCCAAATATTTGATGCCCGAGCCCGCTCCCCAGGGTATCGGCTGCTCAGCCGTGCCCTGAGGGAAATGAGCTGAGGTCGGGGTTCAGAGAAGCCACCAGGCCAAGGCGGTCGCTCCCTGCTCTTGTGCCTGGGGGTCCAGTGTGACAGCTGCTGGGGACTCCGGCCCGCCTCCCCTCTGCCTTCGCACTCCTCCCTATCACGGGCCCCTGCCACACACTGGCTCCCCAAGGGGGGGCGCCCTGCAGACCGCTGACAGGCCACACAGCAGCCCTGAAGAGGAAGCGGCTCCCAGGCAGAACTAAGTTGGCGAGCACAGTGGGGTCCTCCCAACCAGCCACCTGCAAAGGCAGAGCGGGGTGCCGACTGCAGCCCTGGACGCAGCCCCGTCTGCTACCCTCTCTCTCTTTACCTGCTCCTAACTCCGGAGAGTCATTTTTTGACTTACATTTAACGAGGGTCCCCCCAGTGTGCTTTTTGAAAGTTTTCTCGTAAAATCGAGCAGTTAGTATTTTTCAATCCACCGTTTAACTTGCTCCAAGATTTCATGACAGGTACGGTGGGAAAAGAGGGGGACCGATGCGGTTATTTGGGGAAGTTAAACCAGACCTCACTCCTGTAGTGGGAACGCAACACCTGGACAGGTAAGTCATGCACCTGTTGACGCTCTCTGACAGTCACAGAGGCTGATGGTGACGGGGACAGTGAACTCCCTGGGCAAGGAGACTCACCTCGTCCGACGCCAGGTACACGCACAGTAGGGCTACTTCTTCTGCAGTTGCGAACCTCCCAGTCTTCTGTCTCTTCAGGAAGTCGCTCAGGGCCTGTGACCAGACATGACTGAGTTGGGCTTGGGGTCAAAGGTAAGAGGATCCCCAGAGAGGTGCCTGTGGCTGGCTGCCCCAGTTAACTGGGCATCACGACCTAAGAGACGTCACTCTGCAGACTGAGGGTCAGGCTGACAGGCTGGGGGCTCCAGACCCTCTGCAGATATCACATGCTTCTGTTCTGCTACAACATACAGACCCATGACAGATCAGGACGCAAATATTAAAGATTTGAAGACCTGAAGTTGTACAAACGCTGCGTGACTGAACATTTGCCCTCTGGACCACTGTCAGGAGAGCAGGTGAGTGGGGTCACGCCCAGCATGTGATCGTGTAGGGCCTCCCCAGAACGCTCTGCCTCCTGCGAAACCGGCGCTCTGCTCCGTGAACCTGGGGGCTCCCCTTCCTCCCGCGGCTCTCGCCTGTCTACTTTCTGTGAATGTTGTGCTCAGGTGAGCGACAGGGCATTTTAAAACGAGACGGCTGAAACACCTCAGACAGCTGCCGTACCTCCTCAGGATTGGGCCTGGCTTGGATTCTCTCTTGCAGGGATGGGGTATCGACCGTTCCTAAAGGAAACACAAAACAGACACAGGACGGCCCTTCAGTCTCCTTCCCATGTGGCCCCGCACCCCCGCCAGATGGGAAAGCAAGTTGCAGCTCTTGCCGCCTCCACCGTGTCCGCAGGCTCCCGGCCTCTTTAAATTCCATTTCTATGATTTTAAAAACACTAATCCTGACACGATGGGGACGCCGGTGTGCCAGCCAGCGCTCCCACGGGCATGTATTTTACTCACATGACACTTTATGGTTTTAAGTACTTTTATGTGCTAATGACATGTCACATCAGTCACAAAAGCCCAAGGGGTAGACAGAAGCGCACAGGCGCCTGGCCAGCACGCAGGCCTGAACCACCTCGCTGCTCATGGACGTCCTCTGCTGCAGGTCCACTCCCCTGGGGACCTAGGCACAGCTCCAGCCCGGCCCAGTGTAGGCAGTGAGGGGGCTCTAAATTTTCTTCGTTGCTTTGCTTATTTTCATGGGCTTTTAATTCTTTTTAAAAAAAGATATATTTATTTATGCACATAGAACTGGGGGTACAGGACAGAGGTGAGGGGGGTGAGAGGATTCAGCAGAGACAGAGTGGGGAGCAGAACAGGTGGATGGACGAAGTACACTGAAGGAAGCAGCAGGGAGACAGGAGAGGTGTGCCGGGCCTGTGGGTCACTCCCTGGCCGCAGATCGAACTTGTGCTACAGTGGCTGCGACAGCTTCATAGTGCTGCATCTTACCCCTTGCACCACCAGGGAGGGCCCTGAATTCTTATCTGTAACCACAGTTCCATGTTTCTTATCAACAAATATGATTTAAAATTAATTCATATCAGAAAAAAGAAAAAGAAAAAGGAGACTGGTACTGTCATTTCCCAAAGCCCCAGCTCTGCTCCCACGGGGCAAGTCCCCGGGCATCCCTGCCGGCTCCTGCAAAGCGTGAGTCCTCCTGAGGGCCTGTGACTGGTCAAGGGTGCTGTGGTCAAGGCCTGAGCCTCATGGCTGGGCCACCCGGGACTGTCCCGGGAATTTCAAGTCAGAAACACTCCTGACTTTCAACATCACGGGCCATGTCCCCAGGGAGGCCGGGCACCTTCTCAAGCAGCAGCTTTCTGAGGCCTCTCTCCCTCTGCCCGGCGTTATGAAGAGGGCCGTGCTGTCCCCACCTGGGTCTCACTTTGGGTGCACCCCCAGCTGTGTAGGCCTCCACCTGCCATGGTCCTGCAGGCAAGCATTCTATAAACCCGATCACTTTTTCTCCAGGTTCTGAGGGTATTTTCCTCCCATTCCTCCGCAAAAGCCCAGCACTGTACTGACGACCCCTCTTCCCACCAGGCCCACTGGCACGTGCCTGACACTCTGCGTTGGTGGTTGTGACGTGAAAACCGAGAGCAGGCTGTGCTCCCGACCACGGGCATCATCACAGGCCTGTGTTCATGCCCCCGTCCACCACATAGCACCGTGCCTAGACCAGATAAGCTGGACTGCAGGCCCTTGTCAGGTGGCTGGTGAGTCACGGCCACTTCCCTGTCCCAGGCAGTTTGATAACATTTTCCAGTCTCCTGAAAGTCCAGCTGCTAAAATAACCACATTTTCCAAGTCACTTCCACCCATTCCATTGGGTGAATGTGTCTAGACTCAAGCACCTCCAGGGTGTGGGCTGACCCCCCCGTGTTCGATGCCTCCTCAGAACATGTCAACATGGAAATCCTACATCTGAGTGAAGCATCACCACTCGGTCAGCAGTTTTCAGTGCGAGGGGGGACGGGGTGGCTCACACCGGACTCTCCTGTGGCATTCCCCAACTGCACGTATCAGCGCCTGCCCTAAATCCTCTCTGCCCACAGCTCGTTCTGAAATGCTGCATCTCCCAAGCCCGGGGCCCTGCTGTGCAGTCTGGAGTGAGCCAGGGCGCCAGGATGCAATGCTGGCTTTCTCTCCAAGCTGGAGGCGTGCGATTCTCGGCCCCTGTCTTCCCGCGGGGCTGGTGACGTGTCTCCTTAGCAGACACTGAGCAGTGTGAAAACGAGAAGTTACTCCTAAGAGTAAGCTGTTGAATGCTCTGGTTTTGACAAATGACATATCCTCTCTTGTAATAAGAAAGTTCTGTTTTTCTTTCACATGAAATGGGGCCTGAGGAGCCAGAGAATAAATGTTTGGGGCTTTGAGAACCATCCCATCTGCTTCAACCACGGGTTCTACTGCACCTCCCGAACACAGCCAGGGCCGGCGCTCAGCCAGGGGGCGTGGGCTGTGGCACTCAGCTGTGCTGGCAGCAGGGACCCAGCTCGGCCCTCAGCCGCAGGAGGCCCACCCCTTTCACAGCACCTTGGCATGAGCCCTCCAGCAGACGACACCCCATGCTGGGTGTCTGGGAGGCCCCTCTCACGTGCCTCCTGTTGGCTCCCCGGCCCTCCCCTGAAGGGTCCCCTGGTGGCCGCCAAACACCCCGCCTGGCGAGGGCACTGGCCGCGCACTGGCAGCACTGGCTCTGTGGACTGTCCCCCTCATGCAGGGCCTGAGGTCCCAGCCTTCCTGCGGGCTGTGGCTGTTCTCCAATGAAGCCCGGACCTTTCTGCAACTGCACCCGCCCGCGGGGCCAGACTCAGCACGACACGTGGCCAAGCGCTGGCGCGAGGCCCACGCCGCCATCGGGCGCACGCACCTGGACACACGCAGTTGCAGCGGATGCCCTGCTGGATGAAGTCGGCGGCCACGGACTTGGTGAGGCCGATCACCGCGGCCTTGGTGGCGCTGTACACACATCTGTTCACCACACCTGCGGGAGGCGGGGTGGGCGTCACGCACAGCGACGGAACCCGCAGGCGCCACCCCCTCTCTGGCCAGGCTCTCCCCTAGCAGGGCAGGCTTGGAGGCTGGGGGGAGGCCACAACTCGTGGCACCAGCTGCTGGGATGCCCGCCTCCAGGGCAGTGGGGTCTTGGCTTTCCTCACGGGTTGGTGTAACTCAGGCAGATTCCAGGGGAAATCAGGGTAAGGAGAACAGAGCAGTTGGAAACGTGTGGGTGTAAGGTCTCTGCCCGTGGGCACCCCAAACCCTCAGCCATGTGGTACATGCGTGCGGGGCCCGAGGACGGCCTGCCTGCCTACCTTTGATGCTGGAGGCCACAGAGGACATGTTGATAATGTTGCCAGACTTCTGAGCAAGCATCTGCAAGACAGAACAAAGACCAAAAATGCCACTGTGACGTGATTACCGGGCTGCTGGCCAGCCCCAGCAGCCGTCCCAGCGATGTCCTCTCTGTGCTGGTATGTGCGTGCTCTCCTGCAGGGACATTTTAGGGGCTCACCGCCTTGCAGGGTGAAGGGCATCAGTGAGACTTCTCCAGAATGAACTTATGGCAGCGGTGTGAGCACAGCCCTGAGGCCGGGGCACACATGACCCCGCGTCCAGGAGCAGCCGGGCCCCTACCCTAGAGAGTTGCCCGGCTGCCCGGTGCACCGTGACCACAGGGCCGTCACAGAGAACCAAGCCTGGAGGCCAGAGACCGTCAGAGGGGGAAACAGGTGAGCTGGTGTTTGGAGACTAGTGTCAGGAATGCAACACCAAAGGGCAGGTCTGAGGGAGAGGGCACAGTTACCAAGGAAGCCTGGGCCTCGACGCTGGGATGCTGAGGGCTGAGGCCAGAAAGCAGGGAGGGAGGGAGGAGGCCGCAGGGCAGCAGGTGGGGGCTTGGGCTGAGCCTGTGGGCAGCACAGTGGGACTGGGAGGGCTGCCGGGGTGGGGGTTCTGGGGTCTGATATGGAGGTGATCGGTTCCCCACTGTGAGCAGCTGAGCAGGAGTAATAAAAGAGGAGGTGCTACAATTTCTGACAGAGGGGGAGGTCGAAGCTCGGCCTGCTTAGGGAGGTGCCCCCCAACCCGGGGTGGGTTCCCCAAGAACCTGGCCTCCAGTATCCCCCGCAGGTGGAAGGTCTCATAAGTAGGGTGGTGGCTGCTTGTCCGGACAGCAGACCATAGACAGGAAGGCAGAGGGCCCAGCCCGGAGCCCAGGAACAAAGGAGCAGAGCCGCCGCCGGGGACACACACACTCTAGGGTGCTCACGACTGACCCCAGCACGCGGGGACGTTCCCTGGACAGTGCGTGCAGGGCGCCCACGACAGCCTGAGGGAGGGGCCGCCCTGCCCCTTCCGTGGAGGCTGAGGCAACCCTACGGGAATGGAGCCCAGTTTTATTTATTTCCCCCAGCGTTGCTGAGCTGTGCTTGGCTCGTAAAGCCCGTTACAAATATGTGCTGTGGGAGCCAACACTACGACCCACCTATTGTTTTCTCAGCCTCACCCAATCAAAGCCTGAAAGTTTCAGTCCCTCAAGTGCTTCCTTCCATGGAAATCTCTAGTAAAGGCCGAAAGGGTTATTTGATTCAAAGAGAAACCAGGGTACTGTCTCTCAGTTTTAATGCGTATGGGGTACATACTGACTCATGTGCACGTGAGGATGCTAGTAAGTCCCGTGTCTACTCTTCCGGAATGGTTGGTCACTCCTCAGGCGGAAGGTTAGCGTGGGGGACCTAGAGATGAGGGTGAAGCCCCCCACTCGTGTCCTGTCCACGGAACCAGGTCACCCACTAACTGGAGAGCCAGCCTGCCCCCTGCATCTGCCCCTTCACCCAGCCCACCCGCTGTCCTGGGGCAGCAGAGCTACGCAAGACCCACACGGCTGAGACTCAGGAGCCTGGGAAGAGGTTCCCTCTGGTGACCTGGTTACTGCTCTGACACGTTCCCTGCCCCCACAGCCTGGGCTCCCGCCCCTGACTGACCTTGGCCTCTCAGGCCTCCAGCCAGTCCAACGCCTGGGCTGACAACTGGGCCCTAGATCATCGATCCAATAATGTCTCTGTGCCTGGGACTCTCCTAAGACAGAGGGGAGGCCCCGAACCTCCTGGGCCTGACTCCTTGCTCTTTTTCAGCTGACTTTGGCTGACCTCCCAGGCTCGGGATGGCTGTCCCTTGTAGGACCTCGGTTCTCTGATCTGATGCACCTGCAGGGGCCAGGAACGTGGAAAGGGCCTCACACAGCTGCCTCGAGGGGTCCTACGGGGGTTTATAGGAAACGTCTCGACAGAGATGGACCCCACACGGTCGTGGTCCAGTGAGCAGGCTCAGATCCCGGGACTCCTTCTGGTGCCCAGTGGAGCCCCAAGGAGGGCGGGTGTGGGGGGGCAGGTGGGGCGTCTTACTTTAGGAAGAAAGGCCTTGATCATCAGGTACATGCTGCGGACGTTGAGGTTCATGGAGAAGTCCCAGTCCTTCTCCTCGCAGTCCAGGATGGTTCCGTGGTGCACGAAGCTGGAGGTGAGGGGCCGAGGGAGAGTCAGCTCACGCACGGCTGCGCCCTGGCCCCGTGCCACTTAGCCCCCCACTGCGCTTTCCCACGACTCGAGCTCGGTCTCAGCACACCAGGTGAGCGTCCCAAACATGTTAGCTAAGTGCAGTGACTTGAAAATGAATCCTTCTTGGAGAAGACATCAGACCTGGGGGCCACCAAACAGCAGCTTTGCCCAGCAGTCTGGGACACCCACATGGCTAGGACCAAGGGGGCGGCAGCGCCCCCTGCTGGCACAGGGAATTCAAGAGGGAGGAGACCCAAGAAACTCAGTATTGTCGTGGCGGCTCTCACAGGACCAGAAGACCAAACAGGACAAAACAAAGGCCTACAATAGCCTTAACTTGACCCCTCAAGGGAGCTTCAGACTCTTGAATCCTGGTTTCACGGCCCACCCACATAATCAAGTGAGAAATACTGTTGGCTGTGACTCCCTCTGCCTGTAGCTCCCCACTTCAGCAAATGCCAGGACCCAAATGCTGTCTCTGTATCCCCTCACACCGCTGAGAACTGGCTACTCGAGCAGTCATTTAAGCTAAGGTTGCTGATGTTGTCATGGCTGCGTATGGCCTCACTGGTGGCACATTATTTATAATATAGTTGTCCACTGTAAAATTTCCACACTTGTAACAGGTGGTAGACTGTGGATAAACGGAGCCTCTGGTGTTAACCGAAAGGATGGTTAGGAAGAGCCGCAAACATCTGTAAGGCTCTTCATATCCACATCAAAGTAGCTGTGTGCAAATGACTCTACCTACATCAGAGAGGGGGCCTCCTGGGTTCCTGTGGGCACTGAACTATGCTTCTGTCTGGGAGGGGGCGGACGGGCACCCTCGAGCTCCCTGGGCTGTCCCTGTTCTCATTTGCCTCACTCACATGGTCCAGAAGGCTGGGAGCCCCCTGGTGAGCCTGGAGAACCCCTGGTGAGCTCGGGGAGCCATTCTCCTTCATGGCAAGTGCAGGTGCTGGCACTGTCCCGAGAAGCCCCGAGCTGGGAGACCTGCAGGACCTACCCGCATCTCATGCCTAAACACTGGGAACACTGTCTTCCAACCAAGGGTTCATCGATCACCCCAAGTGGCCCCAGCCTGCTACCAGCCTGAGACGCTTTTTGGTGCCAGCTGCCCCAGTGCGTGACTCTGTCCAGCTGGCGCCTTCACGGTCTGAGTTCTAATACTCTTCTGCCCAAAACCTAACCAATGTCCCTAAGGAGTATATTATGATCCACAGTGATCACTGAAGTCTTGGAGCGTTTTCCACACAGAGCGAGAAGTCAAAGGGCTGATTACCCCGCGACGTTAAAGAGAACGTCAAGTCGCTCAACCTCACTGGCGAACTGGTCGATTTGTTTCTTCTTGGTGACATCCAGGACCCGAGTCTGAATACCTGGAAAACACCACCAGAGATACCACTCACAGGTCAGCCTCACAGACGGCGCAGAAGTGGGAAGGCTGCACCCACGGCTGCACGGGGGGCCTAGGAGTTACTAGCAAAACTCAGAAATCCTCGAGATCCCCCAGGGACACACCCCTCCGTACCCTGCTCTCTGGCGTTCTCTAAATTGAAAAATAAGGCGTCTGAGTGACGCCTTTGGGGGAAGGTGCACTTATCTGTGAGGTGCTTCTTGGAAAGCCGGCTGTGGGGGCCACAGGCTCACTGCCACCCACTTCCCCAGAGGCTAGGTGGCCCCTGGGACCTGACTGCTCCGGCCGGCTGAGGGAGGAGCACTGGCCACGGAGAGGGCTTGTGTTTATGCCGATGCCATTCTTATTAGAAATGCCTCTCGGGTCGAGAGAATCCGCAGGCACGCTTGGATGCGGCGCGAAGGTGGGGCGCAGGCGTCCGAGACGCACCTGTCCTGGCAACGGCAGACGGAGCATCGGCCAACGCAAGCGGCGGCCACCACTCCCATTTTTAAAACACGAGGATACATGGTTTGCTGTTCTCTTCTGCATGCAGAAAGAAGAGAATAACAAAGGGAGAGATCAACAGTGACAGGGAAGACGGCCTTTCCGGAGACTTTCAGCCCCTGGTGCTTGCCCAGCCCTGCGGCTTCACGTGGACTGGCGGTTGCAGGCCACTGCACCGTGCGAGCAGGCGTGCGTGTGGGTGTGTGTGAGGGGCTGATGCCTCCGTCAGCTAGTCAGGAGAGTGATCAGCCAGTGTTCTGCACCACTTCCTCAGAGTGACTCGGGGGACGTCCTCAGCGCTGGGTTCCATGGGAGCAGTAAGGGGTGAAGTCACTTAGTACCTAGGGTAACCCCTAGGCTTCCGACCATGGTGTGCGGTTTCAGGTAAGCATCCCCCAAAGCCCCTAGCCACAGAAGTCCACTGAGCTCTTGCAGTGCAGGGTCTGGAGGGAAAGGTACTCCAAGTGTAAAATATACTGGATTTCAAAATTTGAACACGAGAGATATGAAATGGCATGAATAGTTTTCACGTTGAAGGAATGGTAAAGTGAAAATATTTTAGAGCTAGCAAGGTAAACACATCATCAGCAAGGTGAATTTGCACCTTTTTCTTCTTACTGTGTAAATATTTCCATCAGGGACTTTAAAACGACACTTTCCTGCTGGACTGGACTGCTACCAGGGAGATGCAGAACAAAAGTGTATCAACCATTAAAAAAAGGTTGGCCCTACCTGGTGGCGCAGCGGGTTAAAGCACAGCACTGAGAATCTAAAGCCACTTCCGCATGAGTTCGATTCCCGCCTGCCCCGGAGGGGACCACATGGCGTGGCAGACCTCTCCTGACCCGCCCACTGCTCCCCTCAGCAGTGTACTTCGTTGATCTGCCTGTTCTGCTCCCCACTCTGTCTCTGGTGAATCCTCTCACCCTCCGCATCTCTGGCCTGTGCCCCAGTTCTGTATGAATAAATAAATAAATCTTTAAAAAAAAAAAAAAAAGGTCATATCATCCCAGAAGACTGGGTGATCAGGCCCCCGAACCCTACAGTGATTGGACAGATAAAGAGTGTAAGGAGATGTCTTTGACTGGAAAAGAGAAACGCAAGTGCACTCCAGGGCTGGGCTGCGGGGTCCAGCGGGCGGGTCTGGGCGCTCACCTGGGCACTGCTCCAGCTCCTGGAGTTTGCTCTCATTGATGTCTGTGGCTATGACTCTGGCGCCTTCTCTTGCAAAAGCCTGGTGGACAGGGAGCACAAGTGAGCTCTTTGTTTGCGGAGATCTGCTCTCCCAAGGCGGCCTCCGGCCTCCTCTCCTTTCACCCAGATCTCGGCTGTCTCCATCAAGGGAAGGATTCAGCTCCTCTGCAGGGCCCCTCTTCTTATCGCTAATAAAAAGAATGTGACGTGCCTAGTACCTGCCGTGGGTTTTGCCTGTAGGTAACCCCAGTGAAACAGTGGGTGCAAGAATGTAAAGCCTCAGTGGATGCCTCTACTCCCGGGACTGAGCATCTGGTGCCACCTCTGAGCGGAGACTCAGCGCCAGTGACCAAGAGGAAAGTGGGTTATTTGAACACCGTTCCTCCTGAGCCTGCGGGAGGGCGTGGCGCTGATGGGCCGGAAGGGGAGCTGCTGGCTTGGAGCCCTGAGCCCTCCGCCCACGGACACTTGGTGACCCCCTCTGGGTCACACAGTAAACCGGTGAGGGGTGTATTCCTCCCCCTGCCCACCTGCCTGGGGTGTCCCCACTCCTCTTTTGTAACTGAAGACAGCAGAAGCACAAAGTCAACGGAGAAAGGGAGAAGGGAACCGGATGACCGTGGAAGCTGCCCGCATCGTTGGATGCCGCAGAGGTCAGGGAGCCAGCCCTGAGGGAGAAACTCACCAAGGCAGCAGCCCGGCCGATGCCCTGGGCGGCAGCCGTCAGCACGATCACCTTCCCCTCCAGTCGGCCCATGTTGACCCCAGGACTCTGGAGCTAGAGACAGGCGTGTTAGAGCTGTGCACTGCCCAGGGCACCCAGGGACTTCCCTGAGACTCTGGGGACACCACCTCTGGGGCGACAGGCCCCCCAGAGGCTCTTAGCACAGCTGCAGAAGAGGCTGCGACACAATAACTGCACCGTCCTCCCCGCCGCCCCGGCTATATGGCGCCTACACCAGCTGGGGTTTCTCTGCCTTCTGTCCAGCAGAACTGTTGGTTCTGCACAATCTACCCTTTCCCTTAGTTCCCTGGGGACATTTCTCATTTGGCCTCAGTCACTGCACAAGAACAGAGGACGTGCCCAGCACCCCATCTTCCAGGTAAGGAGACTGATGGGAGACCCCATCCCCCAGGTCCCAGAGCCAGAACTAACTCCTGACTTAGCTTGTCCGGTGTCCAGAACATTCCGTCCACAGCCTGCTGCCCTCAGAAAGGTTTCCCAAGTAGTAACACTTTAACAGCACCGCGCGGACCTCCTCGGGGAAGAGGAATTCTGCTGCGCGCCCTTGTCTCCAGGAGCACGGCCCGGAATTCCAGCCTGCAGCCTACCCCGGCCACGAAGGAGCCGGGGACTGAGGGCTCTGTTTTCAGGCTTTTCCACAGTGAAAGGCAGAGAAAACGGGTGGGCTGGGGGGAGTGGGCAGGTGGGGCAGTGCCTGGCCAGAGGGCTCGGCCTTCGCTCCGGGCCTTCACGCTCTTTCTGCTGGAGCCCATCTGTTCTCCTCAGTCAAGGCTACTGTTGTTCGTTTTTTGTTGAGCTGTTTATTTTTGGGGACCCAGTTCCCATGCTGAGGACCCCGGACCCCTGTACCAGGCCGGCCCAGGCCAGAGCCCTGTGCTCAGATCTCCTGGGGGCAGTGAGTGCTGGCTGGGGATGGGGGTGCAGCAGGGGTTCTGGGGGTGCGGGCAGGAATACCTGGTTAATGGCGTTCTTGTCTGGGCCCGCTTGACCCCAGACCTGCAGCCAGCCTGGCCACGGCCCTTGGGCCGCAAACCCCAGAACCCTGCCCTGATTTTATTCGGGTCACCCATGCAGGGGCCCTTCTGAGGCGAGGGCGGAACCCCTCGGAAGAGCTCCCTGACACCACCCGGGCCTGGTGGCCCCAGGCCTGAGGGTCCCCATGTTGACGGCTCTGCAGCCTGCTCTCAGGGGACCGGACCAGCAACCGGTCTGAGGCGCTGGTTGGGCCCAGGGGCCTCAGGCGACGCACAGCGAGGGCCAGGCTGGGCGTTGGGGGCTACCCCCGGCCTTCAGCTCTCGTGAGCAGCGCACCTTTGGGTGAGGGGCAGGCCTTGGTGACCTGGCCAGCGCGCTCCGGGGGACCCCCTAGCCCCAGGCCCCCGCGGCCAAAGGTCCCCGCCGGCGTGGAGTTGGGGCGCCCGGCCCTGTGGGCCTCCAGGCCTCCCTGGCCAGAATGCGGGGTCAAAGTCTTGCTGCCGGCGAAGCGCCCTGTCAGCCGAGAGACTCCCGGAGCGCGGGAACGGGCGTCGCGGCCACCCAGGGCGAGCTCACCCGGAGCCGCCAGACGCGTCACCCGGGAGGGAGGCAGCGGGCGGCGCGCCCG
>NW_004567122.1:723157-736981 GCF_000260355.1 Condylura cristata
GCTGAACCAGCAGGGCGAGAGGAGGGGCCGGTCCCTGAGGTGTGGGAGAGCAGAATGACCCCGAAGCCTCTGTGAGGAAAATGAGGTCGAGGTTTTCTTTTTTTCGAATTTTCAGTGTGCGCATAACGGTCAGGGTGGTTAGGAACACTGTGGAGTCAGAAAGGTGGGAGGCCAACCCCACTCTTCCCTCCCTGGTGGGATGAAGGGGCCCCGCTGTGGCCACCTGGAGTCGAGTAAGGCCATCAGCACAGTGCTGGGCACCGCCTGCTTAGAAATCTTCTGAAACGCAGTCACTGGTGGAGTGGATGGTATGCGGTGGTGTGACACAGCCAGCAGTGCTGCGGCCTCTCTGAAAGGCCCCTCCTGTCCCTGGACTGGGCTTGGGTGTCTGCGCTTGCCAGCCTCCTCTAACTGAGGCCCATTCCTGGCCTTCTCTCAGGATACTGCCCCCTCAGCCTCCCTTCTCCACTGATCGGCTGCAAGCAGTGAGCTCACAACAGACCGCCCATGGGGCTGCAGCCCTCAGCGGACTAGTTCTTCAAGGTGGGACTCTCTCCTGCCCTTATATAGTGACCGCTCATTAAAAGACTTCTCTGTCTTGCTGCAGCACCGGCATCTGTGTACTGTAGACAGACATGAGACAGAGCCAGAGAGGAGACTCCTGGGTAGGAAACCAGTTGTAGCTAGAAACAAAGGTCTCTAGTGAAAGGTCAGAAAGGTTTGACGCCCTCAGAATCTAACACTGGGATCACTGATGATCTTTCCTGTGAGAAAGTCTGCAAAGACTACGAAGAGTGACTGTTTTTCAAATGCATAAAACTGAGCAAAAGACCAGAAGGCACGCTAAGACACACACAGCCCAAAGTCACAAAACCAATCCAGAAGCCAACCCCACTGAGCGCTGAAGGACCTGAAAACGATGGTTTTTAAGAAGCTCAAGATCTAAGAGAATGGAGGAAAAACTTAAATCAGGAAAATGTTGCATGAAGAAAAGGAGCATATCAGAAATTGTAAAAAAGAACCAAACTCTGGAGCGGATGAGTATGACAACTGAATTGAAACCACTACAGGGGTTCAACAGAAGACTGGAAGCAGAAGAATCAACCAAGGTAAAGACAAGTCACTTGAGGGTTCCCTGCTAGCACAATGAGTGGAGGCGCAGCACTGGAAACTGGCCCCAGCCACCTCAGTCAGCATGAATTTGGTCCCCCACCAGCAGACCTCTCCTGTGAGCTTCGTGGATCTGTCTGTTCTGCTCCCTATTGTCTCTGGTGAGTCCTCTCGCTGCCCTTGCACTCTGGCCTGTGCCCAAGCTCTGTATGCATAAAAAAAAAAATCTTTAAAAAAAGAAAACAAAGCCACCCAGCTTAAAAAAAAAAAAAAGAGACAGGTCACTTGAAATCCCTCAGTCACAGAAGAAAAAAAGAGAATAAAAAGAGAAGTGAGCCCAAGGTGCTGATGGCCATCAGCAATGGGACAAAATTGCATCGTGAACTTACAGAAACGAAGTGAGAAAGGGACACACCTTTATATGAAGACTAATGGCCCCCAAACTACCCCAAATCTGAGGCAGGAATTGGAAATCTAGATTCCAGGGTTAAGCAACCTTCTAGCTGATCACCGATTACGCCGTAGTAATCTTTAGTTTTATTTTCCAGGCGAACATCCCAGCTGTGACTTTGCGTTACTTTTATGGACAGGAGGTCAGAAGCTGTAAAGAATGAAACCTACAGATACGTGCCTGGCTAAGCTTGGGGACAGGAAGCTGAAGGAAACAATCATTTCCCTTCAGCCCTTGTGAATTCCTGTTGAGTCGTTAGAATAAGGAAGAGTCCCACAAAGGGAAAAACATGATGGACATGACGCAAATTTGTGATGTCCTTTGCATCGTTTTATCGAAGAGCTAAGAATGCCCAAAGCTACTGTTCTAGCTTCTTACGAATTGCTGTTTCCGTGGCATTTCAAGTCGCACGAGGCAAGAGAACCACTGAGTACCACTGAGCGCTCTACAACTTTGGTTCTTTGCCTCTTACACAGTCACAGCTTCCTGAGGATATGAGTATGGATCTTGATGTCCAGGAGAAATGAATCCACAGTAAACCTCACAAACTCAGTGTTACAGGCGGTGGGACCACAGCCTCGAAGACTTTGACTGAAGCCTGTGTTGCTTCTACCTACGCAAGGGCAGCATAAATGGCGTCTGGTTCTCCCAGCGGCAAAGGCAGCAGACGCACTCCGACAGCCAGATCCCAGGCGGAGTGCTGGTGGGGTGGGCGGGAAGTCCTGAGGGAGAAGGCGCTCAGGCTCGTCACCGCTGGAGATGAAGGCTAGAAATGACGAGGCACCAGCACTTGCTGCCCCCTCACCACCGAACCCAGGAAGCAGGTGTTATCTTGCCATAGCAAAAGAGAGCAGAGCAAAACAAACCTAGTGCCCAGCGAGAGGCCACTCGCCGAGGTAACGGAGACCTGCAGCTCAGGCCTGCTGGACATTTCCTGAATGCTCAAGGTACTAAAGACATGTATAACTCTGCTCATTACACCACGCTTCCTATTAATTTACATACCATACTTTGAAAGCAAGTCACATGTGGACAATTTTACACTAGTAGAGTGTATATATTTCATATATCTGGAAAGACCTCACTTCTCCAACAACTTTATTCTTTACAAAATACACAAATAAATTAAATGGCTGATTTCTAAAATATTGGCATGTTGAGAAAGCAGGCATCCCATCACCCTCCCAAATTACTGCACTTATCTCCGTTCACCTTCCAACTCTGGTGGCAAAGGGAAAATGGAACTGAAACGAGGTCAGCCGTGATGGCGCTTCCCAGCAAGGCCCCGGCGCTCGGGGGCGGCAGAGCAGCAGCGACCAGGCTACTGGGTCTTGCACTCCGGCACATCAGCCCCAGAGGTGAGCCAGGCCCCCGGTTGTGGGGCCACATTCTCTGCTCCAGCGGTCTGTTCTTCTGAGACAAGAAAGCAGAAACAGGAGATGCCGTGTTAACAGCTATACAGGACCAGGTGCCGCTGGGAGTGGGAATGTGCGAAGGCCCCGAGGTGAGGGGGAGGGAAGGCCTCGCGCTTCAATCCTCAGCGCGGCAGAAAAGCCGTCCCCGCCACCAGTTCTGGAGAGACGCGTCCTCAATTGTCTTCAATGGATGTAGACACCCTATCCACAAAGTGGAGTAGTAAACTTTTATTTAAAATTCGTTAAATTGAGGTTCAAAGCAACTCAAACACTGTGATTTTCTGCTGACTGCTTGTGGAAAAATGGCGTGCCTTGAGTATGTGTTTTAGAGAGACGGTAGCTACCCTTGGAAAACCTCGAGGTTTTAGAAAGCTCAGTCAGCCTCCCTCATTTGTTCATAACAACACTCATTTTTCAAAGTTATTACACTCAGTAAAGTAAACTGAGTAGAGCTGGTTTTACCATTAGGTTGTTGAGATAATTCAGGTTGCCTTTTGGAATTAAAATTAATGACTGACATTAAACATTTTCTAGACTCATTTTACAAATTCAAACTACTGGAACTATGTCCCTGAACGCTGCATTGTCAGTTTTGATTTACATGTTCCTCCAGGCTACTTTTTTATTTACCTCACTTAATACAGTACCAGTGAGGTCTACACGCTGTACGTGACAGGCCTTTTATTTGTGTTTGGAGTGATTCATATTTCACATGCGTGCGCTGTCATTCTGGGCGCCCCCCAAATGCCACTGCCCAGTCCCTCCTGCCAGTACCTGGGGAGGGCGGGCCCTGACTACTCTCTGCCCCACGTGCCACTCCGCCCATCTGTCACTTCCTGTCACGTCCTGCTTCTCCACTGCCACACGGGTCCACAGCAAGCAGGGCTGGCTCTGCTCTCTGCACCAGCTCCCCCACACAGGTCTGTGCTCCCTGCGCTCCAACGCCCTGTTCCCGCCTCCCACAGGGGCCGTCGCCCTTCCACCTGCAGGTTCAGTAACTCATGGTAACGCCCCAGATCTGTTCCCTTCAGGAGCACCTCTTAGTGTTCCTAAAACAAAGGCGGCGACATGTCTCCTGGCCCCACACACTAGAATTTGGCTTTTCCTGGATTATCCCGCTGCTGGACTTCCCCCTCAGGAGGGCTGGGTCCACGCTGGTTCTGCCCATCAGTCAGTGCCTGTCACGTTACTGGTGGACATGCTGCAGACTGGGTGACCGTGCAAGTACACAGGTTGCCATCAGGCTTGTATAGCAGGAATGACATGAGTACTGGCCACGGAATTAGTCAAAAAGGCCTTTCCAAAGAAGCCACTGTGCTTGCAGGGAGGTGTCTTATGTTTTGGGGAAAAACTGAAGACTGAAGAGGCAGAGCAGGCTGGACTTGGGTAAGATGTGGCCACGCCATGGTGCTGTGGGGACTCCCCCTGCCCAGGTGCGAAGGGCATGGCAGCCCCTGCCCACACCAGGGCCCATGCCCCACTGCCAAATAACTGGGATAGCCGCCTACCTGGGCAAAGGCCGAGGCCTGAGTTGTCGAAGTAGCGAACTGGGTGCGGTGCTGGGAAAGAGCTGGAGCGGCTATTGAAGAACCAAGACTTGGGCGACTCCTGGGCTGTGGGCTCTGGCCCGTTCCGCTCCTTGCACCGCGAGGGTGTGCGGTGCCTCCTCTTAGGGGCTGCGCCAGCTGCCTTCGGGGAATTCTCACAGGCTGCTTCCCCGTGAGTGTCTCTCTTCAAGCTTCTCTCCTTCCAGGTCCTGAACTCACTGGAAAGGTGGTGGTTATTGCTTACACGTGGGGACACGAAAAGGAGCTCATGAGCGCATTCAAGGCCTGAAATGTCCACACGTCACCACATTCTTTACAAGTGAGTGAAAGCACCTAAAATATCCTTGACCGTGTTTTCACGTTTATGGCTTAGTTTCAACCAAACTCTTCCTGTTTGGGCTGTCTGCAGGTCAGGACGTGGATGAGGTCGACACAAACTCAATGGCTCAGTGCGTCTCCTTGGTCACGGAGTGGCGGATGCAAGCCAAAGGGGGTCACATGTGCAGGCGAGTCAACGTCGCCAGAGCGGCTGACCCTGCGGCTGTCCTGCAGTAGACTGGCCTGGAGAGGTGGCTGTGGCGGACCTCTGCTGTTTAAAGAGGACACTGCACTGCCCCTTCTTGCTTCCTAGGGGAGAGGTCACACGCTGACCCAGTCCCTCCAGAGTGCACCTAGGGGCAGGTGAGGGCGACCTGCTCTCCTTCACACCAGTCTGGCCCGAGGCAGGGCCTTGGTCTCATCTGTGTCACACCTCATTGCTGGCCCCCTGGGGCCACTGTCATCCAGGCTGAGGTTACCTTTGCTGGAGTAGAGCAGACCCTGCTGGCCTGGCACTGTCCTCGCACCAGAGGCGCCATCTAACCACACCATGATCCTCTCCTCACGTCTGGGTGCATCACGAGGCCCGTGCGACCTGGACCAGTAACCTGGCACCTCATCGGCCCTCCCCTGTGCCCTGGCCACACCAGGCACCTCTGTGCCCATCCCTGGTGGGCTCCCACTCTGGCTGGTCTCCTAGACTGCCCCTCCGACACCTAGAGGCCCCGCCCCCTGCTCCACTGTGCAGTGTCCCACCGGTCCTTCTCTTCACCAGCATTACCCTGAACAGTCATTTGTATGATCACTTGTTTAATGATGTCTCTCCCCAGGGTGTCACTAGCGGTGACACTGGCAGTGTGCTCTGGCAAGACTAATCTTTGGCAGATAACGATTAAGTTTGTCAGAACTGTCCACAATGTAAAAGTGAACAGGCCACAACACCAGACAGCCAGCTCCTGGGAGGGAAGCTCACAGGCTGGGCGTGTGGAGTCGTGGAGACCCTGAGATCTGCTGGCCCCGGTAACGGCTCAGGTCGGACCGAGTGAGTGGCCGGCAGCAAACACACGATGGCTACCCCGGCCCCAGGTCCTGGGCCCTTTACAAAGATACAGCTCACGGACTCTCAGGACACTGTCCCGCGCGGGAGCTCCGCCAGCTGCGTCGGCAGCGCGCCACCCCCCACCGCTGCACGGGCGGCACCGTGCCTGCCCCGTCCACACCTTACCTTAGCAGTTCGCTCTTCTGCTTCATGAGCTGTTCGTTTTGCTGCTTTAACTTGCAGTTTTCTTTTTCTAGCCTTACATATTCACTCTTCAGGATGAGCGCTTTCGTGCTTTGTACAATGCCGCTGCCACCGCCACAGGTCAGGGGTTTCTTTGCAGGCTGCGCCTCGGCGTGCTCTGAGACCACTATGAGAGGCGAATGCACAAATAGGTTATGGTTTTGATGATGCTCAACTTTCAAAATAAAGGGAAGCTCACCAAGTGCTCAGTCACTGTGAAAACCAAAGCCCGCGACTGCCATTTCCCGAGTCGTGTGTGACTCCCCGAGTGCCAGCTGCCCTAACTGCCTACCCGCTTGCCATTCTCCACCAGGTCCTCCCTTTACTGAGTAGAGCAGTGCACGGAGAAGCCAGTCACCACAGGCACGTACTCAGAAACAAGCCGGGCCCTACCGCAGGCCTCGGGCCACAGACGGCCGCCAAGGCCGCTTTCCATGGAGGGACTAGGCGCTTCTCATGGCCTCCCGCCCGTTTCCAGCCCGCTTACTCCAGGGTGGAGCGATGGGCTGCTGGCAGCTCAGCGTCAGGTGGGCTCTGCCCTGGACAGGGCGCCCTTTCCTGCCAGGGCCCAACACAGTCCCGCCGACCGGGCCCCTGGACAATCCCCATGGCACATGCCAGGTGGTATGGGCACCCAGAGGCCCCAGAGAAGCAACATAAACACCAAGGAGGTGCCAGCTCACAGTGGCCAGTGCTGGGAACCGATGGTGCTGGCTCCTCACGATGCCGGTGAAACCCTGTGTGTCCCCAGACCTTGCCAATCCCCACCAGCTGGTCCCGCCCGCTGCGTCCCTCCAGGGCCATGGTGGCGGCAGTGGGGTCTCCAGGAGGCCATCTCAGCGCTGGATGCAGGAGCCGCTCGGGCGCCGAAGGACTCAACACAGTTTCAGCTGAGCCCGAGGACTCACGTCCGCCACGCAGTGACTTACAAAAGACAGCAAGGCGTGCGCCATCCTCTCTGCAGCTGTCTGGATTTCAGCGTGCGCCTGACTGTCACTCACGAACCAGGAGTGATCATCCACGCCCTTAACAGTAAGGACCCAGGTCTGTTTTTAAACCCTGATGTTTTTCAAGGAACCGGGGTTATCCTGCAACACACCACGTCTGTCTGCCTCTAGCTTTCTTTAAGTGGACGACAGTACACACATCCTGCGTCTGTGCGGCATCTGGACCTCTCAGGGGGCTTCACACGGACGGTGGGCGCGACCCTTGCATTAAGCATGTGTGCCAGTAGGGCTGGTGGCCTGACCTCACACGGCCAGCGAGCGAGGGCAGCTGCCCAGGGAGCAGCCGGCCCCCTGCACAGCTGCCGAGCCCCGGGCGGCATCTCTCCCCCCCCCCAGTAAAACGCGAGAGGCAGACTGGGCCGGGGCAGGCGGAGGAGTGTTTAAGCAGAGGTCTGGCCTGCTCTGCAGGCCCATGCACACTTAGCGTGGAAGGCAAACCAGCACGCACCCTGCCGCCTAGCAGGGCAGGAGGTCCTGTCCACTTGGGGCCACAACCTGCCAAGACGCAGGTCACACTCAGAGTCACCCTGTCGGAGTGTCTTCGCCAACAAAAAAACCGAAGAATGCAAAGGTAAAATTCATACTTTTCCAGACTACAGTCGAATTGCGTCTACTAAGGAAATGTCATAGGAAAAGACTCCAGAAACACCTGTTCTGGGGGAACAGGTCTTCTGGGCCAGGATCAGGTAGGTTTACTTAACAGTTGGGGCAGGAGTCTGGAGAAGTAAACGGAAAGCATGTTCTGCTTACTTGAGGTATCTTGGGCCTGCTGATTTCTTCGCAGATTTTCTCTCAGTGCTCTTATAACTTCTTTCTGGTAGTCTACAGTGGCTTTTACAGACGTCATCCTAAGAGAAGAAACAGATTTTTAGGGGCAGAATAACCTGAACTGTAGCCAGTCATTTTCTGCTGAGACCCCTTGCAGTGACGGAACGTGGCCCAGAGGAGGAGCGGTGCTCCCGCGCAACCCCAGCAAATACATCCAGATTTTCAGCATATTCAATTCTCGTTCCATGTACAAACTTACTTCATCAGAACTGTGGTCGACGAATAACACTGTTTGGGTACTCCATTACCGATCCTATTAACAGCTTAAGAATAGCCCTTGCCGACTTGAGGGGGTTACTGTGCGTTGGCAGCCGAGTGAGGTCTGTGGTGGGGTTTCTGTCTGGGGCAGGAACAACAGCCTTAACTCTGAGAAACCAATTCCTTTTAAATTCCTACAAGGCCCAACTGCCACTAACTGGACCCTGAGCAGAGTATCTGTGAAGCTGTTGGGCGTTTTCCACGAGGTCCTAGAATCAGCTAGAGGGCTCAGAAGTCCCCTGTCAGGGAAGCCAGGTGACTGCGGCCTGGCGAGGGGGAGCAGAGGTGGTCTGTGAATGGCTGACCAGCAGCGCTAAGTAATAGTGCTTTCTGCCTTTTTCGGACACTCTTCAGTAGCTTTTTTTCCAGATACTCAAAGTATCTGCTGACTCAGCGGTAAGTCAAACTGCTTAGCATAATGAACTTAACAGGGGCAAATGCAGTGAAACTTAGCAAGTGGAAGGCAAGTGAAGTGAGACAACACCAAGGCTCACACAGCCTTGGTGGGTTAGGTATCATTAAATATTTGTCAGAGGCTTAGGGAAGAACAGAGTTAGGAGTCAGAAGGGCGTTTCAGAAACACCCACAACAAACTGAGCTCTGACCATGAAGGTGAGGCCCAGCGCAGTCTGCTGAAGCAACGTCTCACTCCTCACCCAGGTTCCCTGCCTGCTTAGTGGCCTTCCTGATGCTGCTTCACAGGGCCCGGGCCGCCGCCACACAGCACTAAGTGAGATG
The DNA here is from genome assembly GCF_000260355.1 of Condylura cristata. NCBI lineage: Eukaryota > Metazoa > Chordata > Mammalia > Eulipotyphla > Talpidae > Condylura > Condylura cristata. The sequence continues at coordinate 732,112 of NW_004567122.1, forward strand.
TGCTCCTGGGTGCAGGTGCCCCCACGCGACACTGCAGAAGGGCCACCACAGACCTCACTCAGCTGCCAACACACGGTAACTCCCTCAAGTCAGCAAGGGCTATTCTTAAGGTTAACAGGATCGGTAAAGGAGCACCCAAAACAGTGTTCATTGATCACAGTTCTGATGAAATAAGTTTGCACATATAATGAGAATTTAATATGCTTAAAATCTGGATCTATCTGTTTTCAAGGAGCCACACTGCGAAACGTTAACTAGTGCTGATAAACTTAGGCTGGGGAGAGGATGCAAGTCACGGGAGCACGTCGACTAGGCACAGACATACTCCTTCTCAAACTCCTTGGCGTGCGCCATCTTCTCCAGGTCTACTTTTACCAGCTTTGTTTTGAGATCTTCGATTTCTTCTTTATAGGGTTTGACTCCCAGAGCGGCCTTGTCCTACATTTTTTTAGGAAAGATAAAGATAGAGAAGGTGTTAGCGTAGTTTAACAATTAACTGTGAGTGGGTAGGACCATTTAAGAACAGCCAACTCCAAATACAAGAAAAGCAGGAAAGATCACTTAACAATGAAACAACAGTCTAGGAATTCCTAGATGCTTACTAGGGAACGGAAACATTTAGTTATTCAAACAAATTCTTCTCTACGTAACCAATGATACACCTGAACGGAATGAAGCCTAAAGGCTGAAGACATGAAGGCGACTCCACCTACAAGCTCCCTGCAGGAGAGTTTTCTCTGGTGGACACCTGTCCTGTCTCTGCTGAAGGTGACCTCGTCACTCTCCTGCCCCCAGAAGCCCTTTAAGCCCCCCCGTGTGAAGATGGAGCGGGACCAGCTTAACTCGCCAGCTCCCGGTCTCCTCCCCGCCGTGCAGATGGCTGGGCTCCCACACCACACCTCTATGCGAGCTCTGTGCGACCCCCCAGCCACCTGAGTCACTGCTCCCCTTGGAGTCCTCTGGCAGCACAGGCCTGGACCCCAGAGTCACGCGTGCCCCATTTCGAGCAAGTCATGCATTCGCTTCCAGAGAGGCTGAGCACAGACCCTCACTCGTGTACAGGCTGCGCGGCTGCAGCCAGAGCGCCCCACTCAGCAGTCACAAGAGAAAAGCCTTGAAAATAAAATGAGTGTAAGTCACCTGAAGGGCTTGCATCATCTCTCTTGTTTTCTCAAGGCATTTATTTGATTCATTCACTTTCCCTTTGAGTTCTGCCACCATATTGGTCATCATCTCAAGTTCCTTCTCCATCTTTGTGATCTTGCTTTCTTTATGCTTAGCGCTGTCTTTAGCTTCACGCAGCGAGGCTTCCAGCTCCTGAATTCTCTGTTAGGAAAAGCACACGCATTTTTAAAAAAGATTTATTTATACATGCAACAACTGGGATAAAGGCCAGAAACGTAGGGGGTGAGAGCATTCACCAGCCCTACTCTGCTCCAGAGTGGGGAGCAGAACAGGTGGCCTGGCCAAAATCTACTGCTCAGGGGAGCAGCGGGGAGACAGGGCCCCGGGGTTCACTCGTGCTGCAGGGGCTGCGGCCAGCTTCGTAGTGCTGTGCTTTACCCCGGGGCGCCACACACTTAAGGCAGAATCACAGTAGATGAGTTTGAGACAAAGATGGTCACATTAAGGCGTTAATTTTTCACAGATTACATTAACAATGGGTAGAAAATTACTTGTTTAGAAGCTGATGCTTCTTGGATTAAAAGCCCAATTCTGCTTTACAATATTTATTTTACTGACTGGTGAGCACTCTCATTTTAACACTCACAGGAAGCACATCTGCCAGCTGACTCGTTAAATTAACATGTCTAGTACACATTTCCCTTTATTTTTATGACCGTTCGCTCTTCGTTTTTACTCGGTAACATACATCCCAAATGTTCCAGTACCACACATACAGCTCTCTCACATTTGTTTCCCTGGGCTTTGTGGAGGTACCATCATTTAGCTAACCTGTTAGGTGATTTTAGGTTATTTCTAGTTTTTGCAAGTCAACAGCACCTAAAGTTAGATCCCTGACTTTGTTCTTGGGTGTTGGAGTATTTGCGTGCACGACACAGGCTTCCGTACGGAGCGCGTTTTTGCCCACCTGGCATCTGCTTAATGACTGAGACCTCCTTTCTGTCCGCTGCCAGTGATGGTTCTGTGCCCACAGCAGCAGACCAGCTTGTCCCCGTGAGGGCTGTCACCACAGGCAGGGTCTCGGTGCTCAGGCTTCCCTGTACCCCACACCACGGGCTGCCCTAACTGGAGGCCAAGCAGCAGCGTCGCTCTGTCCTCGGGCGGGCACATCCCCGCTTCTTTCTCTCACAGCTGCTGGTAGCGTGCTTCAGATTTCTCCTTTCTGTCTCCCAGCCGAGATGGGCAGTGACCAACAAACCCCCATAGTGTGCTGATGTTTTAGTTTCCATTGGTAACTGCCAAGTAAACTGTGGTCAATGCCTTACAGTACTGGCTTTGTTAAAAATGACCAATTCTAGCTGCCTACTTGTCATTTTGCTTGTTAGTAAAATAGTGTGTTTACTTTACTCAACTATCCCCAGGTTAATAAAATGACAAAACCATTCAAATAACATACGAATTCTTAGAAATCTGTTGTAATCTCTGATAGCTTTATTTTGGTTGAAAATGAACTTATTTTTCCCTCTCTAGGTCAGTTCTGTATACAAATTATAGTTTAATTGGAAGCCACATGATTTAGGAAAATTATAATCTAAGATACCAATTAGTTTTGTTTCATAATGCAAAGGAAAGATCTTATGTAATAGCAGAATGAGAAAAATAAGCCCGCCACTCTCTCTCTCTACGTGTTTCTTGCTAAATACATTAAGTGCTATAGCTTTTCTCCGAACTGTTATACAGATGCACCGTGACTGATAAAGCTGCTGTTCAAAAGAGAAGGGATCACACACCTCTGAGGTAGGCTGTGGAGCTCTGGTCGTGACATGATTCTTCTCGCCTGTGGGAGCAGGGTTGACAAGGGCACCAGATGTCTGGGGGATCTTCAAAGTTTGGTAGTTTTTAAACAGTTTTTCATTTTTCTCTCTCACTGATTTAAGTCTCTGCTCCCATTCTTTGGCAACAACTGCATTTCTTTCCTCAAATTCTGTGGATTCATTCATTATAGCCTAATGGACAGTAAACACACAATTTTGGCTCTAAAATTATAGATTAAAAAGATACTAGGATACTAGCACAAAGAACATGTTGAAATTCTCAGTTCAGAATACTCTAGAACACTACTTTAAAGGCATGTGAATAGTTTCTGGATTGTACTGACTGGCTCCTGCAATGTCAGATGTTGGCTACGGGTGACAGGACTGTAAGGAAAAGGGCCAGGAGCAGGCACTGCTGCAGGACAGCGGCCTCACCACCAGCCTGGTGCTGATGCTGAGGACGCCGAGCTGAGCGGGGAGAGCTGTCATCTACGTGAGGCGGATAACAGAACCCTGCCGACCGCTGATGGCATGTCTGACGGCCATCTAACAGCCGGTCAGCTTAGCGGCGTCCTGCTTCAGTGTCCACAGGGAAAAGGTCCCAGGTGTTTGGTAAGCGATGTGCGGACCTGCATTCCTGGCGGGACACTAGCCAGGCCCCAGCTCTGTGACGGGGCTGGCCGACAACCCCGTCGTCGCCTCAGCCTCTGCGCTCACCTGGGGGACTCGGCCCTCACTCGCTGGCTTCCTGGAAATTCCATCAGACAGTGCCTAGCGGAGTCTGGCGGGCACCCCGGACTCTCCTGGGCTCCGCCCCCTCATACTATACACATTCGCAGTCTCCTGCCCCAGACAAATACATCCTGCTTACACGGGCCTCACTGGTTACCGAGATGATCTTATACAGACAATGGTTTTATGCTTTTCTTTGCTGATTATGCACTTTTGTTTATCTTGAAACAGCCTAACTTACTATTTTGTTAGCTTTGGGTAATCAATGAAGAGGATTAACTACCCATGGGAAAACATTTAAAAATTAAAACTTTATTTCCTGTGACTTAAGTGTAGTTTCCATTTTGGGCAAGAACAAGCCAAGTCGTGACGCATAGACCCAGCCTCAGAGGCGGGGGCGTTGGCCTGGCTCCCTGTTCTGAGCTCTGCCAGGTTGTGGGGCCTCCGGAAAGCACTGGGTGTGCTCTCGGTGCACAGTGCACCCCACAAGTGAACCACCACAAGCAGCCTCAGGTGCTGGGGGTCTACCCACGGCTGACCACCCTGGGAAAAAGGACCCAACACGCCCTAGGGCAGGATCGGGATTAGTGGAGGGGGGGGAGGGGGGCAGCCGTGGGTGGTGCACCTGGGCCCCTTCAGGGGTATGGGCCGCCACCCCAGTGCCTGAGGCCAGCGTGATCCCTGGGAAGAGGCTTTCCCCAAAGCACAGGTGAATAAATAAAAAACACGAACTTAACGCTAAGCTGTTTTAAGTAAGAAGTTTAAAAATTAGAGCAAACAACAAAAAGCCTAGGGAACACCACGACAGTCACTACTTACAATGATCTTGCTGTTATAGAAGCTATTCACTTGGCAGAGTCGATCATTTGCCCTCTGGATGCCACTTTTAAGCTTCTCTGTGTCAAAACGAGTATTTAACCACTCTTCCAAAAACCGGGTCATCTCTTTCCTCCTGCTTAGTACTTCTTGAAATTCAGTATTTATGCTGTGGAACTTGCTTTCTGCAAGATCACTGAGAATTACCTGGTTGAAAAAGTCAAGTAATGAGTTACCTAAACATCAGTAAAGTTTTTTATTTATTTATTTATTTTTTTAAAGATTTATTTATTTATTTGTGCATACAGAACTGGGGTATAGGCCAGAGGCTCAGGGGCGGTGAGAGGCGTCACCAGAGACAGAGTGGGGAGCAGAACAGGCAG
>NW_004567122.1:737081-746688 GCF_000260355.1 Condylura cristata
AGGAGAGGTCTGCCACACCATGTGGTCACCTCCGGGGTAGGCAGGAATCGAACTCATGCGGCAGCGGCTTTAAATTCTCAGTGCTGTGCTTTAACCTGCTGCGCCACCAGGGAGGGCCAACATCAGTAAAGTTTTAAACCAAACACTCTAGTCAATTATAAGCTAATACCACAGAGGGGGGGAGACTGCCACGCGGAACTCTCATTCTTACTAGCTTGAAGTAACCACAGTTCTAACTTAAAATTCTGTTTCTTGGAGCACAAAACGTCAGCTACAGGCTACGGCCGGGTCTGTGCTGCGCCTACAACCCCCAGCTGAAGCCTGGGACGTGTGCGTGGGCCTCAGGGCCACGGGCCGGGCAGCTGCCCTGCACACATGGGCCTCGCGCCACAGGGCCACAGGCCACCCCACGTGTGGTCACTGCCTGGGAAACACCCACGCTGGGCACAGAGGAGACACTTCGGGGTTCCAGGGACCTGTGCGCCGACCTAGGCTGCGGGGTTCTGGAGGCGACTTGCTGCCTCCTCACTGCAGCTGGCCAGCTGCCACTGGCGACCTGCTCTAAATGGCCCTGACTGAAAGGCGTGAGGTCTGAGCCCACGGTCAACGACGCTACCTCAGCGTGCAGATCCAAGTTCTCTTCAAGGTCTCCAGCTCCTCCGGACAGTCCGTCACCATGCGGCTGCAGGAGCTGTGTCTCGGCCAGCAGCTCATTCTGCCTTTCCACTTCGTCCACAACAGCCGTTTCAAATTTATTGATGGATTCATGACTTTCTTCCTTGATCTTTGTAATGTGACTTAACACATACTTGGGAGAAAACATCACACAAATTGGGATTGACGCGTTCACCACACTTAAATGATGCCATTCTCTTATTTTTCTTTGCTCCCCTTTCAGAGGTGAAGTAATGTTAAATTCTGGGGGCTGTGAGGTGGGACCATGTCTCCTGTTGGTCCGTATCCCCTGGCGAGAGTCTGGAGCTCCTCCCCAGCCCCTCTTCTCAGCTTCTCAGGGGAAGACCTTCTGGGTCTGCAGGCTCCACGCTCCTGCCTTCCTACTGGACCTGCCTCCAGGACTCAGTTTGTCTAAGATGTCACCACACCCCTTTCTCCAGACACCCACTATTCTGGTTTCTCTTTCTGGGAAATTACATCACCAGTGGCCCCCTCTTCCCAGCTGGGCATCTGAGGTTCCCTTTTAGCGGCCCCTCCTGCCACCAGGACTGGGTAACCCCCCAATTCAGACCACAGGCAGCACCGGTCCTCAGACGCTCAGCTTCAAGGCAACAATGGTGACCACCATCTGCGCCGTGGAACTTGAGAATGAGCTACGGACACCCAACCGCCAGATGGGTGTGGGGTCTGGGGCCACATCCAGCTCCTGCAGCTTCCACTTATACCTCGGCTCGCCTCCTCCACAACCACTGCCCCAAACCCGACAGGTCACCGAGAGCTGGCTAACGTGGGCAGGGCACCCAGTCCATTCAGCCTCCTGACGGCAGGGGGCAGCTGTGCTTAGCTCTCTCCTGCCCCTCCTGGTTTTCTGACCTTGAGCCCCTGAATGGCCCTGCAGTGCCCTCTCCTCTCCCTCACTGCCACTGTCACCTCCCCGACCCACTATTGTAAGCTGCGAGGTGTTTCCCGAATCGCTTCCACATACCCTTCTACGAGTGCCCTCTGGGGCGGCACCTGGTCTGTGCTGCTGCCACTACACTGCCCACCTAACTCAGTTCTTTGTGGAGACTCATTGGAGATGCCACTCTGGTCAGCTCACTGCCACCGCTGCGTCTACTGTGAAGCAAGGTCCTAACCTGGCAGTCTTGCTGCCATCTGTCCCTGCCTCGTCTCCACACTAGGCCTGCCTCACGCTTGACAGGAGGCATGGAGATGCCATGGTGCTGTCCCCTGAGCACCCAGCGGTGGCTTGAGGAGTCACCAGGCCCCTCCAGCACGGGCCAGGCTGACATCTGCCCCCACCCCCGTGAGCTCCCGGTCAGTGAAAGCACGACGCAGCCACAGCGCCCCGCCTGTCTGCACAGCCGGCCGACGTCTGGACCGAGCAAGACGCAGCACCACGTTATGGGGCACCAGTGAAGGAGGCGGTACCTTGAGTTTCTTTGTGACCCGGTGGAATTCCATGGAACATCTTTGGTTTGCAGTGAGAAGTTTTTGAATTTCCTTGGTTTGTGGAGATGGAAGTGGGAGGGTGGCTTTGATTCTAGCCGAAAGCTCTTTCTGGGTTTCAATTTCCTTCTCCAGGTGAAGAGACAATGCGCCTAGGCAGTCACAGTGATCATCCAGCTCCACGTATTTCTTCAGAAGGTCCTGAAGAAAATAAGAATTCATTCAAAAACTCATCCTCATTTGACAATGACTAGTCCCAGCCCCTGAAATGTAACAAAACATAGGCTTTACCCCTTCCAGTTGCACAAAAATAATTTGTGTTAAAAAAGAGAAATTATTGTTGCTGATTCTAGATTATAGAAGTGTGTTATTATGCAAATTCACCCAATTCTAACAAAGCCAACCAGATACAACCACTGTGAACATTTGGACGGCCATTCTTTCAGCCTTCTGAGACCTGTCAATGCTCTAAGCAAGCATTTACCGTCTGTAGTGGAATCGGACTGAACTTGACCTACTGTGAGGTTCCAGACCCAAGGCTGGCTTCCGTCGGGGCCGGCAGCGAGTCGGCAGGTCAGGCAGCTGCCCAGGCATCTCCCCATTGCTTGCCTGGAACTGGCTTCCCTGAGCTTTATCAGAACAGGTTCTAGCTCTGCCACTTCCAGACTGGGCCCCCTGCACTCGCTCTCTCAGACTCTCTTGTGGCGGCCTCAGAGGAGCAGAGCCGGCTCATGAGGGAAAGCAGGGGGCGTGGGTGTGGCGGCATGCAGGCCGAGGCCCACAAGCCTAAGGCCGGGCAGGTGGCAGCCTGAGCACAGGTGAAGTCAGGCTGGTGAAGGTGCCAGCAGCACTGTGAGCTGACCCGCATGGCTAGTGCAGGTGCTGTTCTCTCTCCACCAATACAAGGCCAAACTGGCTGTTCCCTTGGTCCCTCATCTGGGGTGCCGGGCCCTGGTTGGTCTTAGGGTCAGCTGCACCATGGGATCTGACCTGTGGTGGTGCTGTAAACGTAAGAAGTCTCTAAGATCAGGAGACAGGCACCCCTGGCCTCACCCTCAAATGCTCACCACGTCCACTCTGGGCTAAGCCACGTTGGGTTGGTCTTCCTGCTTCTACATGCCTTTCTCAATGGCAGGCCATTCCCCCTGCAATGGTCATTGAGGACCAGATGCTGCATGGTCAAGACTGCCACGGGTCTTGCTCACCCAGAGGAAAACCCGGGTCCTGCCTGCTCCCTGCAAGCACACGCTCTCAGGCCTGGCCAGCAGGACCCTGCCCGCCACACCCACAGCCAGCAGGCAGCCTCTGTGCCATGTCCAGGCCCCGGGGAGTGGGACTCTGTCTCTCAGGAGATCCGCTCAAGTGTGACTTCTCAGTACACCCGCAGCCACAAACCCCATGTGTGAGTGTGTGTGTATATATGGGCACACACCTGTGCTAGATTATCAAGTTGAGGAAAACACTCAGCGTCATCTACTCATTCTTAAGACTCCCTGAGACTCCATTCTAGGCCTTTAGGAAATTTCCGTATTCTGCATTGAAATTTCCGTAAGTGCACTTACTTTTATCCTAGAACACTTTTCTCTCAGGTTTTCTGTCAGGCGTTTCCCATCACATACTGATGTTTTCCCACATTTTACTAGTGCTCTGTGGTCCTGCTGGTCCTGCTGTGATGCAGAGGAATAAAAGGTGTCAGCTGGAGCTAAGTTCACACGTCATGTCTTGTCACGTGGTTACTTGACAGTTTCTACATCGTTTCAATGAAGGAATGACATGACACACTGTGGCTTAAGAGGATTGTAGACATGGCTAGAGGCCGAATACAAACAGGTGGCCCCGACTCACTGTGGAGAAGGGGCAGGAAGGTGTTTGGGAGGCAGCATGCACTCCTGGAACTCCACACGTGCCCATCAGATTTCACGCTTGGCTCTGGTTCCTACCCTCCAGGTCTGCATGACGCCCGCCAGCCGGCCCGCAAACACCCACCTCCCTGCTGTCCCGGCCTGCTCAGCCTGCTGGGCACCCAGGAGCAGAGAGCCCACCCCAGCATCGCACCTCCAGCTGGAAGGAGCCTCCCTCCTCTCCTGTCATGCACACTACGGCACCCTGAAGAATGCCTAACATTCAAAACACCGTGTGATTTAATCTCTATAAAATCAGCTAGGCCCAAATTAAGATGGTTCCCCAGAGCCTGACGCTTCTATTGTGAGATTGTGGGGGATTTATGAGAAAAGAATGACTTTTATAGGTTTCATACAATGTATTATGTATTTGCCCGATTTTAATGTTATTTTTCAGAGGATTCAATTAGGTTTTCAAAGGTAAGTGACTCCAAACGTCTGGGAAAGTGAGACTCCCGCTTTCTCCTGTGTGTTCTCCTGGCCTTTCTCTCTGAGTGTCACTCACAAGCCTCTGTCAGCAAAGGGGGAACTAGGCCTTTAACCCTTGCATATTTCTCCATTGGGAATGTCTTTCCTTGGCTTAAATACCTTTTTAAAAGTTACATTAAAAAGTATTCTGTTTAACAGGTTGGTTCTTAAAGATAAAAAGTATTTTCTAGAAAAACATTTTAGCTTCTTTTAAACTATTTTTCCTATTTGGGTGTAAAAAAAAATATTTTCCTATTATCTTTATGTTAGAAGTTTCTAAAAATGCGACATCAAGACACTGTTCTCCTCAAAAGGCTTGAACCTTAACTGCTAATGCTGATGTAGGTGGCGGGGCCCTCGCTCCTCTGGCTACCACTTTGTGTAGGGCCTCTCTGATTTGGTCTTTCCTTTCTGAGAGACTCGTTCATGTTCCTCAGCTCATCGCTACTTTGGCTACAATTCTTATATCTTCAGGGCTTTCATGAAACTTCTTAGTCAAATGTAAGTTTCCACACACTGCGTGGATAAAGGCTGGGCCTCCCTCAAATCACTTCTTTAGCTGTTCCAATTTCTTAGCCGTTTTACTAAAATCTACTTCCATTTTTAAGATGAAGCTCTTTTTTCTGAAGTTCTTGGAGTTTGAGATAGTTACAAAATGACTTAGAAGGCGGAAAGAACTCCTTCAAGGAAGGACACCCAGCTGCCCGCACCTCTGAGCTCCAGACAGCCCCCCTCATTCTGTACCCAAGTCCGGACACCAAAGGATAACGCACATACCTTCTTCTGTGACCCATCTTTTGCCTTATTTAAATCCTTCTGAATATATGAAATCTGCGCTGCCTTCTCGGAAAGGCTCTCTCTGAGTTTACTGATAGTTTCCTGATGCTCCTTCAAATGCACACGAGCGGTGTTCAGTTCTCCTCGTGTTTCCTGATCCTGTGTCATTAGAAGAGACTGAAGAATATACTCACAAAAAGGCCCAGCGCCTCTCCTTTGTGAACCTGTTGAGCAGAATCTCTTCCAAGGCGCCTGCCCACCGTGGAACACACCCGCCGCTGCCCCAGTCAGACCGCATCTATGGGGCCCCTGCCCCACGGCTCCTGGCCGCTGACTGCGTGGCTTCTCTGCTCACACCTGTGGTCTACCCACGCCAGCATCCTGAAGAAGCCCAATCGTCGGCTGGGTCCCCCAAGCTGAGTGCCCTGCTTAGCCGGTGCCTGCCTGGTCCCCTGCACTGCTTCTGGGTGGCCCCACGCCGCGACCCCAGGTGTGCACACACATCCTCCCGCATGGGGAACCGTGCTACCAAGTGTGGGCCAGTGCAAGGGGTGCTCACCCTGGCCAGGGCTCCCTGCAGCTCTCCCCGGAGCTGGTCTCTCTCCAGACTGAGTGTCTCTTCTATTCTTCTGAGACGATCCCTTTCTCTTGTTACAGATTTCATTTCTTCAAGGTTCTCATGCAGTTTCTGAGCCAGAGTTAAGTTCTCCATTTCTACCTTACCCAGGGCCAGACCTTGGGCCTTCAGTTGTGATTTCAATCGCTCCACCTCAGGCATTTTTTTCTGTGTCTCACCAACATCTTCTTTTAACTTTAGAAGCTGCTGTTCATTTGCCTTCAGTTCTTGGATCTTAAGACAAACACAAAACACATGTTAGGGTATAGGTTCCTTTTTTTAGGGGAAGATAAAAGAATCGTTTCCAAACTGATTAGCCTAATACTCTTCTCACACTGCTCATTACCGTTCTGTGATTCCCTCGTGTAACTTACTGTCTTCTGTGCCTGATGGAGACCCCGAGAGTGCAGCTCAGTAATTGCTGACACCCCCACAACTATGCAGCCACGACCCAGACTGCAACGCCCAGCTCTCCTCAATCACTGGCTCCCTTTTTCCCTAGCTGTTCCCACTGCCCGCCGACACACTCGGGCCTAGACCAGCGCATCCGCCTTTTAACTCATAAGCCACATTCTTATCCCTCCTCCTGCTGATGGGTGCAGGCCCAGGAAGGCGACGCAGCGAGACCATGCCAGCTGCCACTGCCCGCCCCCGGCTCGGGGCACCCACAAGTCAGAATCTAATCAGACGAGCCTCCGCCAGCACCTTTTCTTGTAGCTCGGCGTTTGTGTTCTCTAGCTGCACCTGCAGACTGGCTATTTCACCCGTCTTCTGTAGGACTGCCCCTCGGAATTCATCAATGGTTTCCTGCTGCTCTTTCAGACGCGTGTGCACACCTTCTAGTTCCTCTCGTGTTTCCAGGTCCTTCATTGTTAGAAAAAATTGAGAGACAGTGATATATTACTCTAACGCTCCCTGATTTCTAAGTGAAAGCCGTATTTTCTTAGTACAATTCCCAAATGTGTCCTCCTCGCTCCACCGCTATTTGAGGGCACAGGCATCCCGCCCTCTCACGCCCCCAGAGACGAACCCATTACACCCTATCTGCTTGCTCCCCTCAGTTACTTGGAACTCCCAAATGTGGAGCATTCACCCTACCTCACCTTTCAAGTGCTGCCTCCCCCCATCATGCTGCTCCTATGTACCCGTTTCCCTGACTGGCACTGAGGTCCTTCTCACTTTTCAGTCCCAGTTGCTAGTGTTCTACTCAGCTGTGGGTGAGCGCACGTGTGTGGGCGTGTTTTCCTTTGTCTTAACACACGCAGACCCCAGTGTGCACTGACCATGGTGGGCCCAGCGGTGAGGTGCATGGGACCGCCAAGTACTGCCAGGAGGCCGGTGCCCTGGCACTGCGGTGCTGTCGGAGAGGGGCCTGCCGGCAGCGCGAAGGTGTGATGAGGACTCACCTTGGCCTCCGCCGCCCAGAGGCGCTCCCTGAGCTGCTCCCGCTCCACTTGGAGCGCCCCCTCGGCTCTCCTCAGGCCGTCTCTTTCTGCAGCGATGACTTCTATTTCTTTAAGGTTTTCATGAAGTTCCTGTGTCAACCGTAGCTTCTCTGCTTCCAGGCCTCCCAGGGTGGTGTTCTGGGCCTCCAGTTCCTTCCTCAGTTGCTCTGTTTGGTATGCATTTTCGGTGAGACAATGTTTTACCTCAAGAAGTTGGTGTTCTTTCTCCTGGAGTTGTTGGGCCTTGAGATAATCACACAATTAGGCAGGCTAGAGGAAGGTACAGATAAACAGCTGAATAACAGTTTCCAAAGGAACAGAGAGCTCTTCACTTGTCTTCAGTTTTCAGTTAACTCACATCCTGTCTCCTTACAAAGACCCGATTAAAACTGTGTTACTCAGGAAACAATTTAAAAAGAAGAAAATACCTGTGATTTTAAGACGGAATTTGTGTTTTCTAAGTCCATTTGTATGCTAGATATTTCACTTGTCTTCTGTGACACCAGCCCTTGGAGCTTACTGATGGTGTCCTGCTGCTCCTTCAGACTCAGGCGAGCAGCTTCTAGCTCCTCTCGTATTTCCAGGTCCTTGAACGTTAGTGGGGAAGAAAAACACATTCAAGCTGTGTACGCAGGAGCCTCCTTCCCGAGCCTTCCTCAGTGACCTGCAGAGGTCACAGTCGGGACAGCCCTTCCTTCCCTGATGGGACACGGCTGGACCAGCCCGTGGCCGAGCCCCTCAGGTGTGGCCTGGTCACCGTGGCCTGGCCCTGGCCCCGGTGCCTACCATGGCACTGAGCCCACCCTGCTTCCAGGTTTATCAGCCACTGCGCCTTGCTGCAGGACACAAGGGCAGCGGCGTGCTCCGGTCCGCGCACTGCTGGGAGGTCCTAGCCAGCCGGGGAGACCCACCCTGCACACGGCTCCCCGTAGACTCTCCTGGAGCTGCTCCCTCTCTGCCCTGAGGGTCGCCTGCTCACACCGAAGCTCATCTCTTTCTTTGCAAACAGATCTCATTTCTTCCAGGTGTTGGTGCAGTGTCTCCGTCTCTGGGTCCTCCAGAGTGGACATCTGGGCCTTGCGCTCCGCTTCACATGTTGTGGCCTGAGCCTCATTGACCGCTGCCCCCTCGACAGGCGGACGCTCCTGGGCCTGAGGACATTGGATAGCAGTGAGCCAGCAAAGCTGGCGACTGGGGAACAGGACTGTTTCGAGATGCAGCCGCACCTGCGTGGAGTCTGACTGACAGGGGCTGCTCACCCAGGTCAGGAGGCCGAACACAATGGCAAAGGTATGTCTCACGTGAAAAGCCGACTCACCGTGCCCGGTGACCCAGCGTCTGGGCCTCCCTGCGTCCATGCCACCAGGTCTGTCTCCTCTGACAGGTTCCCCGCGCCAACCGTTTCTTGGGACTCCATCAGGAGAACACAAGCTTTTAGCTCCTCTTGGATTTTCTGTCCCTTGGGGATTCAAGGAAAATGAGTCATACTCAGTGATCATTATCACCTGGTCACTATTTCTGTTTCTAAAAATATAAAAGTAAAACACACTAAAGGAGGGACACGCACTCTGGCTTCGATTCCTTCAGCGTTTTCCCTGGGCAGGTCTCTCTCCCTCTGCAGGGCTTCCTGCACGCCCTCCAGCTCATCCCTTTCCTTCGTTATCGTTTTCATTTCTTGCTGACTCTCGTGAAGCCTCTCCAGCAGCTCGAGCCTCTCGCCGTCCGCGCGCTGTAGTGACGCGTCTCTGGCTTTGAGAAGCTCCTGTAAGTGCTGCACGTCGCTCTTCTCCCCCTGAGGCTCCCTGATTTCTTTGACGGTGGTGAGTTGTCCCTGTTTCTCATGAAGCTCCTGGAGCTTACAATAATAACCTAAGTTAGTCCCAAAGAAAAGCCCATACCCCTAAGTACACAGGTGGGTTTACATGTGCGCACTGACATGCTCAAGGAAACCACAGGTTGTGCCCAAGACACCGAGACCCCACGCCGCTCCCCTCAGGCTCCTCCCACGGTTCCTTTCCAATTTACCTTTTCCTGTAACTCACGGTGGGCTGTTTCCAGTTCCTTCTGCACTCTTGACAGTTCAGTTTCCCTCTCGCAAAGAGCCACTTTCAGCTGATCAATGGTTTCCACGTGTTCTTTCAGGTGGTGACGAGCAATTCTCAGTTCCTTTTCGGTTTCTTGGTGCTTCATGATTAATGGGAGCTGCAAGAGACATATATGCAGAAACATTATAACCATCACAGTAGGACTAACTGGGTTTTTTTTTTTTTTTTAAA
>NW_004567122.1:747198-774350 GCF_000260355.1 Condylura cristata
CCCTCCGCATCTCTGGCCTGTACCCCAGTTGTATGAATAAATAAATAAATCTTTAAAAAAAAAAAAAAAACCTACTTCAGCTGTGAGCGCTTCCAACTTTTCTCGGAGTTGGTCACTGTCAGCCTGACGGGCTCCCCGCAGCCCTTGTGAGCAGCTGGGCCCTCCCATCCCCAGCTCTGGGATAGATACAGCTTCGCCACTGAGTGCTGCCTCTGATCCCCTTACCTCGCTCATCGTTTTCCTAGTCACACTGTCTTTTTCTTCCATGTTGAAGGACTGTTCTTGCTCTTCTTGAGACTCTTGGGCCTTAAGAGAATCATAAAGCAATACAGTTGCTATTTAGAGTCTGCATTTTATTCGAGGGAAAAACACAGGATACTTTCTACAACGGTCCAGCTAGAGCCCAGCCCATTCCCAGAGAGGCTTCCCGCCCCTCCCTACTCAGCTGCTAGCAGTCACTGAGGGCACCATGCTGCCAGGGTCCTGCAGGAGGCTGGACGGCAAACGGCGAGCCTGACCCCTTGGGTGGGAGCGACACTACGCCACACGCCACCAGACCCGGCGGGGCGCTCCTGGCCTTGCGGCAATCTCACCGTGGTCGGTGCTGGGGAGGACTCCCTCGGGTGGGGCCTCCTAGTGGAGGGTGAAGGTGTCTATTCAGGCGAAGGGGGCTCAAGAAACAGTGCAGGCAGGAGAACAGGGCGTCCTCGGGAAGAGGGAGAGCCAGAGACCAGAGAAGCGTTCCCGGGCCTACAGGCAAAGGCTGCATGTGGTCAGGATAGGGGATTGGAGAAGGTGAGAAACGAGCAGGCCGGGTGGCAGGCTATTTACAGAAAGTCAGGGAAGGGAGTAATGAAGGCTGGTGACAGATGGACAGAAAAGCGGGGGCTCTTACAGACAGACACACCCTGCCTCTTCACACCACAGGGCCAGGGAGAGAGCGGAGGGGCGGCTCCTGGGTTTCTGAGGACAGTGAGGGAGAGGGCCGAGCAGCATGAAAAGGTGGAAGGATCAGTTTAAAAGAAATAGTGCTGCTGAACTAATTCCAGATAATTTAACATGTTTGTTCCAAAGAGTATTTAAGGAAAATAGTCCTCTCTGAAGCATATTTTGTTTCAGCAATTTCTTAATGTTTAGGAGGAACACCAAGAGGCAGTGAGGAAACTGATGTCACAACTGACACAGAGCCCCCCCCCCATCCCCCCAAGCCTGCTTCTCGCACGCCTCTGGAGGGAGGACAGTGGGAACTCACGTCGGCCACGGCCCTGCTCCCGTCTTCTTCTAGCTGCTCAGCTCGAAGCGTCTCTTCTGTCCTTTTCAGGTGGCCTCTCTCCCCAGCTAGTGGTCTCCCCGCCCTAGGGCTCTCCTGTAGCTTTCCCGTGGGCTTGGGCGGATCCTCTCCCGCGCCGGCCACCACGGCCGCATTCTCGGTGCCGGGCGGTTTTTCCCAGGGTGCCCATTCGTCCACTGTCTCCCGGGTCCGGCAGACCTCACTCGGGCCAGCAGGCAGCTGCTGCTCCTCAGGGGAATCTGGGGTCTTGGGACGGTCACGAAACACAAGGTCAGACCTGGAGGTCATCAGGTCTCTCACAGCACAGGGTGGAGGCTGCAGGGCTCTCGGCCCACGGGGGCTCGCAAGCCCTCTGCTCATGCCTCTTGCTGCTGTTGGCCACATTCTGTCCGTTATTTTTTTCTTCAGCTTTCAACCCAAGTGAACTAACCTGAATGTGTTACTGACAAACTGCCACTCAGTCGGCCCTAAGCTCCTTCATTTCCAAACTAGTTCCCAAATCTACAGCAGAAAACACAAAGTCCAGCAGTTTATATCCCCAAAACGGAGTGCTCCGTTTCCGAAGGAGCGCCAGCACTGCTTCCCAAGCTTCCACTCGTACATGTTGACCACCCTTTGCCACAGCTGCTGGCGGTGCCTGCATTTACCAAACTGGACTTTGGCACACCCGTACTGGATGGACAGAACTTCCTGCTCGGGCGCAAGGCCCAATGCCTGGCACACAGGGGCTGTCACAGAGCTTGTGGCCCTCAGGTGCTCAGGGACTCCCGCCCTCCAGGGCGCCTGCCGCCAGCGCAGCCATCTGGTTCACGTGCCGGGTGGCTGGGCTCGTCCTCCTCCACAAAGGAAGTTCTATATCAGGGATTGTCCACTGGCTCCCCTTTGTTTCTACAGCCCAGGACTGCGCGCGCCACGCCAGTCCCTCAGCAAATGCTTTCCAGGGAATGATCACAGCGTAACCCTGACACCCCTTCCTGCCGATTTTTCCTTCAAGGGAGAAAGGAGAGAAAGGCCAGAGGAGGGAAGGAGGAAAAGACAAACCTCGCGCTGTAATCCAGTATTGGATTTTTCTAAGTCCCGAATAGAAACCATTTGTGATGTCTTCTCAACAGTATTTCTTAGTTCATCAATAGTTTCCTGGTGCTCTTTCAGATGAATGTGGGCCATTCTTAGTTCTTCCTTTGTTTCTAGACCCTTTATTAGAAAAGGTCAGGTAAAGATCATAGCAACAAACCAAAGCTGTGCCTCCCCCTTCCCGACTAGCTCAGTTTTGAAGAACATGACAGAAGAGGTGGTAACTTACTTTCAGTTCCATTTCTCTTATATTCTCTTTAAGTTTCTCTCTCTCTATTTCAAATGAATCTTGTAATTCCTTGAGGTCATTTCTTTCTCTGGTTAGGGATTTCATTTCTTCACGGTTTTCATGAAGTTTCTGAGCCAAATCTAGTCTCTCTTCTTCCAGCCGTTCCAATGTTAATTCTTGGTTCTTTAATTCATTCTTTAAATTCTCCATATCATTCATCTTTTTCTGCATCTCCCTCACCTCTTCTTGTACAATAAAAAGTTGCTGCTGTTTTTCTTCAAGTTGTTGGCTCTTAAGAATTAAAAATGTTAATTGCTATTTTGAACGTAATTTCCTAAAATTCTTACATTACTCAACTAGACCGATCCTTACCGCCGCCTCAGGTAGGAAGATGAGAAGCATGAAAAGCAAACCCACTCCCAGACACAGGGGATGAAGCGTCTCACCTGCAGTCTATGTCCGCCCAGAACCCCAGATTGTGACCTTATCTGGAGGCATGCCCAGCTAAGGCATCTCTTATTTCACGAGAAACCCTGCTGTATTGGGGGCTCTACATCCAGTGAGAGCACCTCGTTAAGACACAGGAAAGGACAGAATGCAGAGAGCTGCACGCAGGTAGAGGCCGGGACGGGAGGGTCTCGGCAGCAGGCCAGGGCACGCAGGGTGGCGGGGCAGGAAGGAGGGACACGGTACTGCTGACACCTGTCGAGGGACTTCAGCACCAGGAGAACATCAATTACATCACCAAGTTTATGGTAATTTGACATAGAGACAATGTCACAAGGTTAATCAAGGAGGTTATAGTGGACATGGGAAAGATGGAGAAAGAGACTACTTGAAAACACAGCTATAGCTGTCACACGACTCACTTCTCATCTCTTACATAATTTTTGGTTCGATACAAGGCTGTATGGATTTTATTTCTCTAGGAGGATGAAACAGACCTAAGATTTTGATCAATTCAATTAGGTTACAGAGAAAGAGGGGAGACTTAGGGAGCACATTTTAGAAAACACAGCCCACCCCACCCCGGAAGCCTGGCGCTCCTCTGGCCGCACACTGCTGTGGGCGCGGCGTGGGAGGGCTCAGCCGCAGCGCTCGCAGCACCACCGTGACCAGGGCGCCAGCTCTGCACAAGCACCTGGACAGGGCTCATCCTATGACACAGGGCCCGGAGGGGACAGTGACAGATCTTCCACCTAAGGGGGTGACTGGCATCCCCACAAGCGCAGCATCGTGGTCTTATGTACCTCACTAACAGGGGCCCTGTTAGTGGCCTTCACTGAAGGACATCACAGGACTTACTCAGCTGACCTAACAAGGCCTCCTGGCTCCCCATGAGACGCTACGGCAACAGTCTCACCAAGGACGGTATCTAGCTCTCGTGCAGCAGAGACTGTCCAAAATGTCAGCATTTCAGCAGGCCGGCCTGTTCTGCTCCCCACTCTATCTCTTACCCCCGCAAAGCTCCCCATAAAACATTAGCACTGTGGCCTGTTTGCCTAGGAGGTAAATAATGCTATTTCTGAAACTTTGGACTACTGGAATAAAAATTTATCACTTAAAAAAAAGTTTAGTCAGGAAAATCGGTGAGTAACATGAGAATTTACCTTTTCCTTTAGCTTTTCTTCAGCTTCTAATAGTTTCTCATGGGCCCTGGAAAGCTCATCTTTCTGGATGGTACAGGCCTTTTCTTGTGTAATGATCTCTTGTTGCTTTTTAAGTTCAACTCTAAGAATTCTCAGTTCTTCCTGGTTTTCAATTGTCTACAATAAAAAAAAACTAAAATCAAAACATGCCAGCTTCCATTTATGAAATCAAGTAAAAGCTAACAAGCATTATCTCAGCCTGAAAATGAAGTTGTATGAAACTGTACCAGGAAAGGCTAATTTAAAAATAGAGTAATTGTTACTCAAGCATGCGAAGAATCTTATTATTTTCTTGGTGCTGCGTCTTTACTGCCAAGCTTTCAGTCCTGTCATGAGAACCAAGACTGGTGGCTCTCCCTGTGTGAAGGCCCAGAAGAGACAGTGCCCTCTGGTTGAAGGCACAACAGGGACGATTCAAGGCAGAGCGATGACTGGCTGTCATCGGGCTTATGGTAGAGAAACTCACAATGTCACACGCCAAGCAGGTGTGGTAAAGACGAATAAGCTTAATGAGAGACTAGATACACAGACAGGCCTGTCAGACAGCTCATTTCTCATCTTGGAAGTGTGTTTCAGGTAAGCCATTTTCACCTTTGGTAAAGACACTTATGGGGGAGCCCAAACAAACACTGGGGGCTCTTACATAAGGCAGCATGGACTTTACTTCTCTAGGAGAATGAAACAGACCTAAGATTTTGATAAACTCAATGAGGTTAAGGAAAGAGGGGAGAGTTTAAGGAAACACATTTTAGAAAAACAAAACAAAACAAAAACAGGGGGCCTTTTCTGGGTGAAGGAGGTGCCGTCTGGCAGGGTAGAGGGTGCCCAGGACAGACCTGTTGGTGTCCCCAGACACCTCAGACACAGAGTGAGTGAAATTTCCCAGTTGTAAAGAAATCAAGACAAGGACAAAGATGCCTGGCACAGCCCAGCGCTGCTCCCACCATTTCAATGCTGTCCTTGAGGTCGGCCTCCAGCTGCTCCTTTTCTGCGGTGACCCTTGCCACCTCCTGCTGCAGCTCCTCTTTCTCCTGCACTAAAGAAAGGATCTTTTTCTGTTGCTCATGATCATCTACGCCTGTGATCAGCATCTGGGCTGTTCTGGCCTCCAAGTTCTGTGTATCCACGCCAGATGCCTAAATGGAAAGGCGACAAAGAAGCAATTCTTGGTTCACACAGGTCCCAATTTTATTACCAGTTAAACCAAAGCTCTGTCTTCATTATAACCCTATGAGGGAGGGGCTGCTAGGGTCACTGGACAGATGCGAAAACCAGATCCAGCAAGGAGGCCCTTGCCCATGGTGCTCAGGGAGGAACAATGTTCAAACTATGGACACAAACGCGACTGCCAGGTAGGGCAGGTGAGCCTGGCTTTAAAAGCCACCTGGAACTCTGGGCCTATGTCTTTCCTGCACAAGCTGCCTGACCCCACTGCCAACAAAGCTCGTGAGGGCTTCACTGAGCTTAACAGATGGTTCTTAAAAAGAGCGTCCCACAGCCACTGACAAGAGACCAGTCTCAGTGGAAAGCAAACTGCAGTGTGCAGGGCCTGGTACAGGACAAACGTGGCCACGGGGGTCTGTAGTCAGGGTGTGCAGTCGAGTGCCACCGTAACCTCCTGTGACTCTGGGGAGTGTGGTCAGGACCACGAGGGCCAAACAATCGAGAATATATGCTTGGCTACAATGACACTTGGTCACGCAACAGGAGCAAGTAAACACAACTTCTCCAAACACGTCCCTAGCACGCCGCCGTCCTGTGGACAACTCAGTGACTAGCTCAGAGCTGCTTTCCTAAGCTCATAGGACAAAGCAAACCACACAACCTACCATGGGTCAGCTCGCAGTGAATTGACAGCCCAAGCCCTAGAAATAGACACCAGAGCACCTACTCTTTGTTTAGAGTCAATGCGCATCCAAGTTTAACATACAAAACCTAACATTAAATATTCTGACCATAAACACTAGTAATCCAAACTTTCCTATGTTCTTAGAATTGAGAGTGAATTTGAAGCATATAAAATACACCAGGCCTCAAGAAATGTCAACTTAAAAGTGTGAAGTAATATTTTTGGTCTTTTCCTTTTCAAAATAATAGGAAAGTAGTCACATTCAAAATTATTTCAAGGACATTAGGGTTCATGTAAATTATCACTCGTCATCAACACGTGGGAAACATGTAAGACCAAGATTTCCAGTCTGACATTAAGAAAGTTCACAGACAAGTACCGACACCGAGAACAGAAACACCTGTACCTCTCCCTGAAATCCATCCTCAGTTTCTCCTGTGTTTTTCTCTTTTGGCAAATCCCTGGAAACGTCGTCACACAGTTTCATTTTCAGTGTGGTGATTGTCTGCTGGTGTTGTTTCAAGGACTCCAAAGCATCTCGTAGCTGTTCCTGGGTCTCTATGTTCTGTACCAAAGAAAGAAGGGCAGTCACGTGGCAGCAGCGAAAGCAGTGCTGCCTCCCCCCACCAGGCGGTGCTGAGAGGCCGCTGGGCCTCACCATGTGGACGGTGTCCTGGATGTCACTCCTCAGCTGGTCCCGTTCCGCCTGCAGGTGCTCCTGCAGCTGTCTCAGCTCGTCCCTCTCTTGGACCAGGGCTCTCACTTCCTCCAAGGCCTGTTGCAGCCTCTCAGTAGCCGCTGTCTTCTCGCTCTCCAGCACTTGCAGCCTGGAACTGCTACTCTCCACATGCGCCTGCAGCTGCTCCATCCCGCTCAGCCTAGCTTGACTCTCTGTTGCTTTCTGCTCAAGTTCCTGGGTTTTGTGAGAAAGCTTTAAAACAAGCACATGTGAGGAGAGCACTCTGCGAACTGCCTACAGGAACCAATCCCACAGCGTAAGGTGAGTCCTTTGAGTTCAAGGTGAGTCTTTGACTCACGATGCCTCGACCTGTGCCTTTACAGAGCGTCTGGGTAGCGACAGAATGTCCTTAGCTTTCCCAATTTCCCCAGTTAAGCCTTGAATCCTGCTTTCCTTATGAACTACCTCAGAAAACAAGCGGTCCTTTTCTGACGTCACTGTAGAGAGCGCTTCAGACTTAGCATTTATCTGTGGAAAACTCAGCTCTGTCAGCAATGTATGATTAGCTGATGAAGCTTTCAGGGAGAAAACCTCTACCGAGGAATCTATAGCGAAATGAAGCCAGGATTTGAGATTTTCACGGTCACACTGCTACAACAGGTGTTATCCTGCTTAACTGTGCCTCTCACGCTTTGTTTTCAAATCTCTCCGGCCCCCAGAAGGCTGTCAGAATGGCTAGTAGAATATCTCATGGGGACACACATCCCCTTCCGTCCCTGTCAAGTGCTACACAGCATGGCTAGTGTTTCAGTTTTTCTTAGGATTTGACTCATTTCTTCTACCCCAAAGGCTCTGAATCCAGCTTAGACAGCCCAAACCCGAATGCATGAAATAATTAAGCTTTAGTTAAAATTATTACTTACGGAACTGAAACAAATCATTCAGCCTGTGAGGTTTAATCACATAGGGTGGAGGGTGGTGGGAAAAGCAGGGACAAAGGAAACTGGTGACCAATAGGGTGGACACGAGTCAGCTCAACTCTCGGTTGGGCTGAAAAGAAACAACTTTAGGGCTTTGGATGCAAAATGAAAGGTTTCTGAGGTTTTCTGGATGTTTGTCAGAGTCAGATCTCAGATGTCCATCTTTGGACTTCTGTAAAAGGTTGAGCAGCACCGCCTCTTACTCAGTTGGGTGAAAGGACATGCAGGGAAACACGTGAGATCTAAGGGTGACTGCAGAATCATGCGTGACCACACGGAGATGCCCAGACACGGTGGCCGTGCGGTCAGGTCGCCAAGCTCGCCTGGCGCTCTGGGAAGCGCGGCGTTCGCGCAGCAGCTCAAGGCTGAAGCAGAGGAGAAAGCATACCCACTCTACTGCCAACGGGCTCAGACAAGCACTCACTGTACAGCAGACCAGGGCAAATACTAAGACTTTACTGCACACGTTTCCCTTACATACTAAATTTTTGCTTAAAATGAGCTTACCTCTTCCCTCAGCATTTCTATTTCTGACGGCAAAGGCTTCAATTCTGAGAGCATGTTGATTTCATTGCGCAAAGCTGCATTTTCTTCTACTTCTTTATTCAGTTCCTTTTGAAGATCAGCAATCTTTCTTTCCAATTCCAAGTTACAGAGCAAATCTAGGTAGGAAATTTTTGGTAAATTACATACAACAGTTCGTGGCTGGGACAATATAAATTACAAAGTTAGATCATCTTATCAGACTAATACGATTTATTTAAAAAGTCAATTTGAAAAAAAAAAGTCAATTTGGTAAACATGTGATTGCATTGTTAAAACCAGAGAATGATGGATTTTTTTCTTAAAGGAAGAACTATTCTTTTTTTTTTTTTTTTTTAAAGATTTATTTACAGAATTGGGGTATAGGCCAGAGGTGTGGTGAGTGAGAGTATTCACCAGAGACAGAGTGGGGAGCAGAACAGGCAGATCTACTGAAATACACTGCTGCGGGGAGCAGCGGGCGGGTCAGGAGAGGTCTGCTGTGCCATGTCGGTCAGCTCCCTGGTGGGGGTTCAAACTTGTACTGCAGTGGCTTCAGAGAGATTTATAAAGTGCTTAAACCTGTTGTGCCTCTAGGGAGAGCCCGAGTGATGGATTTTTACCCACTGGAACAGAATGCAACATAACTTCTGGTACATTGCTAGACAAAGCTGGATTTGTATGGTGGTAAACCTGAAATTATAAAACACCTTTTGGAATCTTGCCATCCACGAGGGAAGTGAGCTTTGTTATTTCATTGTAAGAAGACTGCAACTCTTTCTCTAGGTCCATTTGCATTTTCTTTTTTGTCTCCAACTGCCTTTGATATGTACGAATGTCATTTTCCATTTGACTGCATGAACTCACCAGTTCTTTCTATTTAGGGAAACATTGGAAAAAAAAAATCACAAAAATGTGCTGATCACACCACTTATAACAACTATTACAACATCACTTACCATTTTCTCTTTCAGCTCCAAGTTTTCACTTCTAAGAAAGGCTGACTCTCTCTTGGAATCAAGGGCGACAGTTTCCACATCAAGCAGGGTCTGCTTTATTTGTTTTAGGTCACCAGTGTTTTCCTTATGGATACAAAGAGAAGGGTTAGTGAAGTCTAACATTCTCAGACTTAGGGAGGTTTCACAGGACACGTACACAGACGTGATTCCTGACACGTCAAAGATGATGGAAGCGTGCTGCTCCCCAAAAGTAGTCCAGAATAGGTCAAAGGAAATGTTTCCCATAATAGAAACATATATTTTTAAAATACTGGTTATTCTTTTCTGAATTGTGAAAGCATTGTATAGAATATCATGGTTTAAGAAATCAATTTGTGAAAAAGGTCAATAAAATTGTTCAGTTAGCTTGTCAAAATTCCACCTGTATTTTTATTTTTAAGCTACTGTCTAAAATAAACTTGAAAAGATCCAGTTTCATGTTTGGAGAAGTGGCATATTTTATCATCATGAACTGAATGAGTTCTACCACATGACTTCTGACAAAATATTTTTGCATGCATGAGAGAATGAGTAAACCCAATCTAGAAATAAAGGGAGCTAAAAACAATCTTAAACAAGTGGGTGAGTCTGCCACTCAGTCAAAATCAGCAGAGACCCAGGGTAGCGTGACAGGGCTGTCTTCCCAGAGCCTCAGAACAGGGAGAATGTGCTGAGGGAGAATCAGGTGTTACAGGCGTAAGCAAGAGGGTAGTAAGAGAAGCTTAAAGAAAAGCACTGTGTGATTAAGTGAAAACCTAGAAACAGAAAGTAACATGTGATACAGTCTGATTAGAAAATGTGGTCTTGTAAAACAGCATATTAAACAGTAGGCTCAAACTTGAAAATCCAGGTGGTCTGAAAGCAGGCAGAAAAGAGCTTAGCCGTTCTTCGTGGCTTTCAATGTTACTTCAGGCCACGATCTCACACCAACCAACATCATCTAGAGCTATGTTTCTGAAGAACACCCCCAAATTGTTAAAGTAGTGGCTGCAATCAGAAGAATACATACTGAGACAGGAGACATCCTGCCCGGCTGCATGCGTCATAGCTGTTGTTGCTGACCACCCACAGAAGTGCTCACTGAGCACAAGAACTGTACACTTCTGCACATGTTTAAACTACAGAAAAGGTTTGAATCACTGAAGTTCTAAATTAGTTTCTTCACTCAGAAAAAAACTTCTACTCTGTTAGTGGTTCTCCACCCCTAAAATGGCCACAAGAGCCCCTTTCTCATAGGGTGACTGACAGCGTTAAGTAAAATGTCACTTGGGTATCGACCAGAACGGGGCAGGCGTGGGAGCCGGACGGAACATGCGCCCCGGTGCCGAGGCGGGGGCTTCCCAGCGGCCAGCGCTGCACAGGGTGAGCTGCGTTTACCGATGAGCACGACAGGTCCATTCTTGTGTTTTCTGACTGTTGAGAGTCTATGTATTTCTGTAGCTTCTTAATCTGGTCTTCTTTTTCTTTTAGCATCTCTACTTTTGAGCTTAGTTCATTCTAAAAGAGCCAAAGGGGAGTGAAATGTCACTGGGTTCTAAGTTACTGAAAGGAATTACATTGACCAGCTTAAACATGTAGACAGTAACATTTTAAAAGGTCACATTCAAAAATAAAATTCCTTCTACTTTCTGAAGTCATGTTCAATTACAAAATTATTACATGATTTATATTTCTAATCCCTTGTCAATAGAAATACCAACAGAAATGCTCACCTCCAGATCTTGATTATATACTTCTGCATGCTTAACTAAATTCTTTAAGTTGGAAATTTCATGAATTAGTTGCATCTGTAAGAGCATGTGAACAGGCAACAGAGCAAACCAATAATTAATAAAGAAAAAAAAAAAGCATTCATTTACAGCGTCAGAACCACCCATCACAGTTAGAAGAAGCCTGCAACAGAGCACCTCATCATTTAAGAGCCATTAAAAATGCAAAAGCAGCAGAAACCAAAACCAACCAAACAAAAAAATCCCAAAGCCCAATAATAGAAACAAACAAAACCCTGGCACGACCACGTGACTGTATGCCGTCTGTTAATGAAGCTACCATGATTTCAAAAGCAAATTAGTATGCAACACTCAGGGACAAGAACTGGCAATTTGGCTTTAAAAAAATATACTTTTCTTAGATTTTTTTGTGTAAGTTAAGGGCAGAAACAGATTCATTTGAGGAGATTTTCTTCTCTCCCATAAATGACCCATTTAGCTCTATAGGCTGTGATTTTGAGCTCAGACTGGATCGGAATAAGCCACGGTACTGTCGCCCTATTCTCCAGAAAAATATTAATGTTATTGCTTTACATAATTCAGCTGATCAAAGGTACAAAGACTATTTTAAGATGAAAGTAATTCTATTAAAGTGTCTATCAAAATAATGGTAGGATTAAATACTTGAATATCAGATTTTTTTTTGCATTCAGAACAGTCTATAATTTACCAAAGATAAACACATTTTCCTTATTTACTTAATCTTCATAAACAGATGAATCCTCAAAGCATAAAAACAAACATGTAGAATACTTTTAATAGTAAATTTTATTGAGCTTAACAGACCCCAAGTATTACTTTGTGGTATCAACATAACAATTCTCAAGCTATTAGGTTTCTTTGTTTATTCTCAGTCTGCTGACACTGGTCTCCTTTCAAGTGCTCAAGCACCAGCCAGTCCTGCCAGGCAGTTAGACGCTTGTGTAAGACTCTAACTTAAGTTGACTCCTGCTTGGAAGCTTTCTTCCACATTTCTGTTAGGCAGAAAAATCAACTTTACCAAAACAGAAAAACCAAATGGAAAATCTTATTTTTGGATAACACTTAGAAAGAAAAATTGTCCCCCTTGTCATGTGAAACAGCACTTCATTTGAAGTGCTGGGTCTATAAATGACCAGCCGTGAGTGCAGGGCCGGCAGAGCGGGCGGCCAGCACACCCAGACACTGTGGGTTTCAGCTGAGACCGGCAGCATGTGACATAAAATAATTTACATAAGAAAACCTCCAATTTTGAAACAGCTCTTGCTCCTTTGACTAACTCGATCCAGTGAACTTCATTTTTGTTAAGTGCTATAAGAAGTTAGAGAACTGGATGCTACGTTTATGCCCAAAACTAGCTACGTCATATTATTATTAACCGGAGGAGATATACAATAATTGGATGAACCATGGAGAAGGCCGAGGGCAAGCCCTCTCTGAGGCAGGAGGAGGAGGCCTGCAGAGCAGCCAGGGAGGTCGAGGCTCGCTCCAGGCCCTGCCGTCTGGCCAGGGTAGGCTTGGATCTGGGGAGGTAGTAAGTGACACATTGGAGCTTCTAGGTAGCTTGGCTTCAGAAACCACATGACAAGAGCCAACACCCTCTCAGCAAAACTCAATCTGACTGACTGAAAGCCGCTGCTCTTATTATGATGGTGCATTTTGTTAATATGCAAATTTTAACAAGTTAAATGACCCCCATGAAGAACTGAGAGACATCTGTCTCACAAACAAAATACCTAGGAAATGCAGGAATAACTCCATGGGTAGACGGAAATGACAGTTTTGGTATAGAATTCTCTTCCTCCTTTAAATATGAAAAGAGGCCAAGAGACTATAATGCTGAAGAAAAGGATTGGGTCCTTTGGGCTATTTACCACTACCGACAAGTTGTGGTAAATTAACCTGTATTTTCACTACACCAAACACTGCCACTGATTTTGGGAGAGTTCATGGATCAATTCAAAATCTGGCAACAGTTGTGGGGTCTTTTTCCAAAAAAGCAAATATTCACTAAAGAATTTTACACAGTAATTTCATCATGTCCATAAGTTAAGGATTCTGGACTAAGAAATGCCTTCAATTTTTGGATAATTTCTGAGGCTCTGAAGTCTGATGGTTTTTGGATTAGGTTCTTTTAATATGGACGCTGATATTATATACTTGAAAAATCTAACTGGCCTATTTCATTTCTAAAAATTCCCTAAAGCTATTTAGCATTAATTTTCAAATAACTATAAAGAGAGAAAGGACATGCAAAATCAGATCCCCAGGATGCCAGTAAAGGAAACATGAACAAATCACAGAAAAGTAATTTCTTCATCAGGAATCCATCAACATCTTTCCCAAAATATCTTTAATTCCTCCATCTTCTTGTCTAAGAGCTTAAGTGAAACAAATATGACTTACTTGTGAAACAAGGTAGAGGAGCTACTTCCTAGGTGTGCGGCCGTGTGTTTGGGGGAGAGTGGCCCGGCCCTGCTGCTAGCAACCGCCACCTCTCGCCCACGTGCACTTTCTTTCGTGTTCTGTCGTCACGCCTCTTACCTCTTGATCTTTTTCAGCTTTTCTTTCCAGAGCCTCAAATTCATCCAAATCGTTCTTTTCTTTCAATTTCAACTCCATTTCTTCATTTTCTCTTCGCAGCTGTTCATAGTCCAGCACCAGATTATCATAGTTAGCACGAAGTGAGCTCAGCTCACTCTCTAAGTTTTCCTATTGTAAACCAAATGGGATTGTCAAGTAAGAGAGAGAGCACATGTCACGTAATCTTTGTTTCCTTAACGAAAATTTGGATTCATCAGGTAATTATTTTATTTGTCCATTTGCCTGACTGTACAGTTTCTCAGAGGGCTCTGAATTTAGGACCAAGAACAGAGGTTTATTCATTGACTTTTGAAAGACTGATGGTTCCCTACTCAAGTTTCTACTTTCTATATAATTATGAGAGAGATAAGCCTGGAGTTATGAAAAAAAAAAAAGGCAAAAACACCAGGGATTTTAAAAATACAACAAACTTCAAGGATATTATTTCAGACACAAGCACTCTCCCTACAACACCTAATTAATTAACAATAGTAAGCAATCATAACGGTTAACTAATGATAGTAATTTCCAACAAGCACTGTGTTGTATCCCAAAATTAAACCGAAGATGTCTTTAACAACTGTAATCCAAAAACTATACAAACCTCTTTGAACTTCAGCAGGCTACAAAGTAAACATGGAGTCTATAGTATTCATTATGGTATTCCTTGTTTTTAAAAGCTTTAACCAAATATAACAGCTACTTTTACCTTTCAATGTTATTTGACACTAGTATTCATCCCTGATCTATCATTCCTGTAGTACCAATATATGTGTCACGCTTTCAAATAAGGGTTTTTTTTTTTGCCCTAATGGCTTTGCCAAAGCAAACCAGATCCCTGAAAAAACCGTGACACTAGATTTGCTGGCAGAGACCTGAAAGCACAGGCCCCTCTAGCCTGACACCAGCACCTCCACCTGCACCTCAGCCATCTCGGGAAGCCACAGTCAGAGCTCGGGAAGACTTGATCTGATGCAGAATTGTCACTGGAACTAAATCAGAGCTCGTAACGTGCTCCAACAGCAGCAGACACCAAGAAGCAACTGGACTTCAAAATGAACAAAGTGTACTCTGTGAAGTGCACCGCTGGCTTACCTGACTTAGTAGCTTTGTCGCTGGGTTCCACTCTACCTCTGTTAACGGATCGAGTGTGTTGCTGAAAACATCAGACTCTGAACAAAGCGCTAAGAGGGGAAAAGAAATTTATCCTTAACCGTTTCCTAAATATCACATTGAGATCACTGAAAAATCCTGGTTAGAGGTAACGATAAGCTCAAACTGACTGATGGACGTTCACACTCTGAATGGCCAGGACGCAGTGACAAGAGAGACGGTCACATGCTGCTGCTGACTGAGTTAAGGTCGCTTGCTGGGAGGGCGACCCTGATGCTGTGAAAGCTACCACTACTACGTCTGGAGCTCGACCCCCGGCCAGGGAGTGACAACATATGGCGCAGCAGGCCTCTCCTGTCTCCCCGCTGCTCTCTCGGCAGTGGATTTCAATAGACCTGCCTTCTCTGCTCCTCATTCTGACTCTGGTGAATCCTCTCAACCCCTGCATCTCTTGCCTACGCTCCAGTTATTCTACATTAAAAAAAAAAAGTTGCTTGTCAGCATAATGATAAAGTAATGCTCCTTAATAACTTTAATACAAGTAAAATGGACAAATCCCTTCTGAATGGAATTTGATCACTGTGAGACTTAAAATTTTTGTCAAAAAATACTTATAATGTTGGAGACTTGACTTTGGAACAGATTTCAATGTAAATGTCATCATTTCAAGATTAGCAGTTTAAGGTGGAAGGTACAGGAGAACTAATTTAACTGGATAATGACGAGGGGGAAAAACAGTAAAAATATCTGCCTCAAGTGTTTCAAACACTGCTCCTCGGGGTCTGAGGGGGCTTCCAAGTTTCCACTTTGTTCGAGCTATTTGGTTTTATCATTACCTGCATTCTCACAGCTAACATACCTTTAAAAAATGTGCTTACTGCACTGAGCTGTGAATTAATTTCCTCTTTATAGGGATGCTTTCATAAGCAAAAGCAGCTGAAAAGACACTCACATTCATCGATTTCCCCCAGGACCGTTAGAGTAGCTCTTTCTGATTTTGTTGTTACATTTGCTGGCATGTTAAATTCATTGACATAGTTTGATTCCTTCATTTTGTTAATTTTCCCAAGACACCAAGTGACTCTTCGTTTTCTTTTAGCCTAAATAGAAAGGAACAAAATGACCTCACCTAAGCTCAAACACCAGAAAACAGAGTTAGTTCCCCTTTTGAAAACTACCAGCTTGGCAGAATTCTCTTAACTACTGTGGTGGGAGCGTAAGGGCATCCTCAGAAGAGAAAACATAGTCCCACTTCTCGTGTCAGTGACTGCCACAAAAAGGAGATGAAACTAAGTCGCATTTCATTTTTCATTTGAAGGCTTCCCTGTAAGCGCCCATGGGGTTTAGCTGACACGAGCTGGGGCCCCCCACTTCTTCCTCAGCACCCCAGTCTGCGGGCGCCTGGATACTGTGCTCTCGTCTTCTCTGCTCCTCGCCCTTCAGCAATCGTGGGGTCCTGCCGAGCACAGCAGGATTTCCTCTCCAGAGCCATGCCTTTCGAAGCTGCAGTTCTGAGCATGCCGCACCAGGGCGTTCCTTGTCCACAGCACTGCAGTGCTCGAATCCTTCCATGTGGCTTAAAATGTGCGTGCCCCTGGGCAATGTCAGTCTGGAGCAGGCTGTTTATCCCGGCTCTTCCTGAGACCCCCTTGCCTAGACCTCCCCCTGGGCCTTTCCTACCTGCCAGGTGTGTCCTGAATGCCTAGCAGTGTCTCCCACTATCAACCCACGCAGGAGAACTTGCTGAAGAGGTGCTGTGTGCAGCGTGGGGGCAAGCGCATTTCTGTACTGTGCCATGTAATTCTCACACCCGTCAGCTCACAGGTAAGGGAACAGCTGCAAAGCACACCCAAGAACTGCCTGGTGTCAAGAGGTGGCGTCGCCAGAACAGGGTCACCTGCGGGCAGTCAGCGCCGCAGCACTCCTTACCTGAACCCAGAAATAAGCCCCCTCTTGAGTGAAAGCAAAAGCACACAAATTGGAAGCCAGACTTTTTTTTTTAATCACTATGTTGATTTCATTCTCAATTTCCCTGAGACTATTACTTGGATTTATTTAAACAGAAAATGTCCCACCTACCTTGGAGGCCTGTGGTTCCCAACAGCCGACTCTCTGAAGCAAGAGCAAACACACCCCTGGCCTGCAATCTAGGCCCCCCCCGAGTTAAGGCCTGTGGACATGTGGGCAGTGCCACTGGGGAGCAGGCAGGCCGCAAGGCCCGGGCTTCCCACACACGCTGCGGCAAGAACCGCTGGTTACTGAACACATCAGAACACACATTCTATCCTCTGCGGACAAAGTGAAGCCATCGCCTTTAAGGGTTTACCTTTAATTCCTGCTGGGAGGTGAGGGAAGAAGAAGTCACTAGCATCCGTGTTAAGTTCTGAATTTTCTCAATCTGCACTTTCTGAAGCAAATCTTTTTCTTCCAGAAGTTGGGCCAACTGGTCTTTTTCCATTGCCTGGGCCCGAGTCTCTAAGGAAACCTACGGAACGTAACATTGGATTATGTGGATAATGCAGCTAGATTTCAAAACCTGAAAAGTAGCTTAGAAGAACATAAATTTTGTGTGTAAGTGATGAGAATTTTAATTTTATTGAAATAAAACACACCTGACCCATAGGGAACACTCACATGCAATGACATAATCAATAATCTCTCAAGTGTATAATAAAGAAGAATGCACATTTCTTTTCATGTCACTGCTGTTACAGCAACCCTAGTAAGTACTTAAAAAATACACAAATACAAAGCAGAAAAGTCATAAAGGCAGAGACTTGAATCCCTAAAGGGAAGCACAAAATGTTCTCATGAGACGACCACTTGGCTCAGGTTTAAAGAGATTACTAACATACAAACATTGCAAAATATGGGGCCACGCTGGTCACAAAAGCTGCAGTGCAGGGATTACACCGTGTCAGAGCTCTGTCTCAGGGCCGAAGCACCCAAGCTGGAGCGACGAGGCCTTTCTAGGAAGTATCTCTACATGGCCCACGTGAGTATCTCAAAATTTGCCCTTTGGAAATGAACAACCAAATCCCGAATTACTTCAAGAAACTCTGTCTCACGGTGTGTAGGAAAGCAGTCAACTCTTTGAGCTGTTTTTTTCCTGAAAATGTTTAGGTCCAGGCTGCAGGACTCAGGTGCTGTCCCGGGCATTCAGACCCCAGCTCTCACTCTGACCCAACTCTTTTCAAAAGCACAAGGCTCAGACCCACCTCCTCTAACTGTTTTTTAAGGTCCATGATTTCCTTCCTGTATCTCTTCAGAAGAGCTTCATCGCTGGACACCTCGTTAACATAGGGAGTGTTCTTCATGTATTTAGCAGTGCTGGCAAACTGGGAAAAAACACAACAGTGTTAGGTGTCCAAAACTAAAAAAGAATTAATCTCATTTAGGTTTCTGGTAACTAACACACACAGTAGTTGCTTGTAGCTGCCTTACGCCTTTGGGGCAGAGAGCAGCAGTTGTCCCTGAAGCACCAAGCCCCTGCAGCCGGTTTTCAGAGGAAGCTTTGCTCTGCGGATGGACACCACAGGCCCCGCCACACGCATGCTGGACCCCATGTGCCCCGCAAGGAGCTTCGCTTCCAGTCATCTCTCCTTCCTGTGATGCCAGCCCACGATTAGCCATACAGCCACGACAAGCACACTGGAAGCCAGGCCTCTTCCTGTGAGACTGCACCCTGTGAAGCCAGGGAGTCTATTTTCTGTCTTTGCATCCGATGTGCCCTGACCTAAGGGCCAACAGCCACCTGCAGCAATGTTCTCAGAGGATGAGCATCACAAGTCACTGTAGGAGGGTCGTGCAGGCGGCCTCCGAGAAGCCTGGGTCAGAGCTAAGGCAGACACCAATCAACCAGCAGAAACTTCCGAATTGTTTTGTTAGAAATATACACACACCTTTTTGTGCCGCCTTCTAACTGCTGACAGTGATGCTTGCTTTTCTTTTATATGACTAATAGTTTCCTTTTATAGTGAAAATAAAAAATAAGCTAAAGAAAAATGTCAAGGCAATTGCAATAAATTAGAGTTGAATGTGGCAAAAGATGTAGCGAGAGCATACAAATAATTCAAGTGTGAGGAAATTAAGACATGCTATTCCATGGACCCCAGGACTGTTATGAGGTATGCAAAGTCAAAGAGAAAGTCTGTGTCTCAATTCTTTTCTGAAAGGTGGTTTCTCCCCACATTTAATCGAGATGAAAGTGAAGCTCACCTGCAGAGTGGTAAGGGTTTCATCATAAGACACGGGAGTAATTGTGCAGATGATACGTGTTTTGGCATTTCCTCCCAAGGAATTCTGGAGAATTCGTGTTAATTTGCTATCTCGATAATTTATGAAACCGCTAAGTGAGAAATGATTTTGGAAAAAAAGATAAAAGAATTTTTATATCACAAATGGTTGGTTTAAGACCCTTAGGTTAGGCACAGCTTTAAGAATTAGTTCTTTATAAGTTATAAGGGGCAGATCAAAACTAGAAAACATATAAAACAGGCAGCAAATTTAGCTCTTGGTAAGATGTATAAGAAGACACGCACGGCGGAGCTACAGGGTGTCTGAACGCAGGGGAAACCAGGGGAAACTTTAGCTCCCCACTACTGTTCCTTCCCCCCAGCAGACACGGACAGTCACCAGTGACGCCAGGAGACTCACCCTGCTTGTCCGTCACTCAGCTTCTTGATGACTTGTCCCAAAATAAACAGGCTTCGATTTATGTTGCAGCCTTCCTTGAGCCGCACGCCTGAGTGGAGCAGACAGACAGGAAAGCACAAGTGGCCTTCCGTGGGGAAGGGGCTCCCTACCCTAGTTAGGGGGAGCCAGGCGGCGGGGTCAGGGCTGAAGTCTGTGCCTGCCTCTCTCTGGTGAGGGAGCCCCTTCCGCTCGCCTGCCACGGACTGGGGAGGCGACAGCTGAGAAAGGACCAGGAGACAGATGACCGAGACAAGCGGGAGCGAGGCCCACACCTAAGAGGCCGCCCCGCACACCAATTTCTTCCAAACTGTCGGAGGCAACGACAGATGACGAGCACAAAGGGTCTTCTCTAAGCGCACGTGTGCTCAGGTGGCTAAACCAGCAAGCAGGACAGAGTGCGCCGGACAAGCTCGCTCCCCCTTGCAGCTCCTGCCGCGGCGCTGTCCTCGCCAGAAACCCAGCCGTTCACCCTAGGGACCGTCAGCGCCACAGCGCCCGCGCCCGCCTCTCTGCCTCCTTCTCCGCTCGGGCCACGCTCTCGCCACGCTGCTCAGTGCGTGTGCCCCTCGCTGGGCTACATGCCCCATCTCTGCACGCTGGCCTCTCATTCCTTTGCAGGCACAGAATTCCACCACGGCCGTTATCTGCATGTCCTGGCCCGGCATCTTGTGGAATGACATGCCGGCTACCAAGCTACTACTACTAAACAAAGCACCATCGCTTGCAACGCCTAAGTGGCCCCCGGTGCTACTGCACCAGTGCGGCCCTCGGGCACCGTAACGGCAGCTGCTCACGCCGGCGTGGAGTCCAACCTCACGCCTGCGGGTGGCTGGTTTGCTGGCCACGCCCACGCCCACGCCCACGCATGTTCCTGTCAGGCTCCATCACACGGAGCTGCCTGTGAGGCAGTCTCCCAAGGTGAGAACTCCCTTTTGCTCTTCAGGTGTGTTTTGGAGTTTTCTTTATATTGCTCTACATAAAGGACGATTTCTATGCAGTGGCTATTCTAACAAGCTGGTGTGGACACTGGCGCAGACACTGGCGCTCTGCTGACTGCCTCTTTGAATTGCCTCAGTGACTACTGGGGTGTGGACGGTTCTCAGGCTGCCCCCTGGGCTTCCCAGAGACACAGCGGGGGGTCCACATAGCTTCAGTTTTCTAGCAGACACTACTTCAGGCTAAAGTAGAGATCTAGTCAATACAGATGATGCTTTTTTTAAGTGAAAGACTTCTGTCAGAAGATCTATTAGTTTTGCAGTTTCTAAACCATACTGCAGCACTTTTTTTTACCCCGTGAAATAATAGCAAGACAACCCAGTCAGCAGGCCTCAGGCCATTTCCTTACCTTCTGCTCCTGTCTGGGCAGCTCTTTCACTGCCCGCGAGATCAACCAAGTTCTGCAGATGAGGTGAGAGACACCAGCAGGAAGGTTAGGCGGACATGTCAGGACCCAGACTACTGAAAGCGGTTTTAGCCCGCAGGCTGCTGCTGATCCCTCCCCTTACCCTGGGTCCAGCTCCCAGCCCTGGGCAGACGCGACACTCTTTCCACCCTACAGGCAGCCCCCGAGACTGCTGCTATTGGCCCCCTGGCCGCTCGGGAAGCTCACACTGTGCCCAGGAACTGAGTCTCTCCCACTCGGCCCCCACTGTGTGCGGCGCTGGATGGCCGGGGCGCTCACACACCTGCGCTGCCCGGTGCCCCCCCTCCCTACAGTCTGCTCACTCAGCTCACAGGGAGGAAACTGACAGGCGGCCAGGGACTCTGGCGCCGGCCTGCGGTGCCGTCACACGCTCACTCACCAGGTGGGAAACCTTGACGGAGCCGTCACAGCTGGAAGATTCGCCTTTCTCTCTGCTTTCCAAAATCTGGACAGACAAGGCAACTTGTAAAAAATGAATCTATTCTTTTCATTAATTGATGCACACAGAACTGGGGTGCAGGCCAGAGGTGCAGGGGTGGTGAGAGGCTTCGCCAGAGACAGAGTGGGGAGCAGAAAAGGGAGATCGATGAAGTCCACTGCTGAGGGGGCAGTGGAGAGACAGGAGGTCTGCTGTGCCCTCTGGGTCATTCCCTGGCCGAACTCGCACCGAAGCAGCCAACTTCGCAGTGCTGCGCCGCCAGGGAGGGCCAAAGGAATGTATTCTTAATTGAAAAGACCAAAGAGGGAGCTACCTACCATCCTGAAAATGGTATGAGAACGACTGCTTCTTTGATTCATTTTCGTAATTCCGTAATGTCTGTTTTCTGCAAAAAAGTGAGTCATATGTCACCACATATGTTAAAGCCCAGAGAAAACCACTCACTTTTTTGCAGTTTGAAAGTACAAAGTGTGATTAGAAGCCAAAACATTCACTTGCAAAGTTTACACAAGGGTTCTGAAGGAATGCAGGCATAAGGTCTTACTCTCTCCCTTTGTGATCCACTTCAAGGCCATTTCTGACGTGTAGACCACTTCTTCTGTGAGATCAGACACGTACACATTCCTCTGAAACAATTCAATTATGAGAAGATCAAAGAACTAGAAGTCACTTGAAAGTGGACATTGCAAAGAGAATGTATAAACTATCACAGACTTCATTTGTAGAAGTGGAAAGTGGAAAACGGGAGTATTATTCCACCTGGCGATCGCAAGTGAATTGATGAAGCTCGCGATTACTTCCTGTACCACAGCACACGGATTCTGAGACTTCCACCTTGTTGTTTTATGCACTTACACAAAATATTTTAGCCATCAACACTTAAAAACCATAACACATTGTTTAAAAGATGACCTCTATGAATACTTAAGAAAACAAAAAACAAACAACAGACACTTTTAAAACAGAAACTCCAGGTAACAGTAGAAGAACAGTAACCCCAGATGTGCGTCTGTTTTTGGAACCCCTGAACTCTTACATTGAAGTCTTCCCGAATGATTAAAGGCTTCATTTTTTGCGTGTCACAGAGTAAGTCTGTAATGGTCTCGTTGTAGATCTCCATGTAAGACACACGTAAGAGAAATTCCCTGTCAGGAAACTAGAAGAAAAGAAAAAAGAGAGTAGAAACAGAAAGCACCCAACTATGATCTCTAATCATAACCTAATACTGAAGAATCATGTGCTAACAAAAAGTTCCTAACACAAACACACACAGACCCTTGATTTTACACTGACAGCAAAAAGGCACAATCTAAACGCATCATGTCACCAATGATGCAAATATAACAGCACAGAATTTGAAGAGAGTCCAGCTCAACTCTGTTTAGGCTCCAAACGGAAAAGCCCTACGTAGTGGTGTCCGAACAGGAACATCATGGATCATCAACACGAAGCCACTGCCGACTAGCGGCCCAGCTGCGCCGCTCACCCTTTGCCTCCTTTCTCTTACCTGCATCTGCCTTCGCTGCTCCCTGGTGACCACTGGCAGGGGCCTCACCATGCCAGTAAGATTTCCCTGCCCCCTGGCGCCCACTTTTTGGAAGGAGGATCCCTCTCTGAGGCTCTAAGAGGGCGGGAGAACTATCATGCAAGCACTACCTGTAACTGCCGTGAAGCTAGTGTGCGGGGAAGTGGGTGCTCTCTTGCCTTTCCTCTCCTCCAGGGAGGCAAGAGGGCTGCAATCTGCTTCCTTTCATCACTGGTGCTCCTATTACCACTTCTACTCAAGCTAGAAACTTAGGTACTTACCTTTTTAATTTTTTGGAAAATGTCATGAATCGCCCTGGGTATTACACCCAAATATTCTTTTGACCCCATCATAGTGTAAGTTTTTCCTGAAGCAGTCTGCCCATAGGCAAAGATAGTACCTACAAAAAGAACAAAGATTGCAAATCAAATTGACAGCTGAGAAACTATCAATTCCTGCTAAACAGACACCCAAGACGAAAACGTGTGTTCAGTGAGTACAAACCATTGTAGCCTTGGATGGCAGAGTCTATGATTGGTACTGCTATTTCTTCATACACGTTCTTAGTGGTCTCATTACTATGGAAGACACGATCTAAAAACAAGACAAAACAGAAATCAAACCGAACAAATCATATGTGCTTTCATCCCAAATCAGCAGTTATCCAAAGGTGTATACCAACAGGTGTAGTATGATAAAATGTTTAAGCCACAATGTTTTTTTCTTATCAGTTCTCTGTGCTGGTTCTCACAAGTCGGCTCTCCTACTGCTTTCAAGAGAGTAGGGCACATGTGGCGGTCTGGGTCAGGCTGGACAGAAAGCTTGGTTCTGCCGGTTTGAAGCGGCGGGACTCTGGACAAGCTGGCCCACGTGCCTCAGTCCCTGACTTGAGAAGTGAATGCGCATTATCTTCCTCACAGAATGATTGTGAGCCTACTAATACTCCTTAGCAAATGGGATTATTCTTAGAGAAGTTTAAATGTTCAGAATCTATGCAGCAAGAACCTCTAGTCACACAGCAAGGCACAGACACACAGGAGATCGGCACTGGACAACGCTGCAGTGTCATGGGCGAAGAGCTGGCCGGCTGTGGAGGGCTGGGCTGGGTGGTGCTTGCACTGACAGTCTCTAGCCTAGGAAGCAATTCTCTGCTTTTCTTAGCGGACTGAACAAGAACCACTCCTTTAGTGGTCTCACATCACAAAGCTCTTAAAAAGTGAACTTGCAATTCAGAAGGGGGCCTCACTGACCCTCAGTGATCACGCAGCCTGCTCTGTGAACTCACATCCTGGTCAGCAGGACTACATGGGGCACAAGGAGCCCTGCTGCAGAGCGCGGAGGGCCAGCTGCATAGTTCGAATCTTCACAACTGGGCACCTCAGCCGGGAGGACGGCAACACACACTGGCACGTGTGCCTGGGAGAACCGGCAGCACCTGAACGTGCCAGTGGGCACACTTCCGACTCTTGCTTTTATGATCAGACACAAAGTGTGTTACATCTTGAAAATGACATCCATACCCATACCACCAAACGGTCCCTTTCCAAGAATCATTCTGTCTTCTGCTCATCTTCACCCTAAATCTGGTATGTTGGCCTGGCAGCTCAACACTGAGATGTAACCGTCAGCACGGCTCCTGGGTGTTGCGAGGACCCGAATTGCGGTGCTGAGGCGCCTGAGCCGCAGCACAGCCAGGAGCTGGACGGAGATTGGGAGTGCGACCCCCTACTGCTGCCGGCGGGAGCACAGCCTGTTCTGGCTCATCGAACAGGCGGCTCAGTGTGCAGCGCAACTGACAGGCTGGCACAGCCTGCCAGAGCTGATGTCTCCGAGGTGCTCAGAACGTGTCTGGAGCACGTCAGCACCCCCCATGCTAGGTCACTGCCCGGAGTGCCTGGTCACTCCTCAGCAACCCAGCCTCCTCGGTCCCGGACAACTGCCCCTCATCTGGCTGGTCCCAGGCAAGTGGTACCTCTGCGGCTACCTGGACAGACTAGGTTCCCTCGACAGGCTCCCCCGGCACTTGGGCGGTTATGTGTGGAAGTCTTCCTTCCCGCGTATGATGAACTCCACAGAAGCAGGGTGCACCCCGTGGTGTCCCAGCATACTAAGAGGGAAAAGCTTCACCATTTGTGCCTTAAAGGGCTTCTTGCAACTCTCTGTGCAACTCACTGAACCCAATGAGCTCAAAGATGACTTGATTTTAAGCCACAAGTTTTGGGGTTAGGGAATTTTAGGCCCTAAATATATATACATACATATGCATAAGAAAATATTAGTTTCAGTCAAAAGGCACTATGACAATTTTCTAAATGTCAATTTGTAACTTTAACGTATTCGTGATGCACATTTTTTTATTATAATAGTTTATTTCTACATCATTTTTTTTAAAGGATTTATTTATTTATTCATATAAAACTGGGGTACAGGCCAGAGATGCTGAGGGTGAGAGGATTCACCAGAGACAGAGTGGGGAGCAGAACAGGTAGATCAACGAAGTACACTGCTGAGGGGAGCAGCGGGCAGGTCAGGAGAGGTCTGCCGCGCCATGTGGTCACCTCCGGGGCAGGCGGGGAT
This sequence comes from Condylura cristata, assembly GCF_000260355.1. Lineage (NCBI taxonomy): Eukaryota > Metazoa > Chordata > Mammalia > Eulipotyphla > Talpidae > Condylura > Condylura cristata. The sequence continues at coordinate 772,573 of NW_004567122.1, forward strand.
CGAACTCATGCTGAAGTGGCTTTAGATTCTCAGTGCTGTGCTTTAACCCGCTGCGCCACCAGAGAGGGCCGCATTTTTACATCATTTTATGATGAACATAAAAAAAAAAACTTCCACTAAAGAAGTTTAGAGAAGGTATAGTCTGATTTTTTTTTTTTTTAAGATTTATTTCTTTATGCATACAGAACTGCGGTACAGGCCAGAGGTGCAGGGATGCTGAGAGGATTCACCAGCAACAGAGTGTGGAGCAGAACAAGCCAACTGACGAGATACACTGCTGAGGGGAGCAGCGGGTGGATCAGGAGAGGTCTGCCACGCCATGTGGTTACCTCCAGGGCAGGGATCGAACTCATGCTGAAGTGGCTTTAGCTTCTTAGTGCTGTGCTTTAACCTGCTGCGCCACCAGGGAGGGCCCTAGTTTGATTTTTTTTTTAAAGGAAACTTATCTTTAACAATAAATCATGATGTCTTTTTGTACTTTCAACAGGTAAAAGATAACATATTTACTTTTCATACTATTATAATCTTACCAAAATTGAAGGATTTACTCCCATCAACTTGATAAATAGCATTGTTGTCAGTTTTCCAGTAAACTTGGGACTCTTCTCCAAGAGCTTCTTCTCTAAAACAATAAAATACTGCATTTTAGTAAAGCTGATCTTAGAAATTACAATAATTCAAAGTGAAATATTTTACCTTCTAGAGAGTACTTTAAAAGGTGGTAATAACATTTCATGTACAGTGAAATATGGAAAACCCATCTTTGAGGGAGCAACACTTTAAAATGGGACTTCAGTCACCTCCTGCCTCTTCTAGAAGTTTCCTTGTGAAGTTCTGTTCAATCCTTTACCCAGTGCTGATGGCAGGAGACACTCAGTAGATTCATTACCCAACTCTGATTAAAAACTGCCTGAAGTCCTTAATATGGCACATAAGGTCTGGATCACATTTATTTCTCTCTTCAACCCTTCAGTCTGTAATTCCTGTGCACAACACCAAGTCCATAGAAATGAACTGCCTGTGACTCTGCAAAATTCCAGTCAACCACTTGTGCCTGAAATTCTCCAACACTCCTTTCCATTCAGTTATTTTCCATTCATGAAAAGTGTCACGGGTTGCCACCCCTAAAATGTACATGGGAGGGCTAATGATGGCTCCAGCAAACAGTTGCAACCTCGTTCAGAAGCGTTTCTGTGTAACACATACAGTGAGATCTCGGAAAACGGGAAACTCCCCACCTCAATATTCTAATGTACTAGCACCCAGTAGTATTTATTTATTACATTTTCAATATTGCATTATTTTAACCGGCACTTTACAAGGGTACTTTACATTACTATTGATTTTTAAAAATTTCTTCGTTTACGTATTTATTTCCATTACTGTTCATTTTAAAACAATGTTCACGTCCCTCTCCCCGATTCCCCTGCCCGTGCTCACCACAGCCCCCCACCCCTGCGGGACGGCTGTGGTGTCTGACGGCGCCGGCCGCAAGGTGAAGCCAATGCAATCCCCCCACGTCTCACGGGGTTCTTACATTCCCGTCAGGGAAACCGTTCGCTATTGCCTATCCACGCCGCTGCGCACGGCGTCGCACGGCGTGGGCGTCGCGTCCCGTCCCGTCCCGTCCCGTCGCGCAGACAGCCAGACCCGTCACCTCACTCCGGGCGCCGGGCGGTGTCCGAGCGTTTCAACTGCAAACGGAGCGGACGCAGGGGCGCCGCGGTGTCCAACGGCCCGGACGCACCGTCCCCCGGCAGGCCGGGCGCGCCCCGGGA
>NW_004567122.1:775135-777123 GCF_000260355.1 Condylura cristata
CCCTCGTGGCCCGCCGCCGGGCCGCCCCCGCTAGGAGACTCCCGCAGACAGCTGGTTTTTCGATAACAGATCAGAATGACGATCTTAAAAAAAAAATCAAACCAACCGACAAACGGCCAAGTTGGAGCTCTGGGCCAGCCCAGGAACGAAAGGCTTGTGTAGCGCCGCTTACTGACTCGGAGATACAGGCTGCCTGAGCGCGTCCCCTCAGCTGGCCACGGCCGGCTGAGCTCGCGCCAACTCAGGGGTCTGGAGCACGCACCGACCCGCCGGCCGGCGGGGGCAGCCTTGCCTGGGGACGGCACGGTGGGAGTCCGTGTCAGCGTCTTCTCTGCGGCCATGTCCCCCTCCTGGGGCGATTGCAAGCGCATCCAGCATGTGGCGCAGTGTCCCCCGCCTCGGACGTCTCCTAACCGTGCAAAGTAAAGTGTCCACTGTCAGATCCGGGGCTCATTCCACGGCCCGCAAACAGAGGGCCATCTCCGTGGCTGTCACCTCAAAACTCAAGGCAAGACTTAGGCTTGGGAGGAAAGAAACCTTCCAGCCGGCCAGCACCGTTGGTCCTGCCGCCAGTGACTGTATGTTGCAGTGAATTTTACATGAAATGCCTAAAATGAGCGAGTGTCATCGCTGAAAAGCTACCGCGTGCCTGACAGTTCGGGCGGGGCACCTGGGGCGACCGCAGCACGAGGCCTTTCACCGCAGCTGCCGTCCCGCGGCCCCAACTTGTGCCCACGCCCTCCACTCATCGCTGCGGCCGGCCCTCGCCGCGCCACCACCTGTCATTGTCCACACGGCGGGCGACGGCCGGTCGCAACAGAACTGAGGTCGGTGAACCTGCTCCAGACCACGGCCAGCACCAGGTTTTGTCCGAGAACGGCTGGCGCGCCTCCTTCCCTGTGCCCCGATGGGCCCAAAGTCACGCCTTGGAGCCCTCCCTGCACGAAGGCGCGGCCCTCCCGCTGCCCCCTGCGCCTTTCCTTCTTCCTGCACAGATGCTGGCCGCAAAGTCCAGCCCCTGCAGGAGCTGCCGACTTCTGCACGCTGGTCTGGGTAGCCGTGTCCACCACGAGGCCTGAGCTCGGCTCCCCCCGCCCTGCACCGGGAGACCCTCCTGTTTGGCCTTCCCGGGCCGCGTGCCACTCACCGCAGCCTCCGGAAGGTCACTGGGGGCTCGTTTTCCTGGGCGGCCAGAACTAGACTGGACAGACCTGACTTTCAGGGCGCGTGGCCTCGTCGTTCCAGTGTGGGCAGCAGCCTCCCCGGCTGTAAGACACGAGTGGCTAGTCTAAAGCTGCCCACGACGCACTTTCGGGACTCCTGGACGCCCCGTCGTCGTCGTCGTCGTGGCGGAGTCGCTGCCCGCGGGTGCGGCCTCGGGGTCACTCGCGCCGGCTCTCGGAGAGCGGGTTCCCGGGAGCGGCTGCGCCTGCGCAGAGCGGGCCGGCGTGTTCCCACGCCACCCGCTGGCGGCGTCGGGACGCACGACGCAGGCCACGCGGTCCCCCTGCCGTAAAGCGCGGCGTCTAGTCGGCGCTGTCGCGAAGCGGGTCGTCCTCGCGCCACTCGCGCTCCTCACAGCCAGTGCGTGGGCGCGGCGGGGGCCGCGCGGCCAGGAAGCGCCTTCACCCTTCGCCGCAGCGGTGAGAGGCGCGACCGGGACCCCGGGAGAGCGCCGGCGGCGGGGTTCGAGCCCTCCAGGAGAGGTAGGAGCGAGCACGCGGGTGACCCCCGGCTGAGGGGAGCGGCGGCGCGCCACAGGTGTGGTGGTAGCCACCGGCCGGTCGCCTCAGGGTGCCAGCCTGCGCCCGGGGGGGCCGCCGCGCCGTTTTCTAGAGCGTTCTCCTCAGGAAGTCGGTGCCCGCGTGTCCGCTGTCGTCAGGCGCGTCCTTTGACGCCGCCGTTTCCTCGGGCCCGCCCTGTCTCTCAGGCTGACAGAAGCCCGGCCCTGAGCGGCCCGTGAGGCGCCCAGAGGCGGGGGTGGGGGT
>NW_004567122.1:777234-861166 GCF_000260355.1 Condylura cristata
GGTGCTGGGGGCGGGGCGGGAGAGCCAGGGGCCACGCGCGAGGGGCCGCCCGCACCGTCAGGAAATTGGGGGTGTGAAGTAACGAGGCGTCGTCGCAGATGACGACACGAATATTAGAGGCCGCGCGGGCACCGGGCTACCGTTCCTCCATGGGGCTGCAGAGGGCGCCATGCTCCTTCCGAAGAGGCCCCGGCTCGCCGGCTGGAGCCAGCCTGGGGTGCGCGCACCTTTCAGGGTTCGCAGGCGTCGCCGACTCGCGTGACGCAGCGGGGCTCACTGCTTGTGTGGGCGCTCGCCGCAGTCCAGTCTGCACCCTGCTGTCGCTGCGCGAGGGGCTTGGTCTCCAGCGCGCGGGCCTGGCCTTCATTTCTGGGTGCTGATCGTGCTGAGGGTCGCCAGGGCGCCCCCTTCCCTGATGCGGGCGTCAGAGGACGCGGGGGGGGGGGGTCAGTCCCGCGCTGCCTGCCTCAGCTGTGGCGCCCCGGGACTCCCCTCTCCCACAGCCACCGCCTTCTTCCCCAGGGGGCGAGGACGTGCGGGTTCAGGTGCGCCTTCCGGCTTTGGCCAGTGTGTGATGTCCACCTGCAAAAGGGCCAAAGCTAGGCTGCACGCGCGTCCGGTGAGGTGGGGCGGGAAGGGCCGTTGAGCTAAGGTGGGGGCCCTGTGCCCCCACTAAGGGCAGCCCGCCGAGGCTGTCGAGTCAGGGTGCTGCTCCACGTAAGGGAAGCTTGTGGCCAGCGCCCCTTTTCCTCCTTGTCCCTGCTGGATGTCCCGCTCCTCTCTCAGTGTCCATCCCCAGCCTTGACCGCACTGCTGGACCTCGCTGGCCCCTGTGGCCACAGGGGCCCACACCCCTGCTGAGCGACTTTGACGTCAGTTCTTGCCTCTAACTTTCCGTTTCTCAAGGATGAAGGCCGGGCAGGTCCTTCCACGCCGCGCCGTGCCTCCTTCTCCAGGCTTCGCCCCATCTTGTTCCAGCACTTACTTTTCTATTTTCTTTCTTTTTAAAAAGAGCATTTATTTGTTTATTCTTGTGTAGAAGAGGTGCAGAGGTGTGTGTGTGGGGGAGCAGGGCGTGAAGGGCAGCAAAGTGTGAGCTACTTTTAAATCCTTGCTCAGAGGCTACAACAACCCACCAACAAATTGTTGTGGTTTTGTGCTCCTAAATATTTTTTAAAACTTTGTTTCTGCGCATTTGCTCATGCCACTGATAAATTCAGTCTCTCCTTTGTCAGTGACTGACTCCTTTTTTTCAAACTCGCCAGAACGTCCCTGGTTTTTACCGTGTTCCTGCTGCACCAGCCATGGGCCCTACTTGGAGCAGCCTATATTTTCCCAGCCAAGCGGCAAGCTCTTCCAGACTAGGGCTGTGTCTCGTTTTCCTAACACCTTGGCTTATTAAGTTTATGGAAGCCCTTCCTGTCTCTCCTCTTATAGTGGCAATAGTGGCAGTTATCATACCCTGCCACCTCGCATCGTGTATTATAAAAGATGGGACACAGACTCTTTAGTACCTGTAACACGTGACTGTTCCCTAAAGACGTCACTTCTGGACTGCCAGAGCTGCTGCGGGCCTACCTGTTGTTGGAGGAGGTTAAGTCTCAGGGCTTAACCTGGCCGGAGCTGCTGAGGCCTGAGTTTGACCCCATCCAGAGAGCTAATCCACAGGCCCAGCAGACCTCTCCTGTCTCTCCACTGCTCCCCTCAGTGGTGTACTTCAGTAGATCTGCCTGTTCTGCTCTCCACTCTCTCCCTGGGAAATGAATCCTCTTTCCCTGGCCCTGCACCTCTGGTCTATACCCCAGTTGCTCTATGCATAAGTAAATAAATAAACCTTAAAAAGAAAGAGAAGCTGCTGAAAATATCCTTGAAGTCACTACGTTCCTGGAAATGTTAACTGATATACTATAATGAGAGGGGCCCTGATCCAGTTTTTAAAAGCCAAGAATATCTGAAATGCCTTCTTTGAAGAGCATGTATGCTGGTGACACTGAGAACAGCTCCCTTTCACCCCAGCATCCCTAAGGGTGCTGCAGATGTAAATACAGCACGCTCCCCGCACACAGGGCACACCCCAGCAGGCAGGGCACACCACACACTTATAGGATGGGCAAAGACGATTTCTTTGATGACGATTCCTTCTATCTGGTTTTTGGTGCTTTTGACTTTTACAGTCTTTGGTGTATACAGCCTAATATGAGAGGCTACACTGAAATTTTACACAAAATGATTATTTGACTTGATGAAGTGCAAGATCTGTTCACCAGTAAAACACTCTGGTTTAATTTGATCGCTACATATGTTCCCCTAAGTATTTTGGGCATAACTGTCTTGTTTGGTTTTTGAAGGTTATTTTCTGCCTATTTCTGCAAATCTGTGCACGAGAACATAGATTTGGTGCACGGAATAATGATGTTGTGGGTTGACTTGAAAAGCTAATCGTGCTCGCCACGGCAAAGCTTCCCGCGCTCACTGCAGCACACTCTGGACTCTCCTTTTTCGGTTTCTTCTGCACGGGCTTCTAATTTGATCTTTCTGTATGCTAGACAACTTGTCACGTTGTAAGAAGTTACTGAAGAGTTCACTGAAAGAGGAAACAAATCCAAGGAGCCCCTAAATACATCCAACCTTTGCTTCTTCAAACTGAAAAGAAAAACCCAGACAAATCCACTAGTAAGCCATTCTGTAGGCATTTGTGTTTCTGTTTTTTTGGAATGTGGAGTTAAATGCCCACATGACAGAGCTAGGAGATTTGAAAGTAGCAGTTGCTGGTAGACAGGGAAGAGGAAGCCTGGGGGGATGGTGTTTCTGTTTGTGGTATGTAAATGTTGGGCCCATGACGTTACACTAAAAACAGAGAAAGAGAGGTTGTAAAGAAATGATCATCCCGGGCCTGGGCATCCCCACCCAAGGGATGCTCTTCTTGCAGGGCTCCTCTCTACCACCCTTGGGGAGTAAACAGAGCAGTGACTGAGGCTGAGTCAGCCAGGAGCAAACATGGTGCCCCCAAGGGAGCAGCCCAGCAGTTTCTCACCCAGCCCCACCGGGAACAGCCACCTCCAAAGACCTCTCTGCAGTGCTTCCAGAGCCAGGGTGGTAGACTGAGGTTTCCCGTCTAAAACAGCCTAGCTGCCCTGGGCTCCTTAGACATGTCACCAGCCCATCACTGATCCCTGGTCTTGACTCTGGGAAACAGGATATCAGAGTCACTTGCTTCATCACATGGCCTTGATCTCCTTTGCTTGCTAATTGAAGCAATAGTAAAATAAAATGAAGTATCTCCAACTGGATCGATTGTCATCCCTCCCAGTCTTTGCCCTTTGTTCTTTGAGCAAACGTGACTGATACTCGGGGCAGAGCCAGTCATGTTGGCTCCCTGGGTTATGACAGGAGCTGGGAAGCGGGGAGAGAGGGACAGGAAGTCCCTGTGCCCACCTCTGGGTATGGTCTGCTGGAGCCCTTTGGCTCTGGGGACCCTGAGCGCCGAGCTCTGTTCTCACCAGTGAGGTTCACAGGAGTCTCTAGGCGGAGGAGGCAGGGGCAAAACAAACGTCTGGCTTCTCTGGATTACACAGGGAGTAGGCGGCCTCACTGGACAGGTACCCGGCTGGGTCACTCAGGCGCTCCAGACATGTGTCCGTGAGTGGCGCTCCTCCCGCCTCGCCTGGCACTGTTTATTGTCATTGCCATTCAGGATGACTTAACCTACTAATAAATGAGCCCTGAGAAACACCATGAATCAACAGCTAGTCTACCTCCTTGCACTTGGCATCCAGTCTTACTCCTTCATCGTTCCCAAAGCAACAAGAGCCTTGTCCACTGTACTAATACAGTAGGTCAACCACATACTCCTAATTGGTCAGCAGTTAGCAACTGAGAATTTCTCTGTGCCAGGAATTAGGAATTTAGGATATGTCTTTGAACAAAACAGATAAAAATATTCTGCTTTCACTTGGCATTTTCCAGTTCACCCACATTTACTAATAACTTAGAACAAGAGATTTGAAAATCTAAGTACATTTTCATCCTTATGGTCATTTTACCCCCTCTCCAGATACACACACACACACACACACACACACACACAGCTACTTAAAATCTGGGGCATTTCATGGTAAATATTAGAACTGTGCTTCCAGTTTGATGGTCTCCATTATTTTTCTGCTAAAGATTGTCAAGTACATACTTTTTGATTTTTTTTTTGTTACATTTGCTTTGTTTCATAACTCTGACTCTAGTCATAAATTTCTGAAGTGGAACATAAAGAATAAGGAGGAAAACCTTAAAATTTTTCAGAAAGAGATGCCCTAAGAGGAAAGACATTTGTAGATGTTGAAATAATAAGAAACATACACACCCACAGATGTCCTTTGAGAAAACTACTAAAGTGGGTGTTTGAGGGGGAGGAAGTAATATGGACACAAAAATGACAAGTGCAGGAAGTGGTAAATATTTTGATAAATTTCACTGACTACTGCCTGCAAAAAGAATCTGGCTTTTAGAGTTTTTTTTTGTTTGTTTGTTTTTTTTAAAGATGATACAACTTTGGCAAAGGGTAATTGAAGCAGGGAAAGATTTGTTAAATCTTTGGAATAGCATTGTATAAACTTGAGGTTAAGAGCCTAGTAAACAGATCTACCCACTTCATGATCTCCACCTCAAGCCTAGTGTCTCTCCATCACCTGCAGTGGACCCCTTTATGCACTTCACCCACCCCAACCCCTCTCTCTCAGCCACCGACTTCTATTCTGTATGTTTGTCTTTGTTTGCTTTGTTTCTTTACATAAGGACATATACTTTTAGAAAAAATTTATTTTTTATAGATTGTCAATTATATAGGACGTCAAAGCACAACTTTCTCATTTATCTTCGTTTCCATACAGCCCATATCAAACAGAATACATTCATCATTTTAGACACTCAACACATGCTTGCTGGTTTCTTAACTCTGAGCCTTCTTCTGTACCATATCACTATACTGCACTATATTGCTGTCCTATGGACCATGCTGTTCTATAGTGCTCTTCTATAATCTGTGCCATAGTACTATACTGTACTCTATCACCGCCGCATATATCTACACTATACGTTATGCTATATCACTGTGGCCTATGCTCTGTCACGTACTACAGTATATGACTAGGTGTGTTTTGTACTATAGCTCTATACTATACTTATTACTGTACTATATCATTACCCTGTGTCATGTCACCATGCTATATTCTATGCTACATCACTGTGCTCTATTACTATAGGATGGCCTCATTCTGTCACTATACTCTATTACTGGGTCATTGTATTGTATTATATTACTGTACTATGTTCTGCAATACTTCACCAACTTATTAACAAAGCCTTTATGGGATAGCTAGCTTTCAGGTATGAATGACAGGAAATGCTTTATATGATGCAATGCCTGGCATTTAAAATCCCTCTTCATCCCAGTCTTTGCTCACTGTTCTCCTAGGTCCATTCTTCCTGCAGTCTGTATAGCCTTCTGTCTTATTTTCTTTCTTTTTCTCCGTAAGCTCTTCCTTTCTTCATTAAAAAAAAAATGTAGTGTTTTCTGGTCTCATTTCTCTCTGATGTCCTTCCAGAATCTTGCCTTCTATTCCTCCTGAAAACCACTGTTCTCTGAGTGAGCACAGGTACTATCTATTAATAATCCTTCTACCCTGACTATGGCATTTATAAAACTCAGCTTGTCTTTAATGCCTTTTAGAATATAAGTAAATAAAATTTACATATATATCCCACTCAGAAAAGCATGCATATGTGAAACAAAAGACACATATAATAATGTTCACAACAGCATTAGTTGCAGTGACCTTCTTCTCCCCCAAATGAGTAAACAATAAGAACAACCTGATTCTTTTTTTTTTTAAAAGATTTATTTATTTGTGCATACAGAACTGGGGTACAGGCCAGAGGCTCAGGGGCAGTGAGAGGCTTCACCAGAGACAGAGCGGGGAGCAGAACAGGCAGATCAACAAAGTACACTGCTGAGGGGAGCAGCGGGCGGGTCAGGAGAGGTCTGCCGCGCCATGTGGTCACCTCCGGGGCAGGCGGGAATCGAACTCATGCAGAAGTGGCTTTAGCTTCTCAGTGCTGTGCTTTAACCAGCTGCGCCAAGGAGGGCCAAGAACAACCTGATTCTTATCAACAGTGCAATGACTACATAAATTCTGGCACTTTGTTCAATGAAATGCAATTCAGCAATGTAGATGAATGAACTATTGCTACATACAGTGACATGAGTAAGACATAAATTCATGTGCGGAAAAGGTGGACACCAAGAACAACATCTGTTTGATTTATTTTCAATAAAAATTAGAAAGAAGCGAAACAAATGAACACTGTCAGAAAGTGGACTCATGGTTTGTTTTAGGGAGGAAGGGCATCATAATTGCAAGGGGGCTCGATGGGGATTTCACCCTCCTGATAATAGCCTGTGTCTTGATATTTTGTGGACACCACATGTGGCCTCAGTTTCCCTCTTCCAATAAAAGGAAACAGCTCGGGGAGAGGGAAGGCAGTTGACAGACTGAGAAGGGAAGCAGACTCATGTCTGAAAGACCACCATCCTGCTCTTTGGCAGAAGGCAGGAGTAAAAAGCAGTGGGGACATGAGTGAGGGTCCGCAAAGGGGGATAGGAAGGGTCTGCATGTCCTTCCGATGCAGGCATCTGGAGTTTTCCCATGGGTGACACCTTACTTCCTTAATACCTGCTGTTCAACTTCCGTGTTGTCCTCTTAGGGAGGCCCTTCCTTTTCCTTAGACTGGGAGAAGACAAGCTTGTTAAATGGAGCAGATTGAGGTCCTTACCGGATGGGGCAGGAAGAGAGACCTGTTCTCTTGTCTCTCTCCGTGCGAGATGCAGAAATCTGAATTCCCTCTATGAATGTTCATTGAGGTGACCTGTGGTCTCTGCATCCCTCACATACGAATATCTAATGTTTATATGTCAGTCACTTAATTTATTTTCAAAGAGGTAGGTTCAACCTTTCTACTCACAGTTGAGCAAGCTCAACTTAAAAGTCTTGAGTTTTTGCCCTTGAACCAGGAGTGTAATGCAGGTTCAGCGCCACCCCTGCAGCCGTCAGAGAGAGCTCACTTTCATCCACTTGTGTGATTAAACTTTCCCCACATGCTTCACCCTTTTTCTCTGAAAAGCTGTGGCCATATAGTAGCTATTTTCAGCTCTGTGGGCCTCTGCCATTGTGCAGTTAATGCAGTAGACCCGAGAACCACCAGGTAAGGTGGTCTTCTAACAAAGCCTCACTTACAGACCACGAAACTTCAGTTTCATGCAATTTATGCATATCTCAAATGTTATTCCTCATTGTTTTCTTTTCAACCCTTCAATAGCATGACCACCCGTGGCTCCAGCACCCACACTGTGGGTGGCTGCTGTGTCTGCCCGCGCTGTCATTCGCCAGTGTTAGTGCTCCTACGGCAAAGCGGCCCGAGCTGCGATGGGTCATGTCCACGTGTTTCCATATGTGCATGGGCAGCGGAGCAGCCCTCTGACTAGTGAGGCTCTCCAGTTAGCAGAGCTCCAGCTTGCTCAGCACATCATGGGCTAAACGAGAAAGTTCTCTGAAGAATGGTTTTGTCCCTGGCCTGTCTCTTGTGTTTCCTCTGATGAAAATAAGCAAAATGTCCTAGGCTAAGAACAAAAGGATTTATCAAATGTAAACAGCTGCCGGCAGAACCACCTGTTATTGAGCCCTAAGCTTCTGATTAGCACCTCCAGGCAACCAAGCTTTGTGGCTCTGATGTGCTAAGAGAAAGGGGGAGAAGAAGCACAACCACCCCTTGATGGGATCACACCTGCATTAAGAGAGGGTGCAGGTAGCAAAAGAAGTAGTAATTTGAAGGCTTCATAAATTATCATTCTTAAGAGCTTTTATATTCATTTTGATAAAAATAAGAAAGGAAGCCATGACATGTGAAAAGAGCTGGGAGAGTCATCTGTAACTTTGTATAAAGAACACCTGATGGCTTATGTATCTCTGATTCTTGTGGCTTCCTGAGGCACACATCTGTTCCCCAGCCCCCCACACCCCCATATGAGGCTGCAGATTTTGTTCATAGAGGTTTGGCTGGCTCAGGAATAGGAGCTCTTTTAGCAATACCACACAGACCCAGGTGGTCATAAGCACCCTAAGGTGTGGTGTACACTTTGCTGCAAGTATGGACGGAGGTGATGTGTGTCACCAACTGGGCAGTGAAGAACATTACTGACACCATGTTCTGAGAGCCGCTATTTTAGAGAGGGGGCTTGGTGTCCTTGGGAGGGGCAGGTATTCCTCTTGAGTGACGTGTGGGTGGGACGTGATCTGGCCATTCCAGGGGACCAGTGACAATGGCCAGCAGCCACCCATACCATACATGGATAGTATGTGAAGGTCAACCAATCAGAAACTGCCTCCTGGCCTGCGCGCCAGCAAGGACTATATAATCTGTACTCCCCTATTGTTCGGGGCTCTTCCTGGTAGCCAGATGTTATTGGTTGCGGTTGGGTCCCAGCTCGAGCTTGTATTAATGTTTCCTTTGCTGTTGTCGCAGCGGACTGCCCTTTTTCTTGGCAGTGTGTCTCACGGATCAGGGTACAACAGGCAGCAAGGAAAAGCTCCCGTTTACTGAAACAGGCGACAATTTGGCTTGGTGCGTTTATGGGCTGGAGGTCAAGGCAGAAAAATTTCTATTCGTAAAGAGTGTTGACGGTCACCCAGGGAGCAGCACCATTACAGCGTCCACGTTGACCTGCTCATAGCGGTCAGCAGGGAGAATGGATACCTCACTCTGTTGGGGCAGGCTCCCCAGGGCTGCTGCAAGCAGGCTGGGAATGAGCGCAGCACCCTGCCTGTCAGCCCCGAGTGTGTTCTATGCTCAGGGTTATGGGTTAATTCAGTAGGTTATTCTGGGGATGTAGGAACACTCAAAAGTGTCTCCATGTAAATGAGTGGTGATTACATCTTTGCTCTTCACCACCTCAGCTTGGGGAAGAGTCCATAGGCGTGCTGAATCTGTGATTACATCACTCATCCTCCCTCCTTCGTCTGAGCCCCCTCCCCTAGGCTGGGCCGGAGGGCTTGTGAAGTAGCAGGCTGCATCCTCGAATGACATTGATGTGGCTGCTGTTCATTTCCAAAATTATGATTTTCAATAGAAGTAGAAGGAGAAGCACCATCTGCGCCCCTAAACCCTCTTTCCTATGTCAGGCTCCAAGGCTGCTCGAGTTAGATTTCACTTCACTCTGACTCTGCTGCTGCTTGCCGTGAGTCAGCAGAGATGAGTCCATAGCTAATAAGCAGTTTATATTTTGCCAGAACCATTTCTTCTATACTAGGTTTTTAAGAGTAATTTTTGATTCCATCCTCCATCTTACTTGGATGATATAAGTAATAGAGGTCATTTTAATTCCTTGTATCAAAATCCTGTGTTCAAGCATTTGTTGGCCCTCCCTCCATATACTGTGAGGGAGGCCGGAGTCTAACAGCAAGGACGTCAAAATGTGCGTGGACAGTAGCTGCTGGCGTCTGGCTCTTGAGCTCGCAGTGGGACTCAACAACGACCCTTCAGTTTCTCTGTGTGGTTGGAGTATGGGGTTTTCTTAATGTTCAGTGAAGAAATACCCCCTGTTTTGCAGGGGATTTATTTTCATGTGACTAAGTCAGTGCTGTTACTGTTACCTGGGCTACTTTATTGTCCCTCATCTGTTTCCTTCTGCTGGTGCTGGACACCCCTCCACGAGGACCTCTCTGTTGCTCACGTCTCTCTGAGGCAGGGTCTCACCAGCCTGCACTCATTTTCTTCTGTCCTCTCCTAGCTGGTTCCTCGTTGGTCAGGTTAGGATGACTCAGCTCAGGCGCTTGTCAGAGGGGTGAGCAGAGCCTCCTGTAAGCCCAGCTCTTTGAAGTTGAAGTCTTTCTTATCTGTATGTCACCCTGTCTCTGGTTTCACTAAAAACCCTGAGAGGCACCAAATCACCCCACACTGGGGGGGACCCACCGCTTGTATTTCATCAACAGTGAAATTTATGGGTTGATCACCTTTAAAATGTTCCCAGGTGTAATGTCCATTTCTCTTACACCTTTTCGCTTCAGGTGCGTGTCCTGTATCTTTGGGTATTGCAGCGCTCCTCGCACTTCCTTGTTTGTCCTGCCCACCACTCATTCACCTCGCTGGTGCTGCTATACTCTCCGGAGGGCACAGTGAACTAGCTACCCTGACAGCACGCTGGTGGGTTTGTCCTGACTAGCTCAGAAACGCACCTCACCTAATGTTCTCCCATTAAGAATAGGTAATGACGGCCCTCCCTGGTGGCGCAGAGGGTTAAAGCACAGCACTAAGAAGCTTAAGCCACTTACGCATGAGTTCGATTCCCGCCTGCCCCAGAGGAGATCCACATGGCGTGGCAGACCTCTCCTGACCCGCCCGCTGCTCCCCTCAGCAGTGTACTTCGGATCTGCCTGTTCTACTCCTCACTCTGTCTCTGGTGAATTCTGTCACCCTCCGCATCTCTGGCCTGTACCCCAGTTCTGTATGAGTAAATAAATAAATCTTAAAAAAAAAAAAAAGAATAGGTAATGATTTCCCTTCTTCTAGGTTAGGAAATCTGTACCTGTGGTAAAGACTATTTTTTATTTCTCTTCACTTTTCTGTCAGTTATACTGAAGATGTACAGTGCAGACACCTCAATCAACTGTTGCCCATGCCTTCTGGCCAAAGACCTGTTGAGAGCGTTGCATTTCGTCTTCTTTCTAGTTGAGTTAAATTGCAGTTGACTGTGAAAATGTCCTCTTGTCCAAGTTTTAGCATTTATTAGCTTATCCATATGCAAATAGGGATTTTTATTAAATTTATCTGTGTGGTCATTTGATCTTTGCCTTTTCTTATTTTATTTATGCTTTTTAGTGTTTTATGGGTTATGTTATTCAGTATGTAGGAGACTTTGTCCAAGTATGGACATTTTGTTAGCTCGACAGGGTTTCCTATCTCCTAGTTCATCAAATTTGAATGGATACTTCCAGTGTATGTGCTAAAAGACTAGCTTTGCTGGCCTGGACTTCAGGGTGCGCGGCATCACCAGAAGAGGGGTGCAACGGGGGATGTTGACTGTATTACATAGCTAACATGTGAACTTGGTTTCTAAGAAGTTCTCATCAGGTTTGCATTTTATGTCGAGTGATTAACTCATCCCTATCTTTTCCATCCAGATACCTGGGACATAAATTTTTAATGTGTTCAAACTTGTAGACTGGGAATTAGCTCCAGTGAAAAATGAGTCAAGAGGCCACTGTGACGATTTTGGGGAGATTTGAAAGAAGGGCACTGATGTTAAAGGCTGTTTGCAGTGCATAGACTATCTTTGGGAAGGACGTGCCATTCAGGAGACAGGGTTGGATGCTGACGATACTGCTCGTTGGCTTGCCTGTAGTGACCTCCATCCACAGGGTGACGAGGAAACGTCGTCTTGTCCCTGTACTCTTGTGCTCCCTGAGACATGGCTGTGACTGATGTTGCTGGGGGCAGGGTGCTCACTGGAGGGGCTCACCCCACAGCCGCTAGGTAAGTATATCCAGAGACTTTCAGGTGTTTTCAGGAGCATTTTCTAGAGTGTCTGCTCTCTGGATTTTAGTCTCCAGACTGTGAAGGTGCAGGAAGCTCTTACTCAGTTTCCAGTGGGGGCACAGGACACTCACAAAGGAGCTAGTTTCAGGTAGTACACCCAGGAGGCTTGGTCTTCACATCAAAATCACAGTAGGCTGCGCTGGTGCAGTCCTGGTAACTAAAGAATGGCTCTCAGCATCGGTTCCCGAGACAGAGCAGGGCGCACGCGGAGTGCCGGCGGGAGCAGCCACCAGCGGAAAACCAGCCACAGTTTACTGCTCTTTTTCTTCAAGGTCACCTTGTAGTTTGGGGAGGGTTGATGGATTTCTACTTATAGCATGGTCGTTAACTTTCCATTTAAAGTACATTTAAATTAAATGGTGATTTCATGGTTGAAAGATAAAAATGAAGGAAATACCTATGTACATTGTTCGTAGGACAAGTTGTGAAGCTGGTGTTGCAGGCCACTCACTAGTCGCCACGCTTCGGTGCTTCCTGGCCTCATCCTCTGGTGCCCAAAGCAACGCCCGCTCCTGCTTCCTGGGGCATCTCCTCTTAACGCCACTGCAGGCTGCGTTAGCTTTTCCCAAAGCCGTTAGGTTTTTGTCTCATAGTGAGCCTGACATCAAGTAAAAGTGTTGTGATTTTTTTTTTTTTTTTTCAAATAGAAACTGCTGCCACCCTGGGTTTCTTTACCAGGCATTAATACAGCTGCATTTGTGGAAACCAGGACACCAAGTATCCCCCTTGCAGTTAAACACACTAGTGACCCAGCCTATTCAGGCCTCTTCAGACCTGGGTTTTCTCGTTTGACTTATTCGCTGTTATCCCACAGCTGCTCTCAGTCGGCTTAGAAGGCTTTCCATGTTTTCGTCCAGGTAGCTGATTTATACAGTTAGCAGGAAAGCGCTAAGGGCATCACACCATCTTTCTTATGTTCCACCGGACCATTCTGGCTGCTCTGTTGAGAACAAACTGGAGATGTCTGTGGGTGGGCAGACAGTGCTCTCGGGCGGCCTTGCAGTGGCAGGAGAGGGCAGAGGTGGGGATGGTTGAAGTCGGAGTGGAGCAGGTCAGGAGAAGGGGATTCAGTCTGCAGGGTGACAGTAAAGATCTCAGGGCTTACTGGTGAGCCGGGATATGGGTGTGAGAAGTAGAGGTACAGGAAAGCTAGCAGTCCACAACTTTTGGCTCGAGCAATTGAAAGTCTCAACTCCATATTCCATAAAATAAGAGACTGAGGCCCTCCCTGGTGGCGCAGCGGGTTAAAGCACAGCACTGAGAATCTGAAGCCACTTCCGCATGAGTTCGATCCCCGCCTGCCCCGGAGGAGACCACATGGCGAGCCAGACCTCTCCTGACCCGCCCGCTGCTTCCCTCAGCAGTGTACTTCGTCAATCTGCCTGTTCTGCTCCCCACTCTGTCTCTGGTGGAGCCTCTCACCGCCCCTGAGCCTCTGACCTGTACCCCAGTTCTGTATGCACAAATAAATAAATCTTTAAAAAAAAAAAAATAAGAGACTGAAAGGTTCGCAGGTGCTGGGATTGCTGTAAACCTCAGCACATGGCTGTTACTGCTCTTGGTTCAGATTTGCAGACTTGACGAAAATATTCACATTTTCTTACTTGCAAGTTGTCACCCCACATGTGCCTGGGTACCCCATAATTTATGGAGGATAAGGATTAGCTACTGTTTGCATAAAGCATACTGGTGACAGAACACGAGTTTAAATATTATGAGTATAACCCAAAGTACCCAGGCAGGATGATTTAAAATGCCTGTCATTCGTATTTGGATTTTATATCATCGGGTACAAAAATTATAGGACTGCTTAACTGGGCCCATCATTCTTTCAATTCCCCATTTTGTCTCTGCTCATCCCCCTCTGCCTGCAAGGCTATCCTAGGTGATCTGAGGTTTTCTTCTCTTAAAATGTGCCTTTCAAACCAACAGAAAAATGCTGGAGGCTTCCTTTTTGAGAAATTAGCACATGTCATCTTTCAACATGTCTAATAAAATGGTAATGTTGAGGATGAATGACAGTAGCAATTTTTTTATGTAGCTGCTTTTTCTGAATGATTTTTTTTAAAGGCCACAGTTGGAATATTCTAGATTCTTTAATTTTCACTTTGCTTGCATGTTTCATGGGTTAATTCAGCTAGAAAATCTGTATAGAGAAATCTGTTGTTCACTAGTCTACAGCACAGACCTCTCCTGTAGCATCAAGGAGAGAGAGAACATGAGTTTGAGCGCAGGGGACCCCGACAGGAAACAAGAACCTGGGTGCAACCAGAAGGAGCCAAGGTGAAGATAGGGCCCTGGATCAAGACGTGACAACCCACAAGTAAATGCAGTTTTGGGGTGGGCTTCAGGCTGGCCCTGGAGACTCCTGGAGAAGGGGGGCAGCCAACGCCACAGCAGCAGACGCAGAGATCTCAGGGATAAACAATGGGTGGTCGAGATGTATTCTTTGATGGGCCAGTGTGTCAACATAGTGGTCTTGAGTAAAAGTAGCTGCTGTGGTCCAGCCCTAGGGGACAGAGCACACCAGGGCTGTCATGGGTGACAGACTACGGGGTCTATGACCTCATAGGGGCACCACTGTTGCGTCAGGGAGAAATGAGCAGAGTGATTTTTGGAGTGTCAGGAATTGGTACCCAGGTGTAGCCCAGTGGACGGATTCAAGGAGGGCTGGAAAGATGCTATCTATACCCTATCTAAAGGAACGGCAACCTCATGCGTGAGCGCATTCTCCGGCTTCTACTCTATCTCTGGGCTGCATATTTCTTGTTTATGATGACTTTTTCCCTGTTCAGACTACTGTTGCATTTTTAAAAAACAAATAAACAAAGCCAAGTTTAGGTGCATTAAGGAGAATGTCATAGAGGGTGGGGTCTTGGGATTAGACGGTCTGGGGCGCGTTCTCGGTCTCCCATTCAATTTGGTGTGTGATCCTCAGCAACTCACTTCATTACTCACCACTAAAATGGATTTCTAAGTTTCTACTCCATGGGGTTGTCGTGATGCATAGATGTGGGAATGCCTGTAACGCACCTAGCATGTTATCTGCTTAGTAAGTGCGAGATCTTATTCATGGAGCGAATCATCCGTGTGCCGGAAGTGTTTCCACATCTAGAAGCCACAACTCTGGCACTTAGTAGGCACTGAGAGAAGATATTTACCTGCAAATATGCAATTTCAAAATAGCATTTTGAATGTGGAGATTTTATCCAATAAGAACTTCAACAGCAAAACTGGAAAGGGAAAAGGCCGATCTTTCCTGCTCTAGGTTCTCACCTCCCATATGTATAACGAAGGTGGGGATGCTCCTGTGTCTCAGACTATTAGCAGGGAGAGAGGAGGAGGACCTGAGGACTCAAAATTCAAACTCCTCATCAGACGCTATGCTCATCCGTCCCTCCTGGGCAAACACCCAGTTCAATAGCCGGGCCCAGTGCTGTGCTGGGGGGAGACCTACGAGGACCACACCTGAGGGGAAAGATCAGACATGTCCTAAATGGACAGTGCGTAGCAAACACACAAGCAATATGAAAGGAGAACATTCGCAAGTTGATGGCTCTGTTTCTGGCTAATAAGCTACTTTTGAGCTGCGCTTAGGGGAACAGTGTGCAATCTGGCAAGCTGCTTTCCTGGTTCAGATCCTTTTTTTAATTAGCTGATAAATTGTCCAAACATTCCTGACACTTTTTCAGTTAACATCCAGAAAATTTGGTTAACAAAATAAACACCAAAACTTTTCAGAGAAAGTAAAAAGGACTCCTGGCCTCTCTGACGACCGTTCTAGGGACGGGTCATGCTCGGCTGCGTGTCCCGGCATCATGCTGCAGCTCATTTCCCCAGCCGGCACTTTGCTACAAGTGCTGACAGGGCTCCCAGGTGGCAAGCTGTGGCTAAGGGGTGGTAGTGTGAATTCTGTGGTCAGGAAATAATAAACCGACTTGATACACAGATATAGCATGTTTTGCTTTTAACAGCTAATTCCTACTGGGCTGAATTTACTTTTGCCGATAAAGAATTTGTTACCAGGCTTCTCTGAGTTGCAACTGTGCAGTGTTTTTGTACCTCTTTCTACCAGTTTGGCAGCTATAGTTTCATAGAAAAGGCAATATAAAAATCAAGATGAAATAATACCAGCCATCCACAAAAATATGTGGAATGTGGCCTTGAGAAATGTGTTTGCGATGTGGAAAATACCAGGCTGGCGCATATGTCAGAAGTCAGTGACACCCATGAATCAGTTTAGATTTATTTGGATTTATTTTGGTTCAAACTGATATGCTGTGTCTAATTGTTTCCTGACTACAAGAGAGTTTCTTTTCACAAAGAAATGCATTCAGCTTTTTCAGAAAGAAACCCGAGACTGTCTTTTGTTCTTGCTTTGAGTCTGGACAAGCGGGAGGTGCTAGAATGATGAAAGACGCCGTGGGTCCCCCAGAATGTACTGGGTGCTTGACTCAGAGTCCAGGCCGTGGGAATCCTGTGCCCAGCTCAGAAAGCAGAAGTATTGGCGCTGACCTCCTAGTTTACTTTATACACAGCCGTTTTCCCCCTTATTCTCTCCCTAGCTGGGGCGTGCACAATAAGAATAACAGTTTCGGTGGGGGATTGAGGCTGATAGAGGTTGAGAGGACTTGCGAGAGATCCCAAGAGAATCTGCAGTTATGTCAGGCATAATGCTTATCCTCTGAGAGTTTTTTCCCCCCAAATATTCTGAGTACGAAAATGCCTTGGTAAAATAAATCACTAGAAAATAAAATGTTACTTGTTGTTAAAAAAAAACCTATAGTAAAAGATGTATCGTTAATTTGCTCAGCAAATTTTTTTTAGGACTTATTCTCTCAGGACTGGTCTGATGCTGGATAGACATCAGTGAAGTCAACTGGCAGAAATCCCTGTTCTTGTGAATTTATATTGTAATTGGAGGAGACAACTAACTATCCAATAGTCAGGGAGGACACACTGGCACCCACACCTGATGAGAACCCCCGACTACATTCTTGGAGGTCATTAGAAGGTGGGGCAGTGGTGGTGACAGACCATGCCACACAACTCCACCAACCGCAGCTCCGGCACCAACACGAGAGGTCTCGCCGGGGCCTGAGAGGGGCCAGATAGAGACCTGCAGGTAGCTGAGCTCACCTAAGGGAGAATCAGTCAAACCATGAACCAGCGAGGTCATTGTTATTTGTTTCCTTGCATTTGAACATTTGTCAAATACAAGTTGCTGCTGCTGTGGGAACTAAAGTTCAGTGGTGTCTTTAGGCATTTTGTCAAGCCACAAAAACTGCTCTCTGCACTTTAGTTCTGTCTCAGAGTCTGCTGGCTCTCGCCCAGGTCTCACGATGCTCAGGTTATAGGAGGCCACTTCCAAGGAAATGCTGCCTTGTAAGGGACAAGAAAGCGCAGGGTCGTCTTTCAGGCAACTCCTGATTTACCTGCCCCAAGATTGTGCTTTGGGATGGAATATTTTAATGTGCTCTGTTTTTTTTTTTTTTTTTTTTTTCAGTTTGCTGTTTTGTCATGAATATTTGCCCTGAATCCTTTCTATTTAATCATTTGGCATTTTTATATCCGGAAGTTTCAAACAGCCTTGCTGTCAAAATTTCTTTCTTTGCTATGAGCTTTAGAAAGTCATTTTGAAACCCCAAAGCTAACAATTACCTCTTTTTTATGACTTTCTAAAATGAAATCATTGCCTTGGTGTAATAGGGATTCTGCTTCAGTGAGAGGAAGGAACATAGGCTCAAACGAGTCACCGGGGCCAGGGGGTGCCAGTTCACAAAGGAAAACACCCCTGCACCCTGTGTGCCCTGGACTCCACACAGGTCACTCACTGTGGAAGCAGGGGGCAAGCAAGGGGTTCTGCAGCTCTGATGACTCTAGCCCCAGGTATCTGCTGCCAGGGTTCTCCGTGGCCCAGAGTAGTTTTCAAGGTAATTTCCCCAGCCTGTGCACCCCAGCATTATCTTTCTACAGCGTATAAAATTAGCTTGTGGTGAAAATGGGAGCTACAGGCCTTAAGACAAGACCCGTTCAAACTGGAACTGAGGGCATACAGCATGGGACCGCCGCCCTGAGAGGGTCACTGTCCCAGGGTCACTGCGCGGCTGCCGATGGGGCAGGAGGAAGTGAATCACACTCGAGGGACAAATGGAATAGAAACCGATGGCTCAGATGACAGTGACAGACACACACTCAAGCCACATGACAACTCTGGCCCACATGGTCCAGGAACCCCATCGGGGGTGGGGTGGGGGGCATGATCATGTTAAGAAAATAATAGGAAAAATGACCCCAATAAAGTTCCTGGAGATGAAAAGCAAGGTGGGAGATACGTGCATCGGATAGATCAACAGTACACCCGTCAGAACAGAAGTAAAGGCTGGTGAGCTTGAGGACACCCACTGGAGACCATTCCACGCTCAAACGGGAAAGAACTGGAAAAAAAAATGTAGACACTGCTATTGAACTGCGGAACAACTGCGGTGCCTTCAAGGGAAATCGGAATTCTCTAGGAAGGAGAGAGGCCAGGGCAGGAAAAGAGCCGTGTCTGCTCCTGCACCGACATACTCCCCGTCACCTGCCAAAGGGCGAAATCGCAGCCACTGAGCTCCGGCGCAGACAGGGCGTCACGTTTGTTTAGGACGAATGGCGGTACCACTCTGGGGGCCGAAGTCCAAGTCTCTGATTTAGCAAGCCGTGGCAACCCCCGCGCAGGCCGCCTGTGGTCAGCCTTGTCCTGAAGCGCTGCGGTTTGCAGCCTCCTGGTCCTCACACCTCCTCGAGACAGCAGGGGAGCCCCAGGAGCCCCAGTGATGTCCTTCCGCCGGGTGCCGCCCGCTCTGGGGCTTCTCGTGCGGGACAGCCATCCGCCCTGGTCGCGGCCACCACCCAGGGCAGGAAGAGACGCGGAGACCGGGCCGCCGCCACCTTCCCATTGCACTCTGACCCAAGATTCGAGTGTTTTCTCAAGGTGTGTTGTCCGTTCCACTGGGGTCGGGCTGAAAGTCCGAGTCGCCCTTCATCACGCCATTGGCCCTTGTCCCCGTCACTCACGCGCTTCTCCTTCCTTTCTGCTTTCTGTCATCTAGGGCCTGATAATCAGCCTTTTCTTGTGAATTTTTTGTATTCATTGTCTTACATAGCTGCTAATTTGAACAGTATTTTGTTTCTACTCTCTGGTGCCACCCCCGTGGTTCTGCCCTACCCTGCACCCATGATCCATCCCCACCTCCCTGTGCTGGGCCCTGTCTCTCCTGACCCCTGTCCCTCGCCCTTCCCGCAGTAGGCCGCAGGTCTGTGGTCAGTTTGCAGGTTTTGTGTTTTTCCTGTCCCTTTGTCTGGTGGATTTTGCATGTAATAAAACCATCTGATATCTGTCTTTGTTCTCCTTGCTTATTTCCCTCAGCATCATCTGCAAATGGTATGAGTTTGTCTTTTTTGATCATTGATTAGTATTCCATTGCTCCCTTAACATGACTGGATCAAGAAAACGTAGCTTATAATTATCTTTTTTAAAAAATATTTATGGCCCTCCCTGGTGGCGCAGCGGGTTAAAGCACAGCACTGAGAAGCTTAAGCCACTTCTACATGAGTTCGATTCCCGCCTGCCCCGGAGGAGATCCACATGGTGTGGCAGACCTCTCCTGACCTGCCCGCTGCTCCCCTCAGCAGTGTACTTTGTTGATCTGCCTGTTCTGCTCCCCACTCTGTCTCTGGTGAAGCCTCTTACCCTCCGCATCTCTGGCCTGTACCCCAGTTCTATATGAATAAATAAATCTTTAAAAAAATATTTATTTATGCATACAGAATTGGGGTACAGGCCAAAGGTGCAGGGGTGGTGAGAGGATTCACCAGAGTCAGAGTGGGGAGCAGAACAGGCAAACTGAGGAAGTATATTGCTGAGGTGAGCAGGGAGAGACAGGAAAGGTCTGCTGTGCCATGTGGGTCACCTCGGGGGCGGGGGTTGAATTCATGCAGAAGTGGCTTTAGCTTCTGAGAGCTGTGCTCCAACCCGCTGTGCCACTAGGGTGGGCCCATAATTATCTTTTAACTTAGTTTTAGCACAGATTCAGAACAGAAATGAACGCCTGGACATCTGGGGCTTAGAGCGGCCAACCCCGGGAGAGGAACATGTAGCTCGCCACAGAAGTCCCATTTTTTTGTCTCCAAAGTCTTCTGTTTTTTAGGCTTTTCAATGATGAGAAAAGGGTGAAGTCAGGCTGGGAGCTACGGGCGGTCGTGCAGACAGGTCAGCCTTCCTGGGTGCTGTGTGTCACTGAGGCAGTGATACGGGTACCCCTGTGTGGTGCTCTCACCCTTGGACCTCACGGACTTGTCTAGGGTGGGGCAGGGCAGGCGGTGGGAGCTTTCACTGGTTCCGCGAGTGCCTCGATGTGCCTGGCTGTGTACCTTGGTCAGGACTGGAGAAAGCTGGACTGAAATACGCTGGGCCTTCTGATGGTGAACCTTTGAAGGAAAAATTGGAACTATCTTCTGGTGTACAGCCTGTATTCTTAATCATTTCCAAAAAAGTATGGAAAGAAGGGTTGAAAGGGTTTCCCAAGTTCTCTCATGCAGGCCTTGTCCTAGAAGGTATGTGGGAAATCCTACCCCGCAGTGTAAACTGTTGAATAGGAAAGTTTTTCGTTTTAGGAGCATTTCTTTCTTTATTCTTCCTGAATGGTGCTAGATGCCAGACATGAAGGCTTTTTTGAACAGATTTTAATGTGAAAAGAAAATCTGTGGTAATCTCCTTTATGTGTATATTATTTTGAGGAAATTGCTTCCACACAGATTAAACTTCATATCCAAGCTTAGAGGTAAAAGCCGGCTAGTAATGGAATTGTTCTTTGTGGGGCCTGGTGGCAGCCTGCTGGAGGAAGCTTATTCAAATGTGGGCATTTCAGTGTTTTTAGCAGAAAATAAAATCTTTCTCTCTTGATTACATAAATAATACCAGCCCAGTGCCTCCTTACTAATCCTGGCTTTATGAAACGAAGCCTTAAAACCTGCTAAGTGTCCTTGGATTGGAGAATTGCTCTTGCATGAGACAGCGTTTTGTCACAGCCCTAAGTCCGCAAGCAGCCCACAGGCCCTGTTCACTGCGCAGAGGTGGTGCTCTGGCAGCTGAGCCAGTGTGATGACACCATCTCCCAGGCAGTCCTCGGCGCAGCCCTGCTGACCAGAGCTTAGGGGACGGACTGTTAAGGGCCAGCGAGTGTGGGCTCCAGGAATGCCCCTTCCGGAGCTGTGTGGCCTGCGATCTTGACAAAGCCCCTTCATGGTGCCCAATTCTTGGTGAATGTTCTGTCCATCTCTGTGACTGACCACTCAGTTGGTATTGAGTGAAGCTTAGGATATTTCAAATGGATTTTGAAAGTGCAAATACCATTAGAAACGTTATAGTTACATACTTGAATCTGAGACTGAGACTGTTAAGCCAAGAGGAACAGATCGGAGGCCCCAGCCCCCTGACCTACGGCAGAAAGAGCTGAGTGCGGAACTGTGAGCTGCACTTCAAAGGTGCTTGGGAATGGCAAGCTTGCTGGTGGTGAAGAGACACCGTAGTCTAATGGAACCCATAAGAAGGCCACTTCATAAAAACATAACTGAAAACTACCATTTGCTTGAAAAATGGGGATGAGCCCCTGTTCTCCCAGGAAAACTTTTTCACATCAAGAGAAACTTTTTCACATCAAAGCCCCCACCATTCACAGATGGCAAATGTGTTTTTGGCGAATTTTCTAAGACGAGTGCTGAAAACAGCCTTTATCAGCAGCAGGAAACCAACAGAAACAACACCCAAATTACTGACAGGCACCTCTTTGCACTGTGCCCGACGGCCAGATCACCTGGACCCGCCGACGAGAAACCGCAGCAAGGTGCCCTCACCCTTTGCATCTTGTCCGGGGGTCCTTACCTGCCCCCTGTGTGCGCTCGCGCCGCCCCAGCACCGTGTCCCGTGCTGAGCTCTCAGGCTTGCAGCGTGCACAACAGCGCCTGTGTGGACACATTGAAGCTTAGGAAAGGTACAGGAAAGACACATGAGGTAAAACACGGTCCGTCTGTCTGTCTGGGCGCTTACCCTGGCAGACTGCAGGACAGGAGGCGGCCCTTGGGGCGACCCCCAGGAGTGGTGGGGGTTTGAAGCCGGGGACATCCAGGCCCTGCGCTCAGACTGCAAGATGTTTAGGCAGAAGATCACTCCTTGCGCAGTAATGAGTGAACCTTAGCTTACTGGGACATTTTCACTGTAGAAACTGTAAATTTTTTAAAAAAATTGTGATAACACTTAGCTCAAAATATGTTGTATTGATGTACATGTCCTTATTCTGTAGGCTTTTCTCTAATTTTAAAGTTTTTAAAAAAACTTTTATATTAAAAACAAAGACCCTAAGGTCTGCTCTGCTGAGCGCCTCTCACCTGGCCCCTGACTCCTACAGGCAGCTAATTCCATTACTGGCCCCCAGCCTGGTGACCTGGACTTCTGTGTGTGTATTTGGCGTGGGAGGGAGATACAGCATTAGGTCTACAGCAGGGGTGTAGTGGGATTCTGTGGCTGGCAGAATAGCAGGACAGGAGCACATTAGTACTGCTTCCACAAAGTAACATTAAACCTTTCTGTGCTGAACTTTGTGAGACATTTAGAATGTTGATAATAAACTTTCTGAATGCAAGTCCAAATAACTTCTGTTTTTCTGCGAGCTTGAGCTAAAATCGGTATGCTTCCCATAGCTTCCACATGACTTTTGGAAGCCTTCCTTGTCACGCCTTTAAACACACTGCGGTGAAGAATGGATTAACAGTGACATTTGGAAATGTCAGAGGTAATTTTGGCTGCGGCGATACTGGCCAGAGGATCTCACCTATACAAGACTCCGCGAGGGTGGCACTCGTGACAGTGCCAGGCGTTTTCTTTTTGTCCTGCTCAGGCAAATAGGCTTCAGCACTGAGGCAATGCACGTCTCACCAAGCTGCTATCATGAGCAAATGTCACCACTGCATAAATTACGGGAAGAAAAGGCAGGGCCCTGCTGCTGCCTGGGAGAGCTGAGGGCCGGCAGCCCACCCCTGCGCTCACCCCTGCGCTCACCCCTGAGAGCTGGCCTGGCTAATGGTGGAAGAGTTGGTGGGACTCCCAAAACCCCAGGGCCTGAATAGCGAAAGAAACATGGCATTTGTTTAAAAATATTTTCTAATGGCTGTGTTTTAGTTTTATGCAACTGACACCTTCCTGAACATAGGTGTGAATTTAAAGAAGTAGTGGCTAGTATTTCACTGACCACATCTAGGGGTCAGGTTCTAGCCAAGTCTTTGACAAGTCTAGTAAGTCACACTTCTGTACTATAGACGTGTATACAATATATTTATTATATTCATTTTCATGGTATAAACGTGAAACTTGGAGGTGGGGTCACTCTGATAAAGCATAAAGAAGGCCTCTGGCTCAGTTTGTCACACAGCAGGCAAGCTTTTACCTGTTCCCACACTGGATTCTCTTTTAAAGCAGTCATTATTCATGAAAGGTTTTATGACCCATAAAGTTAAATGGCATGGAAATTGTTAATAAGTCTTGCCCATAAATTTTACCTCTCAACATCATATGATAGTTGGATGTTGGGATTCTGAAAATAAGAATTCCATAGTTGTCAGAGAACAATGAAGGCTTATTTAAGAAAAAAATGAAAGTGCCACCTTCCAGCCAACTTATTGCTAGTAAATAATCTTTATTGTTAGAGTCTTAATTTTCAGACTTGGCTTTGTGCTTTAAGAGTAACTGCACACTGCGTGATGCACTTTGAAAATCTACCAGTAAAAAACCAGCTCTGCCTAGTGTGGCTCATTCACTGTCACAGAGCCGAGTGCGTTGTTTTCGTGTAGACTCAGAAGAGCTCACAGGGAGTGTGTTAGAATGCAGACATTTTCGGTGGGTTTAGGGGAGCTGGACCCCAAGGCCCCCACTGCACCGGGAGGTTGTGTCTCCTGTAGGTGAAACCCTGTGTCACCTGTAGGGTAAAATCCCAGCTTCGCCCAGGACTAATGTGCTCTGCCACGATGTGGCCTCCTAGTCTCCATCACGCTCCGCTCTCCTACATGTCCGCCACCATGCTGAGGGGCCAGTTGACTGGCATTGCCCAATACGAGGTCTTCTCCGTTCTCCATCTTTCTCTCCCAGCCCACTGCACACAGCCTCCGGATTCAGCTGCTGTCTGCTCCCTCTGTTCTTAGCCCTGCATTAATGTCTTCCGGGCCCCCCACATCAGGTCTTCTTTTGCTAATTATGTTATTAAAGAATCTCTCTCCCATTCATCTTTGAGTTGTCTTTTGAAAGTAAATGTATCTTACTCTTCATATTCATCTAGGGCCTCCGAAATTGCCCAGCTCAGTGGGTACCTGGGAGATTTGTTAATGAAGGGGACAAGCAAAGATGGACAGACCGGGTCCGAGCTGCTCGGAAGGTGTGGATGGGAAATGCAGATTTTGGACTGCTCCTCGGTGGGGGGCTGGGTTCTGCTCTCCTCTTGGCTAACAAGCTTCCATCTCCCTGCTGTTGGTGGCACCTTTTTCTGGTATCCCGTCCTTGCCCGTCCTCTTTGTCCTTATGGATGAACTTCATTTTTTTTGTTTCTTCTTGACCATGTCTGCCGATTTGGGGGATGCCTCACGTACCCTGGTTTTATTCTTAAGGTCTCCCATGTATTTTTGTATGCACCTTATTTGTACCTCTCCCCCTCACATGTATATTGTTCAGGTCTGATCTTTCTCCCATCGGGCACAGGAAATGGATGAGCTTCCCTGATTCCCTGCACGGTCAGATACCGGGCAGGTGGAATAGAGGGAGGAGGCCTTTGAAGAGCCCTCCTGTGCCAAGTTGGACACGATTCATTTATAACCTCAGTGTTTTAAAACACCTGCATCTTTGTTCTGAATGATCTAACCCCGAACCTGCTCGTTTATTGATATAATTAAAAATAATCTCTTTTTTTTTTTTTGGGTAAAGGGATATTTTTTCTTGGTATAGTGCTACAGGTGAACTGTACTTTAGCCTTTAAATTTACATGGGGAGGAATAGTTTATCTTTACGTGAAACAGGGTAGCAATTTGCAGGTGAATGTGTATGTTTATGTGTTCTTGGGAAAGGAGTATTGAAAGAATAATTTTTTGGAAGAGATTTATTACTTTCCTTTTCTCAAATGTTGATTACACATTAGAGTTGACAGACCATGCTTTTGTTGCTCTTTAAAATACAAAGCAATTTGGTAAAATGTGGTTTTTCAGTAATTTCATAAGCCTAATGATAAAGATATCTGTGACATTAATAGGCACATAAACTCAATGAAAAGGGACCTTGGCCATTAACAATTTGTGGTGGACATTTGATGGTTTCCTATAGTTTTCCTCACTCCTGCCTTCCCAATAGGACGCTGAATTTCTAGGCCAAGAGGATGTGTCATAAATAATGTGACTCACTGGGTATGGGGCCCTAAAGGGTCTAAACCCCTCACTTGAACCCTGTCTTCCTTGCTTGGCTTGTTGACTAAGCTGGCAGCAGTTGTGTTATCTGCTCGGTAAGTACAGGCACTTGAAAGGTACCCCACTTTTCCACCGCCCTGATAATTGAGTCATGTGAGACCAGAAGGGAGGGCGAGGAAGGGGCTCAGGAAGAAGACACAGGAGGCCGAGGGAGAGCGGCCTGGGGTCCCGGTGGGACTGGTTACTGGCAGTGAGGTCTTGAGCCAGTTAATTAGCTTCTGTGGGGTCTTACGTGCCAAGTGTGAATGAGAAGGGTACATCCCCACAGAACTGGTGACTTAACCACATGCAAGCATCTAGTGCATCCTTTTTAAAAAAGATCTTTATTTATTTATGCATACAGAACTGGGGTACAGGCTGGAGGTGGAGGGACAGTGAGAGGATTCACCAAAGACAGAGTGGGGAGCAGAACAGGCAGATGGATGAAGTACTGCTGAGGGGAGCAGCGGGAAGACAGCAGAGATCTGCTGTGCCCTGTGGGTCACCTCCCTGGCTGGGAATCAAACTAACACTGAGGTGGCTGTGGCCAGCTTGCAGTGCTGTGCTTTAACCCCCTGTGCCACCAGGGAGGGCCGGGCCGGCACCCTCCCTGGTGCTAGATAAATGTTATTAGTTTCTTGTTACTTTGACTTATGTCTAGACCTTACCGATGTGTGTGACAACAGTAGTTGACAGATAGACAAGAGTCAGCAAAGAACTTCCCTTCAGTTCCCTTCTTTGTGCATAAATTACATTTTTGTGTAATTGTGTGTGTGTGTATGTGTGATTTTGGAGGTGAAGTAAGCTACAATATTTTTAGGGAAATGCCCCAGGCTCCAGAATTTCTGCCTCTCTGGGAAAAAAAAAAAATACTTCAGTGAACTATAGCTGTAAAAACAATTTTATAAAAATACCAAAATCTATTAAAACTAATTTCTAAAAGCCTTATGTTGGCTCTCATTAAAATTATGTATTTCTCCTGATAGTTAATATACAATAAACCCATTATTTTGTTGGAAATTTTCCAACTTTATTTCTGGGGAATGCATATTGATAAAAGATGAAATGATACCTAAGAATATTTTTCCAAGAACAAAGTACATGCTGTAGGGAGTGAACAGGATTGATAGGACCCTGGCAGTGAATGTGCCTCAGTGGAGAGCAGGCTGCTGATCAGAAATGTGAAATCAATTCTGAGGCAGACTTAAGCTTCTTCACCATTTAATTCCCGTTCGGCTCAATGTGGACATCCTCACTTTATAACTTACAGAGTTCTCTTTCTTACCTTTGGTATTTATGTAATTGAAGTTAATCCCTTTGAAGGAAACCTCAGTAGGACTGATGTACAATTGAAAGAAAATCAGTAAGAGAAAATTAATAAAAGAAAGCCCATTAGGGTGAGTATGCAGGTATTACCGACTTGGTCCCCACATTATGACCCAGCGGGCGGAACGTACTGCAGCAAAGTGGGGAATACGAGCCAAACGTTCGGCTTCTCTCATTAAAAAACAAGATTACGCAGCAGTACAGACCATGCAAAGTATCCTTCTAACAGCTTTTTATTTACCTCGTTATCATATCAGAATTGCAGAAGAGAAGACTCAGCTTCTAGGTGTCTCATGGAGTGTCCAACAAAGACCTCACCATGAAAGCTTAGCCAGAGGCTGGAGTCTGGGAGCGCAGAAGAGTGGGAACAGCAGCAGTGACTGCAGGAGGAAAGCAAGGCCAGAGGACTGGGCCCTAGTGGCAGGGGCCCTTCTCGCCCTCTCCCATTTGTAGGGGGAATTATGACCTACCACCTGGAGAGCTTTCCTCAGTTCTAGAACTCCCAGCTGTATTCCTTGCCAACCCCCTTTGTGTCCAGGGGGGTGCATGACCAGTTCACCTCGACGGTGTGGAGCAGCCAGAGGGCACGACCAGTTGACCCTCTTGTCTGCTGGGGACGCATCAAGCAGCTAAACTGGGAGCTTCTGGCGTGGCGAGGTGACCCCACAGCAGGTGAAGCCCCTTAGACCAGGGTACAGCACTCGGGGCTCCCTCAGGTTGGTGGTGGGGAGAACGCTAGCTAGAGTGCTGATGTGGGTTTCTGCGAAAGCTGGGACTGCCTGGTGACCTTGGTGACCGACAGAAGAGCACTTAGCCCGTGGCAGTGGGGGCATCGCTGCCACAAGGGCACGTCTGCCACGGGCCGCACCGCAGGTCCTGGTGTCCACTTAGGGAGGGAAGCAGGACGGGGGGACAGTGTGGCGGATTACATGCTTTTATTACTGAAAGTGTCAAAGAATGTGCAGCCTTTTTAGTTATGGGTTGGCCTCAATTTAATGTAAACGCAAGGTGAGTTGCTTTATTGTGGATCAATTATGAACAAAATAAAGAAACTAGGTGTCCGCAAATCTTAGTTTACTAACCTTAAAAAATTATACTTCTAAGAAAGGACCACGTTTAGCACATCAAATGTTCGTCAGGGGAGCAAGCATCTTCTGAGTGACGTTATTTTGGGGGAAATTTGGCACTGAATAGTTTGAATGGAGCCCAGGGATGGACAGCAAGCCTCGACTAGATCAGAAAAGGGCTTTGAGCAAACAGACGGAAAACACAGCTGCTATTATTTTAGGTTTGGTTGTATGGACCTATTACCTCATTCAAGAAATTCTGCCACTATTTGGAATCTCCCAATTGTTTCCTAAGAATTGTTTTTGGGAAGTGTATCTTTTAAAAATATCTTTGATGAGGGCCCTCCCTGGTGGCGCAGTGGGTTAAAGCACTGCACTAAGAAGCTTAAGTCCACTTCTGCATGAGTTCGATCCCCGCCTGCCCCGGAGGAGATCCACAGGGCGCGGCAGACCTCTCCTGACCCGCCCACTGCTCCCCTCAGCAGTGTGCTTCGTTCATCTGCCTGTTCTGCTCCCCACTCTGTCTCTGGTGAATCCTCTCACCCTCCGCATCTCTGGCCTGTATCCCGGTTCTGTATTAATAAATAAATCTTAAAAAAAAAAATCTTTGATGAGAAAAACAAGTGTTTTACAGTGTAGGTACTGAAAGAATGTAGGTTGATCTCAAGAGCACTAAGAGTTCAGTTCAGTAAGACAAATAGTTCAGTAGAAATTTTTGTTAGAGAAATAGTAAATTTCTCCCTTTTAGTTATGGGTTGGCCTCAGTTTAATGTAAATACAAGTTAAGTTGAGTTGCTTTTTTTGTGGATTATGAACAAAATAAAGGAAGTTTCTTTTGAAAAACATCTTTGGATTACAATACCTTTATTCTTCGGGGTTACATTGCATTTTTTTGAGGTGCTTAGAAGCTACTTAGAAATAAGTGGCATGGGTAAGGCAGATATTTGAGTGTTAAAATGGTTGACTCTAGGGCCCTCCCTGGTGGCGCAGCGGGTTAAAGCACAGCATTGAGAATCTAAAGCCACTTCCGCATGAGTTCGATTCCCGCCTGCCCCAGAGGTGACCACATGGCGAGGCAGACCTCTCCTGACCCGCCCACTGCTCCCCTCAGCAGTGTACTTCGTCGATCTGCCTGTTCTGCTCCCCACTCTGTCTCTGGTGAATCCTCTCACCCTCCGCATCTCTGGCCTGTACCCCAGTTCTATACGAATAAATAATAAATCTTTAAAAAAAAAAATGGTTGACTCTATAGTTATGTGATTAATTTTGGTGAATATTTTAAGGTAACTTCCAAAAGTGAAGTACAAAACTGTGAACAAAATAGCTTCACCTGAGTAAATGATCCTTTCCTAAGGTGCCTTGAGGGGCCACACTTTCTGGCTGTCTTTTCTCCTCACTTACCCCAGTCATCCTCTTTAGAATACCGGCTTGATCAGTCTGCTTAGGTAAGCATTTTTAATCAAAACCTTTGTGCAGTGATGTTTCCTCCATGCCGTCATGAACAGTTACTGTTGTCAGGAAGACAACTGTCTTAATATTGTGCATTTCAGTTTTCTCATAAAACAGTGGGTATTAGCTCAGAGCAAAAAGGGACAGTTTCTCCAAGCTGGGCCTATGGGAGTAAACGATGGTGTATTGAAAAATTTGCAGCCTAGTGGAAATCTGTTGTGCTGTATTTATCCACAACTCCAAGGAAAGCCTTTCACAAACAGCTAGTGATAATGAGGAATAATGCTGCAGTCTCCCTCCTGGCTAACCAAGGAGTTGACTTGTTACGCTGGCTGTGCCTGCATCGTGGCCTACCATTTAGTGCCCATTGAGGTCACAGTATTTCTCTCCTGACAGAAGGGTGATGTGTTTAGGTTTAGCAGATATAAAGGTGGAGATGAGCCCTGCGGACCTGGCCCTGAAAGGAATGAAGCAATTGTGTGCGCACTACACACGCCGCTTTTACACTCACACTACACAGTAAAATAAAAACTACTGGTGCGTGTCAGCTGGGCTCCTCCTCCGAGAAGCCCTTGTGGCAGCAGCCTGAGTGCATTGAGGGGCTGCAGTGTGTGGTGCGGAAGGAGGAGGGGAGCAGCTGACAGCGGGTTAGGGAAGGCCGAGGGGCTGGGAGGGTGCCTGGACTGCGGTGCCGGGGCCCAGCCTTGAGCAGACCACTGGGCAGCATGAGGTCAGAGGTGCCTGGAGGCCAGTGGCAACAACCTGGCCCTCAGGTGCCCACACCTGCTCAGTCTTGGCGTCTCCTAACCTAGACGGGTGCCAAGGACACCGGCCGCTGGCACTGTTGGGGGCTGCCCCTTGAGGCGGCGGCAAGGTCTTTTGTGAAAAGTGGGAGAAAGACAGATCTGTGTGGTCTCCCTCCACGCTGCAGGTGCCCTGGGGCTGAGAGCAGCAAGCCCCAACTCAGGACTGCTGATCTGTAAGCTTGTCTGATGTTTCCAGCCATAGGCAAATATTAGAAGCTTCTCTGTCTGTCCCTAGAAAAACTGCATGTACTTGGCTCGGCTTGTGTTACCGCAGAGAGATTTACTGTATGGTCTGCTTTTAAGAGCTAGTCTTAAAGTTTCTCTTCGCCTGATCCTTTGTTTGATTTCTCTATATCCCACAAGTAAGTGATACCATCCGGTGCTTACCTTTGTCCTTCTCACTTATTTCAAGTAGTAGAAGAGCTTTCCGCTACAGCTACAGTGCAGCGCGTGGCAAGAGTTTATCTTTCTTGATGGCTGAGTAGTATTCCATTGGGTATAGGCCATGTCTTCCGAGCCACTCATCTATTTTGAGGCTTTTTGTCTTTTTCTGTATCTTGACTGTACTGTCAAAGCACAGCAACAATGTAAAACAATGGTACTTAAAATTTTGAAAAGATAAAAAATAAACGGTTTACTCCACTGAAGTGTCCCCACGCCGGGCCTGTGGCGGTGGCTGCATGGGATAGAAGTTACAAAAGAGAACATAAGAAAGCTAGAAAGGAAGCTCTGGAGTTGACTACCCTTGCTCAGAGGTGGGAAGATAAAAGGAGCTTCTGGAAGAGGCCTGGATGGAGACCTCACCGACCTCCCACTGGGAGGAGATGCTAGTCTTTGAAGAGACTCTGGTGGCACGCTCACTGAATATCAGCGCTGAAGTCATTAAAGTTTATGTTTGGTCATACTTCATGATAATTTGGTGTGTTGAAAACTCAAAGGTTCAGGCAGTACAGGCAGGGGTGCAGCCTGAAACTGAAATCAGTGAAAATATTTTTCACAGATTTTCACAAAGCTCTCTTATTTATTAAGAAAGCGTAGGTCACACATTTTGATCGACAACCAGAACCACTGGATTCAAAGATGTTTTTCCTGCAGGTGGTTCCAGGTCTGTAGCACTGCTGAGATGCGTAACCAGTGCACAGGCTGAGGAGACCGTTCCTGAGATCCAGAGTGGTTTGGTCCCGTGGGCTCAGAGCAGCCCCACCTGTCAGCAGGTGCCAGCTCGGCACTGAGTTCCTAGTGCCTGCGGTAGCACCCAAGGCCAGTGAGATGTTGCCATTTACCGCTGGGAGCGGTTCACCTCTGAATGAAGAAGTGCACGGGCCTGGCACAAGACGCCAAGTATCAGCGTATCAGTATAAGCAGGAGTATACGGCCTATTTATGTGGAGTTAACAGACACAGACAGCATAAAATAGGGAAGTAAATGGAGTTAAAATATGCTAATGCCCTTGTGATATCCCAGGCCATGGCGAAAAAATTAATATGCATTGTATGAAAAATGTGGCCCGAGTGTGGCGCATTTAAGCATAATAGTGGTTTAGTGACAGCTGTGCTGGTTGGGATTGGTTATAGGATTTGCAGAGAATGTGGGATATAAGCTGAACATTGAAGAGGGACAGCTTCTGAACAGAGGAAGGAAAAGACCGCAGCAATCGCCAGGCAGGACTGGACGTGGCAGTGGCCTTGCTGTAAAGCAGACCACTGGCCCCACTGGGTGCGTGCCCTAGGCTGGGAGTGAGAGCGGAAGTAATCAGAAATGATTTGACTCTGGAGCCCAGATGACGGCAGCCCTGGGCTTAGACGAGGCATAAAGGGCAACACAGAAGCACTGAAATAACAGGTTTTAGCACCGTCTGTCCAAGCCGGTTGTGGAGGCTTCACTCTCTACCACTTCTCTGAGGGTCAGTGCTTAGTTTCCGGAAGCTTAGGACATCCTGGAAGGCAGAGAAAAATCAGTGGAGAGCTTGGAGGGACAGTAATTCCTTGCTGCTGGGCGATGTCATTTCCAGCAGAGGCACACAGACGGCTACCCTACCACCCCCAGGCAGGCCCAGGGCTCCTGTCACAGGGTGGGGTGCAGGTTGCTCAGATGCCCTCTCCTGCGCCCTCAGACCCTGACTCTGGTCCCAGACCCTGCCTGGCAGCTCCACAGGTGATTCTGCCCTTCTCTGGACCCGCCGGATCTTGGCTGGCACCTCGGCCCCATAGACCTGTAAATGCCCACCCGTGAGTCCTTTCCTCCCGTCGACCGGCTCAGTCATGACCGACTTCTTGCCCCAGAGTAGGACCCGGCGCCGTCTGGTCTTACAATGTTTCCGTGGGCCGTGCTCTGTGCTTTGCTGCTTCCTTTCTGGTTCCCAAGAGCCCTTCTTCCCTCAGTCATTTGGTTCATACAAATAAAGAGCGTTGTTTGTTTCGGTTTTTGATGAGGGTTCATGAGCTTATTTTAAGTTACATAAGTAACAAGAACAAAAATTGAACTTTGGCCATTTCTGCTAGCTTTCATTCCTGCTTCACAATGATAATCTCATGTCAGCAAAGTAGAGGTCTCTGATTTATAGGAATCAGACACAAGGAAATTAGATAAAAGTAAAATTTCCAGCTTTGACCTCAGTTACTATTTGGCTTACCAGTCCATTCTGGGGCTCACCGATGATCTCATTTTGATTAAATAATTGATGATCTGATTAATAAGCACAATGTGCAGGGGTGTGCAGCACTACCTAGTTCGTGTGCTGAGAGGGCAGAACTCTGACAGGCTGACTGTCTTGCCACGGGGAGGGCCAGTAAGTCAGTGTGGAGCTAAGATTCAAGCCCAGAAAGGATGCTCCTGGCCCCCCCCACCCCCCTTACTGATGCTGTTCTCAGAATATTTTCTTTGTCAAGGGATTAACATAATTACAAAAGTATTTTTGGAAGATTAGGCTGGCATTTGCATAAGAGCCTGGAGAGAGGATTATTAGTTTGGAGGTTATTTTCATCTTTCATTATGTCAAATTCAGCAGACAGGAAGTCGGGCTGGGGCCTAGGTGTTTATCCAGGGGACCAGGGAGATGTGAGCAGCATAAAGAGCAGAGAATTTAAGTCCAGCTGTTGGAGTAATAGGAAGACAAACGATGCTCTCTAGGGTGTTTCTGGAACTTCCTTTCATTGAAGCATCTAGAACCGTGTTCAAAATACAGACTCCTTAGCTCAACCCACCCAGTCTGTCAGAAGTGGAGTTTTCCAGGCACTCTTCTGGAAAACTCTTTCTAGAAGGTGGTTGTAAATTGTCTTGTCTGGAAGCTACCCCTTGCTTACTTAGAGTGGCTTTCACCCTTGACACACTTGGCTTTATAATTAGTGCTTGGGAGAGCGTGGTTAACACGTCAGGCCAAGACTGGTTTTGACTCATCTGTTAAGTCACCCAGGTAGCTGAGTCGCTGCTCTCTGTGGAGTCTGCGCCCCCAGGCGCTTGCTGAACCTCGGCCCTTCCAGGTTGCGTTCAGGAAGATGAAGCGTGAGCTCCTGATTCGGGTCAGTTGGGTTTAACACAGGGCCCTTCTGTGGGTCAGGTAGTGGCCCCCGTGGGCCCTTCTTGGTCAGACACACGCTTTCCTGCATGTGCAGGCTCCAGCGCAAAGCCCACTGTAGAAGTCAGCTTTGACTTTGGGCCCTGATTTCATTTGTGTGTTTGCCCTCATGCTTCCTTCTTTATCTCTATGGCGGTAACATTGCCTTGCCTCTGTGTGACTCGGAGCGGCGGGACACAGCTCCTCAGGTGCATCTCCACAGCACGGGCAGCTCGGGCTGGAATCGCCAGGTTGCGCGTTAGGTCTGTCTTTAACCTGACTCCCCAGCGCTGGGCCAGCCCCCATCACACCAGTGGTGTGGGGCCTCCTTTCTCTCCAGAAGTCCATCCGCCCTTGCTTCTGGTCTTTTCAAAGTGGGCCGTTCTCCCGGGTGTGAGGTGGTATCTCATTAAACCATACAGCTTTTGGGCTGGAAATTCTCTTTAGTGTTTATAATGGCCCGGAGAAATGAATGCAATAACCACCTGGGAAGTGAGTAACAGCAGAAGATGCAGCTGCTCTCTATACAAACTCTCCCCTCAGCTTTACGAGATCGCAGTTACCAAGCCCTGGGGATCTGAGATTTCCAGCTCAGAATTATTCATGTGAAGTATTAGTAAGTCCTTTCTTCTCACGCTGTTTACACAGTTACTGTTCTTTGCTTACTCCCAGGTATGCCCAGTGCTAGTAACGGTCTGTGTGTGGGGATGTCTGTGCACAGGCCTTCCCTGCAGACAGCACGTCCCCTGAGAGGTCAGTGTTCCGTCTCCCACAACTGTACCTGAACGGCCGGAGTTCAGTTTCACGAGCACCCGATCGAAGACTTGTCATCTACACTGGCTCCTGTCCTCTCAGGTTTCCCTGGCCAGACTTCCCTCTCACTCCCTGGACCGGAGCCAAGTTTGCTCCTTCTGAATTAAATTACCTCCTCATCTCATTTCCTAGAAGACAAATTGCTGTGCCAGAGTGGGCCCTGGACGACCCAGAAGCAATCCTGGGGGCAGCCAGGGTCACGGCCCCTGTGCGGGGTGGGTGACGCCAGTTCCTCAAGGGGGCGCTCAGTGCCCCGTCGTGGGCATTGTCCTGGGGCGCAGCGCTGCTGGACACCAGTCACCAGAAATGGACAGGTGCCAGGCCGTGGCGTTTGCAGCAAGGGAAGAGCGTCACCTTCCTCGCAGACCTGCGCAGGTGCGGCTCGCCGCCTACTCCCAGCCGCTCCCAGTTGTTGCCAGGCCCCCGCTTGGACCATCAGCCCAGAAGTAACATGGGAGGGCCGCGGGGGCATGGTGCGGCCGTGCGGCTCGCTACAGGCAGCCAGGCGGCCCGGCGCTAGTAGACAGGCTGTCTGCCATGCTGGCCAGCAGGCCTCGCTCAGCGCCGGCCCGGCTGTGGCGCTTTCTTCCTCTGGCGTCACCTTCCTCTTTATTCCATCGCAGGCCCCGCCCGTTAGTTCACCTTTTTACCTCTCTGGACTCCTGCAAACATCCCCTAACGGGTCCCCGCTTTACCTTGACTGTTTTCCCTCTCTGAGTCTACCGTGACCACCGCTCACAGTGGGTCTGCGTCAGCATTGCGGGACAGTGTGCGCTTTGCACTTGGGCCTTGGTACTAACTTGCCAGTTGTAGCTCCACCTCGTGTGCATCACAAACATGTTTCTTTGATTTTTAAATCCATATACCAGTGAATAATAAATCAACACACGAAATACCTCAGCACTGAACCTGTTGAGCAGCATTCGAGATGCTGGGTGAGTCCAGTGAGTCAGATCGAGGTGGGTCCCCCTTTAAGTCCCAGGCTGCCCACTGGGGGTCCGGTCGAGATCCTGACACCCACCGGCAGCGCCCAGCACGTGGCAGGAGTGTGCCCGTGTGCCCAAGAGCCGGGCCTGTGCCCTCACCTCTCGCTGGGCAGGCACAGCTGTGGCAGGCTCCTGACCACCACTGGGAGTAGCAGTGCCAGCCCGAGGGGCAAAGAGCCACCTTTATTGGGTGCCAGCTAGGGCACCCGCCCCTGTGACAGGTGGAGTCGTCGTCACTGCCGGAGACACTGCACGCTGGAGGATTGACAGGCTCTGCGGATTCGCCTGTCTTTCCTGGTGAATTCAGCACGCAGAGGACACTGGACATATGCAGTGACTGTGTGAAAGGAACATACATATTTTTTTTGATTGTCACTCTCAAGATCACGTATCCATGAAACTTTAACTACATTATTCTTACTTTCTCGTCTTTCGCCTCCACTCCCTGCGCCCTCTTTTCTTCCTTCCTGACTTTCTTTCCCTTGTTCTACCTGCATCAACTCTCCCAGACCACCTGGGTGTGAGGGTTGCTCCCTCCCCTCCTTCCTTCCCATTATCATGTGTCTTTGTATCATCTCTCCATTTCTTCCACCTGTAGCCTCTACATAAATGCACTTATTCTGAGTTATGGAAAGATTTCATGAAGGGAACAATGCTGGATCTAAGTCGGGGCCATATATTCTCAGGCGGCTGGAAGTAGAGGGGTGCGAGGGAGGGGGTGGGCGGAGGCAGGGATGAACGCGGTGGTATGTGGGGTGCAGGGAAGGGCGGTTCTGCGGGGGGCTTGGCTCGGAG
Source organism: Condylura cristata (assembly GCF_000260355.1). Taxonomy (NCBI): domain Eukaryota; kingdom Metazoa; phylum Chordata; class Mammalia; order Eulipotyphla; family Talpidae; genus Condylura; species Condylura cristata. Next base: position 813,185 of record NW_004567122.1, read on the forward strand.
CTGTGAGGCTTGCTGGCAGCGGCAGCACAGCAGCCGCTGCGAGGTGGCGGGGAGACTGTACGGGGGACCGTGACCGCCCAGGGTTCCTCGGGCAGGAGTCAGGGTGAGGGAGCAGGTCCTCGAGAGGGAGAAAAGGCAGCATCCCACTGCCAGTTAAAACTGCCACCGAGGCAGATCAGTGCTAGGCTGTGCTTGCTGTGGGCGGCAACAGGTGACCGTTATGTCGCCGTGAAAAGGAAGCCAGACGCTCGAGTCAGACAGCGCGAACGAGAGCCCAGGAAGTCTCAGCACAGGGGTCATCGCAAGTTCCAGCTTTTGTTGATATTAGAAATCGCTTGAGATTCTAGTTTCTGGACTATTACTGGCGATAACATTAAGGTACAGAGCTGGTTTGCCAGGTGGATTGGCTACTGGAAAGTGTTTGAGTCAGAGTCTAAACCCAGATGTTAGCATGCACCTTGCTAAAATGTTTCATACGCTCAGAGGTACAGGCACACCTGGAACTGTAAGGCCAAGCTCTGCACAGTTAAGATTTCGTGTTGTGGTTCTTTTAACATTTACCCTGTTAATCGTGGAGATTAATGTTTACTTTTTTTTGGTTCATTTTGTTCTGGGTAAAACTTCGAGACTTTCATCTTGTATAAAATCTGCAGTTTGTCTTTCGAACACACAGTTGATACGTGGGTTTCCCTGTCACATGTGAACAGCAGATCCCTCAGGCTTCCACACCTGGATCATGTAGACTTCAGTTTTAAATGAATGTGCTGGGCTCCGTCAGAGGGTACGGCCCCCATGTGCCCAGGGGTGTGCCTCACCCCTCTGTGCACATGGGCCTGCATTTTATGGTTTCCTGATTTGGGTCACGAAGGTACCTAGTAGACTGGAAGGAAAATTTTAGTGAGTTTCTTATTAATTTTCCTTTCTTGCTCTATGTGCTCAAAAAAATTGAATATGTTGTCTGGGAAGCATTTTAAGAAATAAATTTTGAGGGCTACAAATTTTAATTTCCTTGGGAAGTACTCTTCTGTATCTTCAGTCATAACTAGAAAATTGCTCAATCATGTTTAAGCCATTTAATACATACCTTTAGATTTCATATTGGCCATTTGAAAATCATCCCTTTTTGGTATCTTACGCAGAAGCATGTGAAGGGGGCAACATTTTATTCAAAAAAGTTTGCTTTTAAAATATATGTCATTTTGCATTTGCATTGACTGTATCTGGGCCTCTGCCTGGGCTAGGATGTCCTCCAGCTATGCTGGGCATGTTGTTGAACCCCCTGAACTTCAGTTTCCTGTTCTGAGGCTCGGTGGTAGTAGAGCCTGCCTGGCAGGGTGGTTGCTCGCCAGGGGATGAGGCAATACAGGTCAGACCATTCCAAGGCCCCTGGACCCAAGCTCTAGAGTCATGAATCTTGTTCCTGTTGTTTCAGTTCTGCAGTGCAAGGACTGAGCTGCAGAGCTGCAGGGAAGACCGCAGAGCACCAGCTATCACCTCAGTTCTCCTGGGGCATGGTCAGAGTTACCATGATGTGTCAGGGAAACCAGCATGAACTGTTCTTCAATAGGTGGCCCACGCCCAGCGTAACCCTGCGAGTTACGCTCGGGGTCTTAGGCTGAATGAGTCATTAGCGCTACACTCTTCGGAGCAATCCTTGGATCATTCCAGTTTGCAGGGACCTTAGACCTGGTGCTTGGGCCTTGGGAGCAAGCTGAGCCGCCTGCAGAGACCAGCCTGGCGGTCAGAACGGGAAAGCTGGCAGGGAGTCGTGGACGGGGCTCCTGGGGAGAAGAGTGGTGTCTCGGCAAAGAACTTGGCCTTCCTAACCCTGTCCCTGCCGGAGCCCACACGTGCAAGGCGGCCGCTCCAGCTCCTCGTTTTCCTTTTCTGAATGAGAGTTTAGCCCATGTTACTGCCCTTGCTTCTCCGCCTCCACCCCCCATAACTTTTGGTTGGTGCCACTAGTTAGAATGAACATGGATTATCTTGCAGAAACGACTGACTAAAGACTGCACAAACTTTCCGTGAATTAATGAGGTAGAAGCTGTGCCATCGCCCCTCACGGTCCTGACCTGCGACCCTGGTCTGTGTCTCCTTTGCCACCACTCCCTGGGATGGCAGGTGGCGCGGGTGTCGGGGGCATCTGCCTGAGGGAAGCTGGGCTGAGCTGCCTTTACTGTCAGCGCATGAAGTGACTTTCCAGTCATTCCACCAGAAGCCTTCCAACCCCCGCCAAAGCGCTTGTGCCTCCCCCTGAAATCATCATCACCCACCCTTCTAGAGAGGTGATTTTATTTATAGAGACCAGCCTCCAGCTGCCTCTCCGACGTGATACAGGGAGCCTCTTCCAGCCGAGACCAGTGATTCAGGGGGCCCTTGGGTCTAGCGGCCTGGGCTGACGGCCCATTCTTGTAAAACTGCGCACCACCCTCGAGCGGCCGCGCAGGCCGCGGGGAGCACACACGGCAAGAGCCGCCGCAGGCCCGTTTGGGCTCTCAGTCCGCCTTGGGGTGGGAGACTCTGGGCCGCTCTCCTCCTCCTGGTCTGTGACCGGTGGTCGGTGACATCCCTGTGCAAGATGCCTGCACAAATCGCCACGGTGCCCTCCTCACTGCTGGCTGTGCTGGTTGCTGCGGCCATGCGTGTGCCCGCCGGTGAGGCAGAGGGCGACATGACGGTGCGGCGACTGCACATACTGGAAGGAAATTGCGCTCATTTTTCTTTTCCAGCTTTAGTCTCATTATGAAAAGAGAAGGTATTGAAACGTTTCCCTTTATTTTCGGTTATAATATTTGTTAAAGCTGAAACCTCATAAATGTTTGGCAGTGCGGTCGTTTCCCATGTCATATTAGTCAAAGAAAGCCTGCCTGGAAGCAGCTCGGACGCAGCTATCAACCTGTATTTTTCTGGCTCATTAACTTGTCTGCTCTGCTAAGCCTCCTTACCCTACAGGGCCCCATCTGCAGTCTTTGCAGTGCTGATGATGAAGCCTACAAAGGGAAGCTCAAACTGCCAGGCAGCAGCTGGACCCAGGCCAGGCGGCGGCCTCGTGCTCCAGACAGCGCCGCAGCATGGCAGCAAGCCTTCCGGGGGTACTTTGGTCATCTTGTTGAAAGGTAATCTAAAAGCCCCTGCTCTGAGAGCTTCTGAAGGGCCTCCGTAATAACTGAGATGGTCATAAACCCGCAATAAAAAGTTTAAGCCCTCACGGCACCGGGATGCTCGATGCCAGGGAAGCGGGCTGTTTCTCACATCAAAGATGCCCATTCTGCCTGCAAGTAATTTTCATCCAAGGCAAGGCACTTGAGAATTTGGAAAGATGTTTTAGCAATACCTGTGAAAGGGTTATTTCCCCTTTTATGAAGCATGTGGTCTGGGAAATGGCTCCATTGCTGAAACCTTCGTTTCTTCATTTGTAATCCTCAGGGTTGGGGGCCTCCCTGGTGGCGCAAGGGGTTAAGCCTTAGCTCTATGAAGCTATCTGTAGCCACTGTCGCTTGACTGTGATCTCCAGCAGAGGGTGACCCACAGGATGCAGCAGACCCCTCCTGTCTCCCTGCTGCTCCCCTCAGCAGTGGATTTGAGTGGATCTGCTTTTCTGCTCCCCACTGTCTCTGGGGAATCCTCTCACTTCCATACCTCTCGCTGTTCCCCAGTTCTTGTATGCACAGGAAGCCTAGAATTCCTATACTGTGAAAAAAAAAAAAGCCCCTACGAAGAGCCCCCAGCGTCATCGCTGACCTGTGTCTGTCAAGTTAGTGCCCTGCTGATGAATGAAGGACGCAATGAACGAAGCCTCGCCCCGTTTCAGGTCCTTTTGCCCTTTTCCTACAGGAAATCATGCTGTGCTTTGGACAGATTATGCACTTTCCTCTCCCTGGGTCAAGTGTAGCTAAGCCTGCAGAAAAGTCTTAAATAAAATGGATTATAGGGATTTTTGTCTGTGAGACTCTCAGGAATGAGCTCAGGCCATTATCAAGGGCAGCGCTGGTTGGCATAGTTACATATTACCAAACCTGGCACTCTGCGAGGCCTGATGGAGTACCAGGGTGTTTATAAGTGCAGCTTTATTTAATCCTGTCCTTATTTGTTGATTGATTTTATGATTCCAGAAGAGAAACTCAGTAAATGAAATAATAATATTTCCTAATGATGAACTGAAATTCCCTCTCATAGGTGACATCCCACGGAAATGTGGAAGAAGACCTTGTCTGGGGAGAAGAGGATGTGGAACAGTTCTGAGAAAGTTGCAAGAACCAAGTGATATCCCTTCCCCTTCCAGATGAGGTGGTTCTGGATAGCATCCCAGGGAGAGCAGCGTAACAAGGATGATGCGACCCTGACAGGTAGGAGGACAGGGACAGCGGGAAGGAAGGGACATACAGTATTGAGGAGGGAGGAAGAGCGTGACCATGTGCATGGGAAGCTGTGTGGAGGGGAGGGGGTGCGTATGGTATGTGATTGGGGGAGGGGGTGTGTGGTGTATGGCATGTGTGTACTGCCCTTGTCAGTGAGGGGAGGTGTGTGTTTGTGGGGAGGTGTGTGTGTGTGTGAGGGGAGGGGTGTGTGTGTGTGTGTGAGGGGAGGTGTGTGTGTGTGTGAGGGGAGGGGTGTATGTGTGTGAGGGGAGAGGTGTGTGTGTGTAGGGGGGAGGTGGTGTGTGTGGCACCTGTCATTGAGGCTTCTGTCATTGTCTTGCATAGTATACAGTCATCAGGCCCAGGTAATTAACAAGTCAAAGTAGAGGTGAAAATAATGATTCCAAAGACCATTTAAATAATACATTTATGGAATCATATATTTGTGTTTAATGAATGAATTCCTCCCAAAACATATTTTGGGAAATTTTAATTGGAAAAGAACAAGAATAGAACATAGACTAGGACTCGGAAGGCAGCTTTGGCCCTGCCTTATGGACGGCAGCACCACGCGGTCTGGCAGCCACGCAGGGAGGTGGTCTTTGCGGTGTCACCATTCTTGAGTAGTGTTGATTCACAGCACTGTGTGTGGTCTAGGGGTGCAGGTCACACCTGTTCAGGTGGATGTCACCACACCCCCACCAAAGCCCCACACCCTCCACCCAGTGCGTTGGCCCCCCCATGGGGGACCAATCCCCTCCTCCTTCCCCTCCTCCTGGGGAAGGCTCGGTTCCGGGGCCAGTTTTCTTTCGTTTTGATTTGTTTTTGTCTATTCCTTTGTTTCATTTCTGTGTGCTCCAAGTGAGCGTGTTGATGTAAAGGGTACATGAAAAACAAGCTTATATATCCCCTTATCGCTAAAAGCTGAAGGAGCTTGATTTCAGATGAAATTTCATCCAGTCATCTTAGTGTGCTGAAGGGTTTGGAAACTCAGTGGTTTATTCTTTCCCATCTTTTCTGAGCTATTTGGTGCTGGAGAGCGGCACAAGTAGACAGTAAAATGCAGATGCTACTAGCCGGACGCCTGGGGAGCAGTGAGCTCGCCCCCTCCGGGTGAGGCTGGAAGCCTCGTGCTGAGCAGCTGTCAGGCCCAGCCTGCCTGCGCCTCTCAGCCCCTGGAGCCCAGACTATGCTGTCGCCTGGCGCAGGAGCTGAGCCGCAGGCTGCCAGACCTCGAACCTAAATAGATTACCCTGGGCTTTGGGGGTCGGCCGCGCGTCAGGCAAGGGTCCTTGAATACGTTGGCATGGTTTGTCCTGAGAAAGTCCCAGTGGTCACCTCTGGCTTTCAGGAACCAAGAGATGTGTGTGAGCCTGGGGACAGCAGGGAGATGACCTGCCCTCCGGCCTGCATAGGGAACGGCTCCCTCAAGTCTCGATTTTGGCCATGGAGTCCCAATTTTTATTTCTGGCTTCTGGAGTGACAATAGATATGTGTTGTTTAAGCTACTAAGTTTGTGGCAACTAACTAGCACAGCAACAGGGACCTGATGTAACTGCCTGGGAGTCTAACTTCTGAGGCAACTAAGAGAAACTACTTCTACCTGAAGTCCTGGCACTAGTTAAGTTTGGGGTTGATACTCCGGTGTTTCTGCCTTCTGCTCTAGTACAAAATGCTGCTTGCTTCCAGAAACCCAGTGCTCTGCTCCATTGCATTTCTTTTTTGATAAGTATATTTGATTCCTCCTCAATTCCTTTGAAATCTCAGTGGGTATCTTGGTGTGCTGATAATTTTCCTTCAGCCTCAACAGAGGGTCTTGCCTGAGGGTGGCGCTGTGTCCCACCTCCCCACTGCTGCGCCAAGACACAGCCAAAAGCCCTGCCTCCTCTTGGACACGCTTGTGACCGCAGGAAGACACCAGCGATGCAAACTTGGCCTTTGTCATCGGTGAGTCACAGGTGCAGCCCGTGCAGCGTCCATGGTCTCCCAGGGACCCTGTGCATTGAATGTCTCTGTGTCCTGCGTCTGGAGTGCCTCGCCTGCTCCAGCTGTGCAGCCCTGCTCCTGGCGCTAGGACTGTGCTGGACTGTGGCCCCTCCAGCTCGGATCCGGATTCCGGATCGGGTCCTGTGCTCTCAGCCCCCACGGAGCACGTAGGGGCGGGCGTGACAGGGAGAGGGCTCTGAGTGGGGCACTCCCCGTGGCCTCTGTGTGCACCTCCTCTCCAGCTGCTACCCAGCAAGGCACTGGTGTCGCCCTGCGCCCTGTGTGCACCCATAAACGCCCTTGGCCCCCAGCTTCCTGAGCCCCCCCTTTGCTGTGTCTTTTGAAGCTGCAGATCTGGTCTTTGGCCAGCCGCTTTGCCCTGCGCTCTCCTTGGTCTGCGCTTACTGCTTGGAGCCAGGACGGCCTTCTCCTGATGGAAGGAAAAGATCGTGGGCAGGGCACCCAACTGTCTAAACAGTTAGACTGTTTGCTCGGGTGCAATGGCAAGTTAAAGAGCTAAACAGCTCACAGAGATCCAGGGTCTCCAAGGGCATCACAGGGCCTCTTCGGGCACGTGCTGAGTGAGCTCCGGTAAGAAATGTGCCACTTCCCTGCACACACACACACACACACGCACACACACGCACACGGCTCCCTTTTTGAAAAGGCCTACTAGAAGGCCCCATCTTTTGGGTACGAGTGTTTTTGTCTTCCAGTTATTTTTCTCAACAGATGGCTCTTTTCCACAGACAGCTCCTCCAGTTTGCTTTTCAGAAAGTCATTAGATGAGTCACTCAGAAAACAGCCGATTGTACACCCAGGGAATTTGCTAGTAAAATTTCATGTACGTGAACATGATTCAGAATCACTCCTCATAACTTTATCTAAGTGGTTTATGGCTCTCGTTTCAAGCCTCTCCCCTGAAAGACAGGCGGCTTTCCCACGGTCTGGCCTGTCTTCCTGCTTATGTTCCACATTCTGTTTGGGATGTGCCAATGGGGCCAAGGACTTTCTGGGTGTGGGAGGAGCTCAGGCCTGGCCGCTCCCATGGGCTTTCCTTGCTCTGGTCATGAGAGGCTTCTGCAGAATCTGGGTAGATGTCATTTTTCTCTTCATTCAGAATCTCCTAGTTTCTCAGTAGGAGCTCCCTGGTCCGACCATTTAAGCCCCAGGGTGGACTCCTGGACTCCATTAATTCTTTCTTTTTTTTTAAGATTTATTTATGCATACAGAGCTGGGGTACAGGCCAGAGGTGCAGGGGCGGTGAGAGGAGTCATCAGAGACAGGTGGGGAGCAGAATGGGCTGACTGACAAAAGTATACTGCTGAGGGGAGCAGCGGGCGGGTCAGGAGAGATCTGCCGTGCCATGTGGTCACCTCCACGACAGGGATCGAACTCATGCTGAAGTGGCTTTAGCTTCTTAGTGCTGTGCTCTAACCCGCTGTGCCACCAGGGAGGGCCTGGAGTCCATTAACTCTTAACTCTTCCTCTACACCTGCTCTGGCAGTGGGGTCCTTTGGTGTTGGGCTGCGGCTGGTACCGGAACCACTCCAGCTGCTCCCCACCTCCACTACCACTTCAGCAAACACAGAACACCTCTAAAATGACACTGCTTGGTCACCCCACCTTCAGGTTGTGTCTTCCCACAGAGCAAATGAGCCCAAAGCCAAGGCCTTCTAAGATGTCATGTCAAACGGTATTTGTTTAGCTCAATAAAATTTCCTGCTTTTCCAAACCATGCACTGATTAACAAAAAACATTATCTTTTGTCCTAAATACTTAGAAAGAAAATCAGAAATACCCAAAGTTTCTTTTAGGCCACAGAGCACTTAGCTCCTGGATGTCCCTGCTGGCGCCTCCACATCCAGACAGTGAGCAGAGCACCGTTACTCCGGGCTCCTGACATCTGCTAAGCAGACACTGGTGGGGGCTCGGTTTTTCCTGTCCTGGCATTATTTAAAATTTGTATTTTGTAATGAAAGGCTGGATTGGTGTGCATTTGTTGGTGCTAGCCCTGGACTGCAAGTGCGTCCATAGGTTAGAGGGCTAGAGTGTTTATGGAGATGGAGGCGCGCCGAGCCAAGATGTAGGCGCGTACCTCAGCGTTTCTTGGATTTCTCGAAAGACGTAAGGTGCCTATACCCTAAGCATACAGCTCAAAAGTTTTTATATCCACACAAAATATGTACTCACTACTCAGATGAAGACATGGATGGTGTCCAGTCCCTCCGCACCTCCACATGCTCTGACCCGTGTGCGGCAGGAGCCACTGCTGTCACGAGGGCTCTTTCTCCAGTCCCCGACCTGCAGGTCAGTGGGTCACACAGCAGGCTTCTGCGCGTGGGCGTTCTCCCCCGAGGTGTGAGTTTAGGACATGGGGCCTGTTGTTGCATGTAGCCAGGGGATCCTCATTTTTATTGTGCACGTGGCTAGAGCAGTTTTTATTTAGCTCATCTCCTGTTTCATGTCCTGCTTTGTGCTGTTCTGAGCGCAGCCGCTCTAAGGCGCCTTGTACAGTGTGGTGGGCTCGTGCTCTCCTCGGTCTGGGTGTACGGCAGGTGCGCAGCTGAACTCAGGAGTACACGAAGGCCAGTGAGTTGCATGGCCGCCAGCAGCCAGGCCCAGGAGTGCGCACAGCAGCTTTCGGGTGGAAGAGCAGGCTACCTCTGCTGCCATTGTCAGTCTTACAATTTATTTATTGCCTGTGCTTTCGGCGCTGTGGGCAGAGGTGTCAACACCAGTGCCACGGGCTTTCTCCCCTGTGCCTTCTCCCAAAGGTTTGGCAGTTTCAGGACTGTGGCCTGTTGCGGCGGCTCTGGCGAGCACGTCCCAGGGAGATCACAGTGAGCTTCCCGTCACATGCGTAGCAGTCGTTTGCACGTCCTCATTTTAGAGCAGCTGTCTAAACGAAGCCACACAAGCCAAATTTCTGTACAAGTTCTTTTCTTTCACGTGTAAGGAGTCGGGGGAGTTGGAGGGCTCAGATTGCTTCCCAGTCATTTTCCTTCTCCATAGCTCCATCATTCTTCCTCACATTCCTCTTGGGATGTCTACATTTGTGACAAGCTTTACTCATTACGTATTCGCAGTCAGTCTCAGTAACAGGTAGCACATGCCAAGAGGTCATTTCTCTGTAGCACTGTGTGTACTCATGAAGCTCTGGGCGGCTCTGCCCTTCCTTCCCTCCCACTCTTGCCCTCGGTGCCACCCGCACTGTGCTTCACGATTGACGCCTGGCGCTGTGCCCAGATAACCGCTTCTTGTGCTTCTTTCTCAGGTGCTGATTTGACTTCGGCCCCCAGCACAGGTGCCACATCCTCAGCTTGCCTGAGCAATTCCTAGAGACAGAATTAATTTTTATGGGTGACTCAATCCCTCACAGGCACGCTGGGGTGTGTGTGCCGGTGACCTGCCTTCTCGAAAGCACTGCCCCATGTCTCTCCTGACTTCTCGGTCACCAGAAACTGCTCTGGTGATCTGACTGGGGTCAGAATTTATGAGAAACTCAATATCAAATGATTTTTAAAGTATATGCCTTCGTGGCATTATTTACTATTAGCTCTTCCAGTTCTTTCTGGTACGGTACACTAGAGATAATATTAGAATTTTCATTAAAATGAAAAAAATCAGGTAGCATTCTGTGACAGTCTAGTAATAGAATATCAGATACCAGCGAACACAATAGCAAGACTAAATATTTGTGCTTCCTTATATTAAATTTTTAAAAAAGATTTATTTATGTATGCATACTGGGTACAAGCCAGAGGTGTAGGGGGTGGTGAGAGGATTCACTGGAGACAGAGCAGGGAGCAGAACAGGCAGATGGATGAAGTCTACCGCTGAGGGGAGCAGCGGGCGGGTCAGGAGAGGTCTGCGGCGCCCTATGGTCACCTCCTGGGCTGGGGATCAAACTCTGGCTGAAGCAGCTGCGGCCAGTTTGCAGTGCTGTATCCTAACCCGTTGCACCACCAGGGAGGGCCCTATGTTAAATTTTTAATAATAAAATATTTCCACTAAGGAAACTGAAGCATTTTAATTTTTGCCTAAGGTAGCGTGCTATTCAAATGTGTTTGGCTAATAAGTAACAATATTTTTAGTAACATTATAGTTGGCAGGAAAGTCTTGTGTTAGATGGCCAGTTATAAAAAAACACAATACTTGCTGAATAGATATTATGTTAGATTGAAAACAGTTTCCAATGTATTCCCCATAGCTATTCAAAAGCAAAATAGAATAGCTAAAATTTTATTTTCTGGGCCCTCCCTGGTGGTGCAGTGGGTTGAAGTGCAGCACTAAGAAGCTAAGGCCACTTCTGCATGAGTTCAATCACCACCCCCATCATGTTTTTTCCTAGAACGTGGTTTGTTGAACATTACCAGGATGCTGTTGCCATTAATTCATATCTCATCTCCACAACAGGTTAACAGTATAGGGTGTTCTCCCCATTGAATAAAAGGGGAACTGGGATTCAGAGATACTGGACACTGAGCGTTCATGCACGGACTGGCCAGGGTTCATACCACCCTACTGTGAGGTTTATCCTGTTGTCTTTTTGAGCAACAAGAAGTTGGGCCGTGTTACCCGTTAGGCCCCACCTTGAAGCTGCTTGGGACGTCAGTGAGCCGCTATGTCCAGCATGCTGGGTCCCTAGCGTAGGCTTGGAGCAGGTGCCTGAGGAGGGAAGCGCTCCAGCTTGTTTGGGGCGGGCCATCTGCAGGAAGAGCTGGATGTGGAGGGGGCGGGAGGTGTGGATCAAGGGTTACCAGATCCCGGCCACTGCTGCGTTGCTCTCTCCTCAGCACCCAGGCGAATGTCTTGTGTGAACCACGGTCTCTGTCAGCCTTGTGGTGCTGCATCCACGCCCTCCGCAGAGCTCCTACCCCGTCAGGCCCACGATTTGTGCAGCGCATTAGAAATAACAAGAAAGGGGTCTCCTAGATCAGATCATGCCACCTCGCTTTTATGAAAAACATCAAGAAATATAAAGATTGCCATGTGGGAATGAAAGGGCAGGCGTCACCGTGCGTCCTGGAGCTCCCAGGTGTGTTGCACCGCCTGGCCTGAGAAGCTCTAGGAAACTTTACTTTTGGGTAGTGGGGGAAACTTGTGTCTTATTTTGAAAGATTCAACACTCGTTAGACAGCTGCTCTTTGTAAGGTGGCAGTAAAACAGTGTTTGCTGTGTAAGCCGCTGACTTGTGTCCAGTGTTTCTGTGGCATCAGCCCCAGTGGCAGCAGACATTCTCGGAATGTCACATTTTGTTGTTGCAAAGCAAGTTTTTTTTTAAAGATTTATTTATCTATGCTTAAGAACTGGCTCCTGTACATGCCAGAGGTGCAGGGGCGGTGAGAGGCTTCACCAGAGACAGAGCGGGGAGCAGAACAGGCAGATGGACGAAGTACACTGCTGAGGGGAGTGTCGGGGGGTCAGGAGAGGTCTGCTGCACCATGTGGACACCTCTGGGGCGGGTATCCAACTCACAGTGAAGTGGCTACAGCCAGCTTGCAGTGCTTCATCCTAACCCGTTGCGCCACTAGGAAGGGCCCACAAAGCAAGTTTTAGAGATGCTTCCAACTTGCTTAACAGTGAAGCGTCTGGACACACGCCATTCTCACCTGGCTGACGTGATGTGCTAGACTTCTGGAATGCCCAGGGCCCCTCAGGTGGCAGTGTCTGTGGCTGCTATCACTTATGGACCTGCAGGGTCCAGGAGTTAAGCACCTGGCCATTTCCGCCCTCCCACCCTCGGCATCAAAGGCAGCACCTGGGGTCTTGCACGTCACGTGTGTATGTCAGCAGGGACACCTGTGCCGAGGGGCTGTAAGGGCAGTGCCACTCTGAGTCTGGAGGACAGGCCAGGGGACAGAGAAATGCTGAGCAAGAAAGCTGGTCTGTCCCCGACCCAGCAGTCGGTCTTGGAGAAGTCTACTGAAGACTCTACAATTTTCACCGCAAGAACTGGCCACGAACCTACATCTGACCCGGAATGGGTGGAGCAAAGCAGGACGGAGCCGGGGGTGTTGGACCCACTACCCCGTGCTACTTTTCGAAGTGAAAGCTACGTGCATTTCAGAATGTGTGTTGTACTTCATCCGAGGCACTTCACTCGGTATTTCTGAGCAGCATGGGGGTCTCGTGCCTCAGATGTAAGCAGGAACACACAAAGTGCATCTTGACTAACAGCTCTACCGCCAGTGCATTCCTCCTGCTGGGCCTGTCCCCTGGGGAGTGGCTGTTCCGCTTCTGTTTGAGAGCATCCGAGTCATCAGCCTCTCACTGCTGCGTTATAGGTGGGGAGCACGTGAGGTGGCCATCCTGGAACCCAGGGCCTGCCAGGCTGGTGTGGGGGTGAGGCGCTCACCCTTCGTGGCAAACGAGGTCTTGCAGAGAGTGTGGACTCCAGCTGCCTTGTTCCAAAGCTCTTCATAATGTTCGTAACTGAACTGTGGGAGCAAACTGAATGATAAAAAAAGTAAGAGACCATTATCATTTTAAACCCCCCCTTTTCTGTGTAAGTAGTATGTCAGGGCCTGTGAAACCTAAAACATACATCGCGTGCGTGTCCGATTCTGAGTTTTCAAGCTTCATGTCTGTCAATAATGATCCTCTAGATTTTCTCAGTTGATATTTGTCTTAGCAGAACAGAAACTTCCATATAGCTTCCTGTAAGGATATTATTGTTGAGCAAACCTAACGTCTGAGTTGCTGACAACTCAGATATTTTGAATAACCATTTATTCAACAAGCACTTATGGTTGTAGATGATTTGCTGCTCATTGTCGCTGCCCCTGTGTTCTCGTGTGGTTGTTCTGGAAGCGGAGGCAGGCAGAGTGTATGGACAGTGCACGGTGGGTAGCAGTAAGTACACAAGAGGACAGGGGTCGAGCGATGGAGTGCTATTTCACTGAAGTCGATGGGGACTTCTCAAGACCGGCTTTGTGGTGCTGGCAGGCAACAGGGCAGCGGGCACAGGAGAGTGCTGGAGGCCTCACTGGCCTTTTCAGGCTTTTAACGATCTCTACACGCCATTGTAGCGGGCAGCCAGGCGCAGAGCAGGCAGGCGGCTGGGGGAGGGGTGCCGAGGAGGCTGGCGGCCTCTGGCTCCCAGCAAATCTTTTCTCTCTGGGTCCTCTCTAATGCTCTCGAGGTTCCTGCAGAACTCTCGCCACACATGGCCTGGCCTCCTAGGCATAGATGTGCCGCTTGGCTCATCCTCGCCAAAGCCCGGTGTCCATCAGGTGCAAGGGCCCTGGCCCAGGCTCTTGAGTGCCCCCTGGCCACGACCTTACAGGCCGTGTGGGTGGCGTGGAGGAGTGGTGAGAGGGTTAAGGGAAGAGGCACAGCGGAGACAGAGCCTGCCCTGTGCAGGGAGGCTGCCTGGCAGGAGAGGCGCAGGCGCCAAGAGGGCTGTGACGCGATGAGACTTTTCCAGTGTCTGTGATACTTTACTGAATGCTGGCAATGAATTGTATTCTCTTTAGTTACTAATTTATTTGCATATACTATTTTGTAAGGAACGGATACAATTTTATCTATTTTTCTGAGCATATAAAGTGCAAGTGATAGAATATTTCATATTTTCTTGGCTATTTGATTTATTATTGTGATTTCATTCAGGGCAATTTAGCCTGTTGTATGCAAGGTGCTTTAAATGCCAGAAATTCAAAAGCTTAGCATCTCCAGGCGTGGAAGAGACTTCCCGTTAAAAGGTCAATTCCGAGCGTAGGAGGGAAGGAAGCGCTGGGGGCATGGAGGAGGATGGCAGGTGACCCTCCTGGGGAAGGCAGAGAGGTTGGCACCGACAGGATCTCTTGAAATGCCACCGGGGAGTCGAGGTTTAGGAGGTGGAGGGAGCAGGGAGGTCACAGGCCGAGGTCACAGGGTGTGTGTGTTCAAATAGACAGGAAAGAGCAAATGTCCATGCGACTCAGCGCTGCAAAGTGTGTACAAAGGGCTGTGTACCCTTTGTCTTCCCATAAAATCAACAACCAGAAAAGAGAAGTAATCCTCCTTACTTAATGAAGCTATATCAATCATTGTTGCACAAAGTACTAATAATGATCTCGGGGTACAAAGGAAATCATCCTAGATGCTGTGGGCTCTTCTAGGCTGAGAAATAATCACACAAGAAACAGGCAGATTGATAAGGGAAGAAGCCAAGAAGAAGCTGAAATGCCATCTCCTGCAGACCCGGAGAGCGCCGGCCTGAGAGACTTGCCCACGTGGTCACGGAAGCCATCTCCTCAGCCCAGCCAAGACAGCGAAGCGGGGAAGGGGCAGAGGTGGTCAGCTAGGGAGGTTACTGGGCAAAGCCCGGTCGGCAGAAGAGGTAGGTTCAGCTCCTCCACTGACAGAAAAAGAGATGAAGTTCATGTGCAAATGTCATTTTTGAAAAGCAACCTCCGCCTAGCATTAGAGCGCCCCTCACATGAAATTAATTTTTATCAGAAAGACACATTTTGGGGTGGCAAGGTTTTGCTCCCCCATAAGGGCAAAATGAATCCCATAGTCCAGGATAATCTCTTCATCTCAAGTCCGCCACTAGTGTGTGTGCAAGGTCTCTTTGCCACGAGCAGTAACGAGGTCACGGACTTGGGGGTTAGGGTGTCGACACCCCTGGAGGACCCTCCGCCACAGGGTAGACTGGAGGGTGGAGAACGCGCAGCTGCACTCTGTTCTGACGTTGCTGACCAGGGACCTTTGGGGGGACACGTTGGTGTTGATGCACGAGCATCTCGCCGTGTGCTGCCACTTAGAAAAGGGGGCACTGTTGGGCAGGACGTTCTTGGGCCCGGGACCTTGAATACTGTAAGACATTCAGATACTCTGTATTATAGTTAATGATAGTTAGTGATAGTGTCCTTTTTATGATTTTAAGAGCTTGTTCTGCCTGTGACATGCACGCTCATGGCGTCCGCTACAGAGGCAAATACCTTCCATTGAAAGCACTCTCGCAGGGCATTGTGGGCTCAGGGGATTTTGGGGCAGATTTGGAAGTTCATAATTCTTACTAACACCAAGTTCTAGTATGTACTTGCCTGCAGAGCAGGGGGTGAAAGGCTGGGGAGAGACATGTTCTGTAGTATCAGGAAAACGGAAGGAACTTGGCGGTCAGAAGAAACGGCCTGGACAGATAGGAAGGCCTGATGGGTACACGTGAGACCTCTCAAGCCAGCAGACAGCGCGAGTGGCTGCCGGCTGCCGTCCACGTGGGACCACGAGTGGCAGATGCTCAGCAGCTGGACTGCACGTGTCAGGAATTGTGAGGGTGAACCTGTGTCTTTGGGGTATGTTTGCACATCCACGCGTGGGTTGCAGCAGGTGCTGGAGGCAGATCCTCCTACAGACGGCCCCCACCCCCGGCCGGTGGGCGCTTCCCGCAGTGAAAGCTCTTGTGCTGCTTTTTGAACTGTGAAAGCGTAAGCAGGAAAAGTCAGAATGTTCCGCGTATGTCATACTTCTTACAGAAATTGTTAGAAAAATAAATATTTTGGAATACCGGACCCTGAAGTTCAGTGTTATTCTGTAGCTTTCCTCTAACTCACATACTGAAGTGCACAGTCATTTTAAAATCTGATGTTCAAAATGTGGATGGCTGCGGTACCACCCAGAATCCTATGCAGCCTGCAGCGGTGGGAGGGGCGCTCGCGGGTCCTGAGCTGCCAGCTTCCCGCACGCAGGTGGGCGGCGCTGCCGTGCTCCCTTCCCCACGACGCAGTCTGACTTTGGGTCACCGCCGCCTCGCAGCTGCGTGCGAGGGTCTCGCTTTGGCCTAAATTTGCGTTTCCTGATGCCAGAGAGCGTATTTTGAAATGCATTTATTTGCTCCGTGCACAGCTTCTTCGGGGAAGAGTTCACACAGATTATTTTTGCCTCCTTTTAAATTCATTTTTGATTGCGTATAAAGGTTCTTTATGTGCTTTGGGTACCAGGGCTCTTTGTATACTTTGACTGCGAGTCCTCTATCAGATAAGTGGTTTGCAAACATTTCCTCTCTGTGGCTTCTCTTATCACCCTCTGTTGCAGAGAGACTTTACATGTCATAAATGTTGACATGAAGTTCTTTCTAGATTCTTCTTTTTGGTGTTATAAAAACTCGTCACCAAAGTCAAAGTTGTACAGATTTTCTCTTGTGTTTTCTTCTAAAGTTTTATGGTCTTGTGCTTAACATTTCAATTTTATGAGTGATTTCGAGTTAATTTTGTACACCGTGTACACCTGTAATTTTTTGATTCCAGCAAGTAGGTACAGAAAGGCACCATGAAGCTATTGGAAAACAATGATCTGGTTTAAGCTGAGTCTCAGATGCCCCCAGGCAGTCACTTCAGGAGTCCAGAGTCTGGTTTATAGCTCGACAGCACATTAAGCACCATCCTTCCTTACCTTTCCTCCTTCCTAATAGACACTGAGAAACAGTTGTTCAATTTTGTGTCCTCAGGACCCTGTCCCAATGCCTCTGTCGGGGTCTAGCCCTCTGGCATCCCAGTTGGTGGTGAGTGTGTGATGGAGAAGCCCTGGCTTGTAGGCGAAAGTGACCTTGGTGAGGCCTAGTCACCTCTAGAAATCAAAATGAGTTTAATTGAATTTTTGTAGGCTCAGGAGAAACATGACCATCTTCTTAACTACAGGGAGGGGTGGAAACTGGGCTGTTAGTCAGAATTTGTATTGCTACCAGAAATAACTTTGGTGTGGGAGAAACCTGTGTGCACGGCAGGACACATCTGACCACAGAGCACCTGTTCTTGGCGGCCGGCCCGGCCTCTTGCCTTGCAGCCCCAGGCCCCCGCCCCCATCTTTAGCTCAGGGAACATCCCATGTTGCCTCGTACGTCGTAGAGCGTGTACACGTGAACGTAAGTAAGGTTGTTTCAGCGGATGCTGTTTCCGATACTAAGCCAGCCTGAGAAGAACCCGGGACGAGGGGAGTTTCCTCTCCCCAACATAGAGTAGGAGCAGAGCTTCCCGATACTGTGGTGTTTAATCCTGAAGTGCAAATCTTGAAGTTGTGTTGTTCTCTCTGCTGGGAGGGCATCGGAGTATGAGGCTACACAGCAACGCTGGCCCGGTGCCATCGGTGAGAAGCCTCTCGGCTCCAGTGAGGTCTGCGGAGACAGTGCAGAGACAAGCACACAGCGCTCCACAGAGTGGGTCCTCGCTGGGAGGCGGCTTCTTTTCTCTGCCTGCGCACTTGCACACGACGTCCGGAGACCAGCGGTTCAAGCAGAAAGGAATGGTGCCGGGCCAGGGCAGTGAGTCCGGCGAAAGCTGTCTGAAGCTTAGCTGCGGAATGAAACGTCAGAGCTGCATGGGCAGCAACCTAGTCAACGAAGAGACATTTCAAATACAATCTTGGATTCCTATAGCTCAGTGTGAGTCAGAAGTAAAATGGAATTTCAATCACTGTTTTTGTATTAAAGTACACAGGCACAATAACTAGTTGTCCCACTGACTTGACTTGTGTGAGATACTTCACTTCAGGAGAAACAGCTTTAATGAAAGAGAAATTTCTGTTTGGAAAAATAGCTCAGAAAAAGCCGTTCTTCTGTGAGAGCTGACCTCATGCACCCCGCGGCTCCGGGGTCCATCTCTAGCTGCCCTGCCTGGCTCTTCATCCCAGCTGAAACCTTTTTCTGAGCTCCATCCCATGTAGCTATGGCCTTGCCAGACATTTCTTCAAGAGTTGCTCACAGGTGCCTGAAGCTTAGTCCATGTGGGACAGAACCCAGATCTGCCCCTCGAGTGCTCCCCATCTTAGCAAATTGCAGGCTCCGCCTCAGCTACTCCAGCTGGAAGCCCCTACGGCCACGCTCGCCTCTTCCTACACCTGTCACTTGCTGCCAGTCCTGCTATGGCGCACGCGCTCCTGCGGAAAGATTCCTGCCTCACCCTTCCAGGTCCAGTAGACTGAACTGCTCCTAAGAAGAGACTCCCAAAGCAAGGGTTCAGGCACCCACACCAGTGTCTGAATCCTGTAAGGTCACTTGCCACAGACAGTGATGGCCGTATGCTCCACCTTGGCCCTGTCTTTATGAGCCGACCATCCACAGGGACATCACCTTTGGTATAGAGACAGGACCCGCTGGGAGGAAAGAACGGGCATGCAGCTACCCAGGTCCTGCTACATGCGCGGCTGTGGGGATCAGTTAGGACAGTGACCAGAGAAGCTGCAGCCACCACTTTTAGGGGCTCAAGTGAGGAGGCACTTTTGGCTCAGCATCAACTGTAAGGAAAACGAAATTGCAAAGGTAAACAGGAGAAAAACGAGTATATCTCTATACTGTGAGCCCGGGGGAGAAATAACAATTTCTGAGGAGTTCTTGAGCCAAGTTATATCATTAGAGGACAGCCTGGTTAGGGCCAAGATGTCATGTATTTAGGGGTGTTTCTTTGGATGGGTTCTTAGTAACTCCAGTTAAAAAGAGCAGAGATAGAACCAGCAGGAGCCTCTAGCTCCGGGAGGGAGGAGACATAAATTGGATGGAAGGGTTTGCTATATATATTATAGGTCAGGGCAATGGAAAGGCGAGGGGGCGTAGACACAGGAGGCCCTTGAAGTGACTGACTAGTTCGGCCTCCAGCTGGGCTGTGTGGCCGGAAGGCAGGGTCAGCTGCGGGCACTCGTTTCGCAGGCAGATTGCAACACAACAGTTAGGGCTGCTCTGCTGAGAGGAAACGTGGATAACAGTACACATTAAGGCTGACCCGAGTGGAATGCATTTGAAAAAGGGAAAAACAAGATGAACAATACAACCTTTTTATAAATTTATCTCCTGCTTTACTAGTTGACTTTGAGGCGACTAAAATGGCTGTAAAGATACCCTTGGTTTGACTAGACTGTAATGGCTTCCTCCTGTTTCCTTTCCCTCACGTTGGGCCGTACAGAATCCTTGGGGCCTAGTCCCACCCCCACAGGATCCTCCTCCCCCTGCTCTTGTTAAAACATTTAGTTCAGAAAACTTGTAAATTTTTTTGAGATCTAATTCCTTCACTGGTCGAGTTTTTCTAGTTTATTGAGATCTACTGCACACGCGTCCCAACATATAATTATTCCCCGGCCTTGTGGGCATCTGCAGTTTCTAAAACATCTTTCTCGAGTACCTGGGAGTCATCCCTACAGTGCAGTCACCCCAGAAGCCAGCGCCCTGCCTGCAGCCTCACTGGGGAGCCTGCCTCCGGTCCTGCTCCCTGTCGTAAGGCCATCCCTGTCATGAGGACAGAAGCTTGCTTTCTCTGAGGAAGGTGAGCCCTCCTGGAGGCAACACAAGCCAAGTTCAAACAGTCGTTGTGAGACGAGAAGTCACAGGGCCAGGTCAGACCTGAGATGGGGACCGGGCTCTGGCTCCCCGAAAGCAGGCGGTCTTTATTGTAATGGCCCATCAGCAGTCTTTGTCTCTGTTCTAGGGCTGAGTGTCACTGACTTCTACAAACTGCAGAGGTCAACAGAGGTCAGTATAAACAGGGAGGCTAAAGATCAGAGTCCCCCAGGAGGCCGTCAGGACTAAGTTCACAGCACTCACTGCGGGTATTTTCTGGGGGATACAGTATTGGGTAAATGGACAGTCTTTTCATTATTTCCCACAAATGAAATTGCTCACTGCATCGAAATGAGATGGGGGTAGCCCCTCTCTTCTTTCCTTCAGCGCTTCCCTCAGAGATGTTCGGTCTCGGGGGTGGTCAGGCAGGTGTCTCCAATAGCCCACCTGGGGCCGCAAGTCGTGGATCTGCCCACGAGGCGCGCAGGTGACCCGGGCCCCGCCCCCCGGCCTCGGGCTCGGCTGTTCTATATAACGGGAGATTTGGGCCGGAGCCGGTTCTGAGCACTCTGCGCCGCGGCCCCCACGGAGCGCCCTCTGTCCTGGTCACCGCTGCCGAGGCCCGTCTGCCGGGTCCCGAGGTGGGTGAGTGCCCCTGCCGCAGATGCAGGCCCAGCGCGCCTGCCCCTGGGGAGCCTCGCTGCCCTGCTGCTCGGAGTCGCCCCCACCCGGCCGGGCCTTTGCCGCTGACAAGCGCCGCCCGCCTGCTCATCTTTTGGGGGTCTTGCTTTCGGGCGTCCTGCTTTCAGGGGCTCTGCTTTTGGGGGCTTTTGGGAGTCCTGCTCTTGCGGGGTCCTGCTTTCGGGGGCTGTCGGGCTCCTGCTTTCGGGCGTCCTGCTTTCACTCCTGTCAGCCGGGCGGGTGCTGCAGCCATCTTGCCGCACTCGCTGCCGATCTTCTTAATGAGAAAACTCTGGGCGCTAATTTAGTTTGCGGGTCTGTGAATGCTAATATGTAAATGTCAGAAACGTCGTTTCCCAGTGCAACGCTGGGCACTGCACATAGTTCTCTCACTCGCACAGTTCTCTCACCAGGCTGCGCACTGCACCCCCGCCTCAGTGAGCCCTTGAGGTCGCAGCCACACTGGCTGCTCGCGAATAAAATGGCCCACAGCTGGGAGAAGCCGACCCTGACTCGGTTCCCTTCTGGGCCCGCTCCCTCCCCAGGTCGTTAAATGTTTAAATGCTTCCAGCAGCAAACCCGTGTGTTGTGTCAAGCAGCGCGAAGCTGTTCTACATGAATTTCAGCTCTTAAATTTACTTGTTGGACACGTTTGGTTCATTTTCATTTGTGGTGTGAGATAAAGGTATCATTTCCCTCTCTGTGGGTCACCAGGTTTTGAAAAGACTGCCCTTTCTCTTGGGACAAACACCCTCATTAACCCTGGTCAAAATACTGGATGTTGCAAGGGAGGGCTGGGGACAGGCCCCCCAGCCTTTAGGCTCTCTGCCTGACCCGTACTCTCTGGCCAGTGTCGTGATCCTAAGGCTTTTCCAGATTACGTCTATTGTCAAAGTCAACGGTACTTTAAAGATATAAATAATAGCTTAGTACTTAATTCGTGTTGGATTTACAGTGATTTGGTTCTTTCTTTTGAATAATGGCAACTTGAGTTTTAAAGCGCCACCGCTCAGTGAATGCTTTCTGAATAGGCAATAAAGACCTTTTCTGTTTGCTTTATTTAAGGGTCTTTCTAATTTTACTACATTTTCAAAAATCATTTGTTGACTTTATTGAATTTCTCTAGCATTTTCCATCTCAGTGATATTTACTTTTGTCAGTTCTCATGTTCTGACTTACCACAATGTTCCTATTTCCTGTTCATTAAAGAAATGAAGTTGCAAGGTATATATACTTTAAATACTTCATCTGTGATTTTTTTTTTTGCACCTGGACTTAAAGAATTCTGGTATGCCTTTGGAAACTAAGTGTGTAGTCCCTGGTTCTCTAAGAACCTAAGCCAAACAGTGTACACAATGCCGGTGGGTACTCAGCATTCACGACTGGCGATCAGTCCTTCGCACTCTGTCTTGGTTTGCATTCTACACCCCCGCACTGACGCCACACTCGCAGCTCTGGCATCGAGGGCCCACTGCGGAGACACCAGCACAGGGAGATGATGAAACCGTGGCCGTATCGGGGCACTCTGTGTTGCCACATGGCAGCCTAAGGAAATACCCACTGTCCGGTTTACACTGAGTGTTTCAAAGACAAGAAATGTTTATTTCTCCTCATGATTTTTCTTGGAAACGTGCTCACACCTTTATAAAATGGCCACTTTCTGGGGGTGGAATTTCATTTATATGGAGATGTAAATTTCAGATCACTTTAATGCTTGCCCTAGTAATTAAATTAGTGGTTGTCAAATATTGGGAGGTAATTCTGTACTTAAATCTAATTTGGATTAATTTTTAATGCATGTAGAGTATTAAATGATCCACAAACACCCACAAACACCAAAAACGGTGATCAAGGCAGATGTGACTTAGTATATAATTCAAGATACTTTTCTCCTGTCTCCCCAATACTTGGGAAATAAAAAATGAACCTGGGCATTTATTGTATTAGATTTATTAATGACTTGAGGCTTTCAGTGCAGCTCATATAAAATTGTAATGCAAATAGATGTTTGTTTTCTCCCCCTTGCAAGTCGGCTTCATTGAAACTGCAGACCTAGGTAAGTGACTGCTTTCTAAATTGTCAGGGCTATGAAAATTCATTTGTTTTGGAAAGAATGTATAGGTTTGACTCAAGATTATAAGAAAGTGGTATAATTCCTGAAAGAAAATGTTTGACCTATTTAATTGCATATATCACTTTATCTTAACCCTGCAAATTCAGATTCAGGTTATTTATTTGACGCCGATCATAATTTTCTTTCAGAATGTTTAATCCTTTTGTTTATTGTTCTGACTTTCAGCTGTAAGATGCCTAAAAATAACCTGAGTCTTTCAGGTAGATTTATACTGGTAAAATAAATAAAGTAATCCCACTTACACTATACAATGCATTTGTAGCCGATCCACACAATTTGGTCACAGTTTATGGCCTTTTTGGTCTGAAGCCTTTGGCAATGACTAGTCCCATTGAAGATGTGCATTTCAGCAGGAGGTACAGAGGGTTGTGCTGTTTGCCGGGTCTTTGTGCAGGAAGCTGATGCGTTAGTTGTGTCTTGGTTTCTGTTTGGGTTTCTGGGCTGGGTGATCTGTACACAACACAAATTGGTTTCTCACAATCTTGGGGGTGGGCACCTAGTGACCTCATGAGACAGAGGGTCTGGCCTTCTCTGGGCCTCTTCTGGGGACACACGTTCCACTCCGGAGGATGCTGCCCCAGGGCCTGAGGATGTCTGATGGGTCCCACCTGCGCGTGCCATTCCCCTTAGGCAGGAGGCGTGAAGTGTGGGCACGGGTGGGCACCTCCTGTCTGCCATAGGAGGTCGCATGCAGGCGGGTGGGGAAGGTGTTCAGAGGCAGGAATGTCGGAGCAGAGAGCAGCAGCCCAGACACGGGCGATGGCCCTGCCATGCTGCTGCCTGGTCCCGAGGCTCTGACGCTGGTTCTGAACCCCTCCTCTTCCCCCCACACCGGGGACACGCTGCTGTCAGGTCCTGGGGGCTGAGAGTGCTCCTTTCAACCAAGTGACGGTGGGCAGGCCAGTGCTGCCTTGCCGGGGACATCTGCTCCCACCTGCCACCTGAACTTGGTTCTTTCACTTGCTGTGTTTGAAAAGGAAAACAATGGCCAAGTATAAATAATAAACTGAATGCTGAGGAGACTGAGACAGTGGTAATCGCTTTGCTCATGTGATTTCAGAGCTGGAGGAAGACAGGACACGGTTAACCGCTGCCAAGTGTTGAGTGGCATCACCAGTTTTGAATCTGAGCTTTCTTGTACTAGAGGAATGGGATCTCTGCCTGGCCTCTCGGGAGCTGTGAGGACTGAGTACAGGCTCACCCAGGCTGGGTGTGCGTCCGGGTACTTGGTGATGCCCATGTTGCGTGAATTGCCGCGGTCACTCCAGAGTACCGAGCTTCAGGGAGCAGGCCCGAGCATGGTGACTGGGCCAGTTGCTGTGGCTGCCGCTGGGGAGCGAGGGCCTCTGGTTCTCACCCTGTCGGCACCAGAGAGCCTCCTGCCCTCATGCTGAACGTGCCTGAGGCTGCACAAGGCCAGGGATGGGCAATGCAGTTGTCTGCGGGGCAGAGAAGAGGCTGTATCTGCTTATGACTTCACAGGGCGACACTGGACCTCCGCAGAGGAACACTGCACCTCCTCCCTTTGCTGGAGGAGAGGGAGTGTGAGGCGGACAGTGTGGCTCCACAGCCATGACCTGGCGCCGCTCGGCAGCTGCATGCTCTGCGGTGTCCTGCCTGCCTAGGTGTGCTGGTGCGCCTCAGTGCGGGGCTGGGGGGTGCCAGGGCCCAGTCACCGTGCATGTAGGTGAGGCAGGTGGCAGCAAGCGGGGACTGGGGGGCATGGAGAGGGGTAGTGGGCCGAGGGGCTCACACTCACAGGAGTTTAGCTAATAGGATGGCTTGGCTAAAGTCATAGAAGCTGCTTTTGAAAGGAAGACGTTGAAGCCTCTGAGGCTGATACCTATTTTTCACTAGCCTCTCTTCTACATACAAGTGCTAATCCTGCAATTCACCCTGGCATTGGAGTTGATTTCAACATATTGGTGACAGAAAGCCATATGAAAAATTTTCATGCATTCTCTCTGACCGTTTGTGAAGCATTAACACTGGCTCAAAAATTTGCCACTTGAGTGGTTCTTAGCTATGACAAGTGACATTTGTGTTCATTTATAATGCACCTTAATTAGAACTACAGACTCAGAGTTGGGCAAGAGGGTAATTCCACAGCGTTTGGCCTTAATAAAAACGTGCAGAGAATTTCAATTCTAAGATAAATGAGCTAGAAAGACCGTTTATATACTGGGTTTAGTCTGTCATTTTAGTTTTGAAAGTCAGAATAAATTGTCCATGCTCCTGCATATTTTTAAATCAGGGTTTTATACCTATTACTAGCTTACCGCTCATTGCCAATATACAAAAGCCTAGAATAGAATGAAAGTCCAGTGTACACAGGCATTTTTATTTTGAGATAACTATTTATGGCACATTTGGGAAGATCATATAGAGCCTTCTGTACCCGTCACCAGGTGCACGGACATCACTGTGGCTCACTCATCCAAACCCAGGGCTCCCGTGGTGCTGACTGTTCACTGCGTTAGACTGGGCGCTGCTCTGCCACCCCCGGTTCTCCTGTCTGCGTCAGGGCACACGCAGCCCCTCTATGTCTAGGCCCTTTCCTGGCCTCCTCAGCCTGGCCTGCGTGGCCCTCTCCTCCACACTTCCGAAGGCTGCCGCTCTGGTTTCCGTGGTGACCCTTGGCCTGTGCTCGCGTGGCGTCCTGTGACTAGGGCTTACGGTTGGGGGCGAGAGGAGCTTTCACCACTCCCCAAGCGTGCGTGGTACTGACTGTCGATGCCAGCCTCGCCCACGGGCTCAGCAGGGCTGGTACGGTCCTCTCTGTGGTCTTCCCCAGAAGCAGCCCGCTGGTCTGATCTACACCAGGGGCGCAGGGCCCGCCCTGAAGGGGATGCTCTGGGCTCGGGCCTGCTCTACAAGCACTGTAGTCACAGCTGTCCAGGAAAGAGCAATACAGCACTTGGGGGCTGTGAGGGGGAGACTGAGTAAATGTCCCATTTTCCTCAAGGTCCCTTCCTTCAGTCCTGGGCTTTGTCAGCAGATCTTGTTTGCAGCCATCAGGACGGTACTCAGTGAATCTCACTCATTTTATATTTTATCTGGGATTACTGGTTAAGCAGCCTGTCCCGTATCCATGGACGGACTGGCCTCGTCTTACTGTGTCACTGTGGAGTGTCTCCTGGGGTGGGGGTGAGCAGTGGCTGTAATCTGAGGGCTCTACTTATTTACTCTGTTCATCATTCCTTTTTGGGGGCTATAGTCAGGTAGTAATAATTTATTTTGTTGCATAATTTTTTTTCTTTTTTTACTATACAAAGCTTTTTAAGCTCGCCTCCTTTATCCTTCCTGGAAGGACAACTTCTCCAACCCCACCTTGCATTTTCCAGCCCCTCGCCCTATTCTAAGGGTCCCAGCTCATTTCATTAAAGGATAACTAGACACATAGTTTGGGGAGGGGTGTCCTCATGACTATGGGTGTCATTGCTTCCTGGACCCCGATGCAAGCAGAGCCAGGAAATAGCTGTGTGTCTGTCCTGGGCTGGCCTGCCTCTGTGGGTCTGTTTGCACAAACATTCCCAGAACTGGGCATCTTGCTGGTGTGTCCCTGCTCCAGCTCCTCAGGACCTGGTAGCCTTTCTGCCTGCTCAGTTGTAACTGTCTCACTGACAGGTTGGATGGACGGGTTGATGCCAGAAAGCCTAATTGGAGGACCAGGGTAGCTGGTCTTGCAGGCCATGGAAGCTTCTCGCGACAGTGGCCACCTAGTCTTTCCTAAGTCAATCAAGGCCTGTCAGAACCAGACTCTGAAATCTTTACTGTTTGTCTGTGACAACATAGTCGTTGAACATTTTAGCAAATGTCTGTTCTCAAAATTTGGTAACATGGTAGGCCTCACTGAGCAGGGAGGGCATTTACTCTATCGTCTAAACAGCCCCTGCCAGGGGGAAAGGGCGCTAGTCATTAGTGAGGCTGAGTCAGGAGGTATCAGACCGCTTTGCCCCATGGGCGCCCGAACACAGGATCGCCTTAGCTTCGAAGTGTCTGTGCTGAGACACGGCTGGAGTCTACACTTGCTGACAAGTTGGGTATCGCTGCAGCCTATGTTTTCCATATAAGACTTGGCAGAACACACATCTTTGATACAGAGCAACAGGTCAGCCGTGATGAAAGCTGAACGCTGAAGTCTCGGTGGAGTCCATCAGTAACCAAGTCTCTTGGGAGCCTGTTTGGACCTGAAGGACTATGGTTCCCATGCTGTATGTTGAAACGCGCCAGCCCACACGTGTGTGACTGCTCCTGCGCCGTCCTCCTGACTGGCTGCCCTCACTCCCGATGGGTGCGTGGGAACGCGCTTTTCCACAGCAGTGAGGTTGGACCTGTAGCGTGGTGTGTCGCTGCTTTGTTTTGGCCACATGCCGGTGTTATATGGGACATGACTAACGTTGACAGTCTTGTGTTACGCAGAAAAATGGTTGACTATCTGCATGAAGATATACTTGGTTGCAGAGGTTTAAGATTAGCTGTCATTTCTCCTGTTCTGCTACTGCCTAAAGATGAATGTAATCATCTTCAACAGAATGACATATTTGTGACAAATTGAACCTAAAGGGGTGGTTTAGAAAAGTTCATGCAAAAAGTGGCTGCTCTTCTCATAGTGCTTTTCCCTGGGTTTTGAGTGCTGAGCCGTGGTTAGGTGCCGTCTGTGGCTTTCACGAGAAGCAGTCTCGCTGGGCGGGCAGAGACAGGCAGGATTGTGGGACGTTTCAGTGTTGCTGTGGGAGTGCCTGACTCTGGCTGACTCCCTTCGGTGTTCTCCAGGAATGCCACTGACTTGAGGAATCTGTAGAAAATGCTGCAGATCGGCTGCTGGATGATGCAGATTCTAGGTCGCCCAGTTACTTCTCTGTGCCTTTGTCTTATGCTGCATAACTTACCAGATGCTGCCTACTGGCTTCACACTTGGGGAAGATGAAAAAGGTGACTTCCATTGCTTTTTTTTTTTTCATAGTCAATCCACTGGATAGTCTTTAAAACTTTGCCATGCAGTTTCATAAAATTCATCCAAAGGCTCTCAGAGGACTGAGTCTTCCTGTATTGGCTGATACTTTTCCCCTCTAACCTCGAGAAGCCCCTTCCCTTGGGAGACACCTCTTCACAAAGAAGGCAGTGTGGGGCTAGGTTAGCACAGGGCTAGGCGAGGCACTGTGGGTCCCGAGTGCAAGCAGGTGACAGTCGGAGTTCTGTGCAGGGACTCGTAAATAAACTGGCAAAGTCCTTGGCGTTGGCAGATGTGAAGTGAGAAATCACACTTACTGAGGTCTGCTGTGATGGAGGGCCGGGGTGGGGCCTCGAGAGGCAGAGCTGTGCAGACCTGTGCGCAGGAGGAGCAGCCGGGGTGTGAGCGAGCGGGCCGGCTGGTGCAGGCCGTGGCCTGCGGGGTTGGGGGTGCCGGCTAACGGCAGACAAGCTGCCCGGCCCGATGGAAAGGGTGGGCCGTGGCCTGTGGGGTTCTGCACCATCTTCCCGGGGGCTGGGGGCAGGGGTTGTCCTCGAACAGCAGACAGGCTGTCTCGCCTGATGGAATGGAGGAAGGCGAGCCGTGGCCCTCTGAGGCCCTTCTTGGAGGCCGGGAGGCTTGCTCAGGTGTTGTACTGACATGAAAAGCCTGAGGAGTTAGGTAGCTTTTAGCTTAAACAGGGGAGAGGTTTATAGTTTCGCATCAGAACAGTAACCAGCAGAGTGGGTGTTAACTGTTTTCCCCACATGACTTAAAGCAATGAGACTCCTGACCGCTGCCCACGCCTCCTGTACATCCACGGTGGACATCGCATCTACATTCCTTCAGGTCTCAGTCCTTTTCCGGGTCATGCTTTAAAAGACGTGTATTTTTTTAAAGTAAGATAATAGTATTTTTACATCATTCTGTACCTTTTCCCATCTCAGTTGTCATCCCCGTGGGCCTCCCATCACCAAGTCACCCGAGTCACCCATGTGCCATCACCATAGTCCAGTGCATTTCCCCCCCCCCCCACTGTTGGTGACCCCATTCCCCACTCCACTCCCATAAATGTCTCTGGTATATAGCTGTTCATTATTATTATTTTCCCCCTGGTCCGTTATACTCCTGCTATGAGTGAAACCATCCGGTATTTTCCCTTTTCTTTCTGGCTTATCTCACTAAGCATGATTCCTTCCAGCTGCATCCAGGTTGCTGCAGAAGGCATGAGTTTATCTTTTTTGATTGCTGAGTAATATTCATCGTGTATATGGACTGTATCTTTCTAATCCAGCCATCTACTTTTGGGCATTGGGTTGTTTCCATGTCTTTCCTATTGTAAATAAAGCAGCAGTAAACATGGGGGTGCAGGTGTCTTTTTGAATCAGTGTTTTTGTGTCTTTAAAAGACATTTTAAATTTATATTACATATGGAAAAACTTTCTCCCTCCACTAAACTAGCCCTGTCCATACCCACTTGCCTCCCTCCCAACCCTATCACCCCATTCCTTGCACACTCTGGTAACCATTATCTTCTTTATGCTGAATTCAAGTTTTATTCCTACTATTGGCATTTTTATTCCTCAGATGAGTGAAAACATCCAGCTTCTGTCTTTCGTTTTTTGACCTATTTCACTCAAAAGAATCACCTCAAGCCCCATCCATTTTGTCCCAGATGCCACTACTGTCTATCTGTGCAGCTAGGTAATACTCCAGAGTGTCCCCGCTGTTCTCCAGCCTCACCCAGTGAAGGGCACGTGGGCTGGTTCCGGACTGGGCAACTGTGAACAGTGCTGGTGTGCATGTAGGCGTAGACACATCTTTACTTATTAGTTTTCATGGTATTTGGATAAATATCTAGCAGTGATGTCACTGGGCAAACAGAATTTCTATCTTTACTTTCTCTTTTATTATTTTCAACGTATTTCTTTATGCATACAGAACTGGGGTACAGGCAGAGGTGCAGGGGCTGCAAGTGAGAGAGAGGGGCTCACCAGGGACAGAACAGACAGATTGATGAAGTACATTGCTGAGGGGAACAGTGGGCAGGGCAGGAGAGGTCTGCTGCACCATGTGGGTCAGCTCCCTGGCCAGAGGTTGAACTTGTGCTGAAGTGGCTTTAGCTTCAGACTGCTGTGCTCTAACCCGCTGCACCACCAGGGAGGGCCTCCATCTTTACTTTCTTAAGAAATCACTGTGTAGTTTCCCACACGGCTGTAGCTCGTGTTCCCACCAACTGTGGATGAGAGCTCCTTTTCCAGTGCCACCTTGTCAGCATTTGTTGATGGCATTCTTTTTTACATGGGCCGTTCTGAAGGGAAGAGGTGGGATCTCTGGTTTTAAGTTGCATTTCTTCTAGAAATGATACAGACATTTTTCCAGGTCTGAGGCCATCTGAATGTCTTCTTTCCAGAAGTGTCAGTTCAGGTCGTTGCCCTGTCTGTAATTGGCTCATTGGCTTATTGTTGGCTTGTGTGAGAACTTTGAAAATTTGACATTAGCCCTTGTCAGATGGGTGATGATATGCAAAAAATCTTCCCCATTCTATAGGCTGTCTTTTTGTTTACATGAGGGCTTCTTTTGAGGTAGCAAAGATTTTTAGTTTGCTGTAGTCCCACTTGTTTGTTTGTGTTGGTTCTAATCTGCAGCCCCGTTCTGCTGGGTTGTGTCCACAGAGCGTCTTTGTGGTCAGTGACTTTGAGTGTGTCCCTGTATGTTCTTGCAAGTGCTTCATGGTTTCAGTTCTTACATCCCAATCTTTGTCCATTTTGAATGAACTTTTGTGGATGGAGTGAAATCTGTGTCTCCTTCAACTTTTTTGCATAAGGCTCTCAGTTTTCCAGCACCATGCTCAAGAGACTTTCTTATTCCCTTGTATGCCTGTGGATCTCTTGCCAAAATGTAACCATATTTATATGAATTCATCTCTGGGGATAAATTCTATTCCATTGGTCTACATTTCTGTTTTTGTTCCAGTGTCATACTGTTTACATTGCTGTTGTGGTGTAGAATAGCTTGAAGTTAGGAAGTGTCTTATTTTCATTTTTCTTTTCTCTCAGGATTGATTTAGCTATTCTGTGTGTTGCATTAAATCTACAAATTACTTTGGTTATTATGGCCATGTTAATGATGTGAATTTAAAGCTTCTCACACTGAGTATGATACTGGCTGTGGGCTTGTTATAAACAAGAGTTTATTGGATTTAGGGAAGTTCTATTTACTTCTCTATTTGGAGTTTTCATCATAAGTGGATGTTGATCTTGTCAAATGTTTTTGGCTTCCATTGGTGTCACATGTCTTTTTGGTGGTGTGGTAGCTGACTGACTGCATGTGTTGAACTGGGCTTGCGTCTCTGCGATGAAGCCTCTGTGAGCGTGCGGTGATTGTCTAGCTCAGTTGCTGTATTCGGTTGACTAGGATTTTTGCAGCGCCATTCCTCAGGGAACTTGCTCTATAATAATTCTTTGTGCTCTCTTTGGCTTGGGGATCAGGATAATGTTGGCTTCCTAGTACATATGTGACAACATCCTCACTGGTGTGAGGTGGTATCTCATTGTGCTTTTGGTTTGCACTTCCCTGATAAAAGGTGATGTGTGCCTGTACCATCTTAGATTTTTTTTTTTTAAGAGTTTGAGTAAAATTGGTGTTCTATCTTTGGTTGGTTGAATTCATTACAGAGGTCATCTGGGCCTCGGCTTTTGTTCTGATACTTTATTTTCTCAAATTCAGCACATCATAGATTATGTGTGATGTCAGTCGCATCATGGCTCAGTATTAGGAGGTTATGTGAATCCAAAAGTTGCTCAATCCCTCTAGGTTGTCCACTTTGTCTTCATAAGACTTCTGTGGGTTCTGGCCCTCCCTGGTGGCGCAGTGGGTTAAAGCACTGCACTGAGAATCTAAAAGCCGCTTCCGCATGAGTTCGATTCCCGCCTGCCTGGGAGGTGACCGCATGGCGCAGCAGACCTCTCCTGAACGCCCACTGCTCCCCTCAGCAGTGTACTTCGTCGATCTGCCTGTTCTGCTCCCCACTCTGTCCCTGGTGAATCCTCTCACCCTCCACATCTCTGGCCTGTACCCCAGTTCTATATGAATAAATAAATAAATCTTTAAAAAAAAAAACGACTTCTGTGGGTTCTTATGAGCACCCTCATTTCTGCAGTATCTGTTGTAATTTCTTTTCTGATTCTATTAGTTTTGGTTTTCCCTCTTTGTAAATGTAGCTGATGGTTTATGATTTTGTTTATATTAAAAGTTTTCAATATTTCAAGCTTTTGGTTTCACTGATTCTTTGGACTGTCCTTTTGTTTCCTACCACATTTATTTCTGCTCTAAATTTTATTACTTCTTTTCTTTACTGGGTTTTCAATGCTTTGGTTCCTTTTTTGGTTTCTTCAACTGTAGAGTTAGGTTGTTCCATTGAAGTCTTTTTTGCTTTTTTTTTTTTTTTAAAGATTTTATTTGTGCATACAGAACTGGGGTACAGGCCAGAGATGCGGAGGGTGAGCGGCTTCACCAGAGACAGAGTGGGGT
This sequence comes from Condylura cristata, assembly GCF_000260355.1. Taxonomy (NCBI): domain Eukaryota; kingdom Metazoa; phylum Chordata; class Mammalia; order Eulipotyphla; family Talpidae; genus Condylura; species Condylura cristata. The sequence continues at coordinate 845,083 of NW_004567122.1, forward strand.
GCAGAACAGGCAGTAGAGGAAGCACACTGCTGAGGGGAGCAGCGGGTGGGTCAGGAGAGGTCTGCCGTGCCATGCGGTCACCTCCCGGGCAGGCGGGAATCGAACTCATGCGGAAGCGGCTTTTAGATTCTCAGTACTGTGCTTTAACCCGCTGCACCACCAGGGAGGGCCTTTTTTTTTTTTTTGCTTTTTTAAAGTGGGCCGCTGTTGCTGTGAGCACCCCAGGGCGCACAGCTTTTGGAGGGCCTGTAGGCTCTGGTGGTGTGGTCTCCCACTTTACTAGGTTCTACGTATTTTTTTTGTCTCCTCTTGGTTTCCTCATTGGCCCATGAGTTGCTCAGAAGTGTTGTATTTAGTCTCTACATGTTTTGGTTTGTTTCTGGATTCCCTTTATGGTCAATTTCTAGCTATATAGCATTGTGGTCTATAAAGATGTTTGATGCACTTTCTACTTTGATACATTTTCGGAGACATTTTTATGTCCTAGTACGCGATCTGTTCTTGAGACTATTCCATGTGCACTGAAAAGTGTTCAGTTCTTTGGGGGATGGAAAGCTATAAATGTCCAGTCAACCCATCTCTTCTAATATGCCACTTAAGGCCGTTGTTAACTTTCTCTATAGATGATATAACCCTTTCTGTCAGTGGTAAGTTGAAATCTTCCACAGTGATTACGTTGCTGTTGCTATGTTGTTTTAGACTGGTGCTAGGTGCTTCTACATCTGAAGAATACATATTAATAGCAGTTAGAATTTCTGGGTGAATTATTTCCTTGATCATTACATAGTGTCCATCTTGAGCCCTGATGACCTGTTTCATTTGAAAGTCTAGCTTAGTGGCTTAAGACTAGCAGTTACTGATTTACTCTGAGTTATTAGCATGTGAAAACCTTATTTCAACCTATTATTTATAGTTTGTCTTGTGCTTTGGTTTTTTTAGTTTTAAAAATTACATCATTAATTTTGGAACAGCATTTGATTTCTCTCCTCTGGTGTAGCTCCTGTACTTCTCCCATCACCATAGGACCCTCGGTCCATCCCATGTAACCCAGCTCTCCTCCCTCTTTTGAGCCTTCTCTCCCCACCTGCCCTGCCGTATGGCTCAGATTTCTGGACAGCTTGTCCGTTCTGTCACTTTCCTGACCCTTTGTTCATCTTCTCTGTGTTCCACATGCAAGTGAAACCATTGATGTTTGTTTTTTCCTTCAGACTTTTTGCTTAGCATGATCCCTCCCAGCTGCATCTATGTTGCTGCAAATGGCAGGCGTCTGTCTTTTTGATAGCTGAGTAATAGCCCACGGTGTACATAAACACCACATTTCCCTGACGTAGTCTCTGATTGAGGCAGGTTGTCTCCATTTCCTGGTTATTATAAATAGTGCTGCAATACACACAGGCACCAAGTTTTCTTTCAGATGATTGTTGTGTGTCCTTTTTGTAGATTGCTGGTGTGGAATTGCTTGGACATGTGGTAGATCCATTTTTAGTGTTTTCAGGAACCTCCGCACAGCTTTCCATAGTGGCTGCACCGGCTTGCTTTCCTACCAGCAGCCTAAGAGAGCTTCTTTCCCACATATCCCTGCCAGCATTTATTTGTTTAAATATGTGACGTTCTCACTGGTATGTGGTGGTATCTCATTGTGCTTTTGATTTGCATTTCCCTGATAAAAGGTGGTATTGAATGGGTTTTATTTTAGCCATCTGCCATTCTTCTTTGGAAAAGTGTCTTTATAGCTCTTCTGCCACCCCTCTCTACCCCCCCCCCTTTTTTTTTTTTGGACTGGGTGGTCTGCTTCATTTTTGTTGAGTTGTATAAGTTCTTTGTAGCTCTTTGATACCAGTCCCTTATTAGTTGTACAGAGTGCAAATATTTTCTCCCTCTCAGTAGGGTGTCTTTTTATTTTGGTTACTGCCTCTTTTGACGTACAGATGCTAAGTTTGGTGTACCAGCTGTTTCCCTGCTTCTGGAGCCGAGTCCTCAAAGCCGTTTGAGATGTGTCATGGCGTGTTTTGCCTATGTTTATATAGTTCTCTGTATTTTATGGTTTCAGGTCTTGCATTCAAGTCTCTTATCCATTCTGGTTGATATTTGTGCCTGGTGTGAGGTAGTAGTCTAGTTTCATTCTTGATCATGTTTTTCTAGGACCAGTTACTGAGAGGCTTTCCCTGTTGAGTTTCCTCTGTTTCTTTGTCTTAGATCAGTTGATAGTATATGTGTGCTTTCTTTCTGGGCTTTTAATTCGATTCTGTTTGTCTATATGTCTATTTTTGTTCCACTACCTTGCTATTTTTGCAGATTTTGTAGCATAGTTCTGAGTCTGGTGGTATGTTAAGGAAAGCTTGGACTATTTAGCATTTGCGGTGACTCCTTATGTATTTCAGCATTATTTATTCCAATTCTGTGGAGAATGTCATTGTGATTTGTTTTGGAACTGCACTGACTCTGTAAATTGCTTCTGGTAGGATGATCACTTTGATAATGTTAATTCTTCTACCCATGAAACAGGGAAGAATGTCTTTCCATTTCTTTTGCCTTTTTCTGTTTCCTTTAACAGTGTGGTATAATTTCCCTTGTATGGGTGTTTCACCTCCTTTGTTAGGTTTATTCCAGGTATTTAATATTTTTGGTATGATTGTAACTGTGATGGTTTTCTTAATTTCTTCCTCCTCAGACTGATTGCACATAGGAGGGCGACAGATTTCTGTGTATTGAGGTTTGTAACTGATACTTTGCTGAACTGGTTTAGTGCTCTAATTTTTTCCATGGAATTCCAACTTGAATTTTTTTTTCCAACTTGAATTCCTTCTACCTTTCTCTTGCCTAATTACTTTAGCCCAGACTTCCAGTATTTTTATTGAAAAGCAATGGTGAGAATAGACAATCTTGTTTTTTACCAGATCTTACTGGGAAGGCTTTCAGATTTTCACCACTGAGAATGATGTTAGCTGCAGGTTTGTCATCTGTGGCTTTTATTACGTTAAGGTGTATTCCTTTTACACCAGGGTTTTCTTTCTTTTTTAAAATTTTATATATTTTTTACATCATTCTTCATGTTGTACATTTTTTCGTCTCAGTTGTACTCCTGGACTTCCATCAGCACTTCACCCCTGTGCCATCACCATCGTACCACATGCTCTTCCCACCCCAGTTTTGGTCTTGTTCTCCTCTCCACCCCCGTAGAATGTCTCTGGTCTACAGTTGTTAGTTGATGTTCTTTTTTACTTGGTTATAATTACTACATCTATTTATATTTTTACCTGATCCCTTAAACTGCTGCTATGAGTGAAACCATTTGGTATTTTTCATTTTCTTCCTGGCTTATTTCACTAAGCTTGATCCCTTCCACCTCCATCCTTGTTGCTGCAAATGGTATGAGTTTATCTTTTTGATTGCTGAGTAATACTCCATGTGTATATATAACCACATCTTCTTGATCCAGTCATCCTTTTTTGGGTATTTGGGTTAATTCCACATCTTCCTTATTGTAAATAGAGCAGCAGTAAACATCAAGGTACAGCTGTCCTTTTGAATTATTGTTTTTGTGTCCTTTGGGTAGATACCTAGGAGTGGAATTACTGGATCATAGGGAAGCTCCATTTTTAGCAGTTTGAGAAATCTCCACACAGCTTTCCATAGTGGCTGCACCAGTTTGCATTCCCACCAGCAGTGTAGGAGAGTTCCTTGTTCTCCATACCCTCACCAACATTTATTGTTTCTTGTTTTTTAAATGTGTGCCATTCTCACTGGGGTGAGGTGGTACCTCATAGTTTTAATTGGCATCTCCCTTATTACAAGCGATGTTGAGCATTTTTTCATATGCCTGCTGGCCACCTGCGTTTCGTCTATTGAGAAGTGTCTTTGTAGTTCTTCTGCCCATTTTTTGATGCTTTTTTTTTGTAATGTCTTTTTTTTTTTTTTTTCTGTACAGAAGCTCTTCAGTTTGCTGTAATCCCAGCTGTTAATCCCTTCTTTCACTATCCTTGTTTTGGGTGATGTATCTTTAAAGATGTTGCTGAGGTGTATGTTATGTGGTGTTTCACCAATATTTTCTTCTAGATATTTCATGGTTTTGTGTCTTATCTGGTTCTTTACTTCATTTCGAGATTTCGAGTTGGTTTTTGTGTATGGTGCGAGGTAGTGATGTAGGGTTTTTGTTTTTTTTGTGCACCTAACAGCCCAGCTTTCCCAGCACCATTTGTTGAACAAACTTTCTTTGTTCCATTGCATATTCTTTGCTTCTTTGTCAAAGATTAGCTGTCCATAAACTTATGGGTTTATATCTGGGTTTTCTTTTCAATTCCATTGGTCTGTATGTCTGTTCTTGTTCCAGTACCATGCCGTCTTAATTATGATGGCTTTATAGTTTGAAATCTGGGAGTGTGATAACTCCATTCCTTTATTTCTTACTCAGAAGAATAAGACTAGTTGAAGTTTTTTTATGTGGCTCCATATGAATTTCATCCGTATTTTTTCTATTTCTTTAAAAAATGTCAATGAAATTTTTATAGTCACAGAGTTGACTCTATAATTTGCTTTTGGTAGGATGGCCAGTTTAATGATGTTAATTTTTCCAACCCATGAGCAAGGGATCTCTTTGCATTTCTTTGTGTCTTCTATTTCTTTTTAAAATGTTTTATGATTTTCTTTGTAGAGGTCTTTCACCTCTTTTGGTAGGTTTATTCCCAAGTATTTGATCTTTTTTGTTTCAATTATAAAGGGAATGGCATTCTTGATTCTTCTTCAGAGTGATTGTATATAGGAAGGCTATTAATTTTTGTGTGTTGATCATGTATCTTGCTACTTTACTTATACTAGGTTTTTCAAGGCTTCATCATAAATGGGTATTGGACTCTATCCAAAGCTATCTTACATCATTGATGAGACTGCATACTCCCTATTTTTGTTTTTTGCTGTGATGAACTATTAAGTGATTTTCAGATGTGGATCCACTCTTGTTTCCTTGTAGTAAACATGTGGTCATGGTATATAATGCTTGTGATTCTTTGTTGGATTCAGGGTACTAATATTTTATTAAGGATTTTAGGGGGATTGGCCTGTAGTTTCTTAATTTGCATTGTCTTTGATTTTGGTTTTAATGTAATGCTGGTTTCATAAAATGTATCTGGTTTTATTCCTCCTTTCTCAAATTTTTGAGAGTTCTTTGTAGGAGAGGCATTAATACCTTTTTGAATATTTGCTAGAACTGCTTGTGAAACCATCTGGTTTTGGATTTTGCTTTTTCGGGAGGATCTAACTGTTCTAATGTCCTTGTCTGTAATGGGCTTGGCAAGGTCATTCTTCATTGTTCAGCCTTTGGTGACTGTGTCACTTTAGGACTTTGTCCATCTCTTCTAGATTGCTGAACTTGCTGGCATGTAAGTGCTCAGTCATCTCTCCTCTGGATTCTACTGTGTCTCTGGTAACTACTCTTCACGTATGATGCCATTTATCGGAGTTTTCTCTTTTTCTTTGTGAGCCTGGCTAGGGGCTTGCTTATTTTATTTCAAAGAACTAGCTTTTGCTTACTTTGCTCTTTTGGACTTATTTTTATTTTTTTCACTTATTTTTGCTTTAATTTTTATTCTTGTCTTTTGAGTTTATTTTGTTCTTTTTCTTATTTCCCAGGATGGCAGATTAAGTTGTTTCCTTGGGTTCATTCTTGTTTCATGATTTGGGCCTGTTTACCTTTATACTTACGTCTTAGTGCTGCTTTTGCTGTGTCCCATACACCTGGAAGGCTGTGTTCTTATCGTCCTTTGTCCCACGGTACTTTTTAATTTCTTTTGATTTCTTCATTAGCTCAGTGGCCTTTGAGCAGTGTGCCGTTCCGTACCCCCATAATGGGGGTGCTCTTGCTTTCTTTTCATGGTTGATTTCTAGTTGGATGCCTTTATGGTCGGAGAAATAGTTGGTATGATTTCGATCTTTGTCCTCTTGATGTTTGTCTTGTGACCCAATATGTGGTTTATCTTGGAGAATGATCTGTGTGCACTTGAGAAAACCATGTAATCATTTTTTGAGGGTTCAAGGTTCCATAGATGTCTGTGCTGCTGTGTCTGCATCTTGGTTTAGGATGATTGTGTCCTTGGGTATTTTCTGTCTCATTGATCTGTCCATTGGTGAGAGTGGGGTCTTGATGACTCCTACCACAGGTGTGTTTTTCCCAGTGTCTGTTTTCAGAGACGACAGTCATGGCCCACTGTGTTTGGTTTCCCCTCATTTGGTGAGGATATTTTGATGCGTGTTATGACTTCCTGGTGTACGGCCCCCTTGATCACTATAGTATCCATTGATGTTCCTTCACCTCTTTCACTGCAAGTCCGTTTTATCTGCTGTAAGCACAGCTGTCCCCGTCTTCTGTTGGAGGCCATTTGCTTATAGACTTGACCCCTGCCCTTTACTTTCATTTGATGCTTATCTTTGGAACTTAGCTGTGCTTTCAGGTGGCAGCAGAAGGTTGGGTTGTTTTCACCTGCTACTGTCTTTTTATTGGTGAATTTAGTCCATTCATATTTAGGAGGCGTATTGATAGGCGATAATCTATTACCGGCATTTTGTTGATTGTTTTGTGGTTCTGTGTCATTCCTTGTTCAGTTCTTCATGTTCATCTGCTGAGTTAGATCCTAACGCTCCTTCTACTATAGCTTGGAGTTGAGGTTTAATCACAGTGAATTCTGCAAAATTTTGTTTGTCCAAGAGGGTCCTTGTTCTTCTTCATATAGGAAGGAGTGATAACATATCCTTGGCTGGCATTTTGTGTTGGAGTTTTTGGAGTATGTCACTCTATTCTCCTCTTGCTTGTGGTGTTTCTTCAGCGTAGGCTGATGTCAGCCTAGTGAGTGTTCCTTTATAGCTTATCTGTTTCACTCCGCCTCCCCATCAGCTTCATTAATCTTTTTTTCCGTCCTGGATTCTGTTCCTGTTTTCTAGGTCCCAAAGGGGAACCGCGGGGGTCCTGTGGGCCCTCTTGCTGCTTGGTGTGGCCCGTGCTCCCTGCTCCCAGATGTGCTGCTTTGCTGTGCTGGAGGCTGTTGCCTGGGCTTCCATTCTATTTCATTTCTGGTGTATTCCGAGTTACGGTCCATTTCCGCAGACGTCGGGGGCTTTTCTTGCCTTTTGTGTTTGCAACGGTGATACCATCCGGCCCTGCATCACCCTGACACTTGCTGTGCGCCCAGCCTGTGCCGTGTGGCCACTCAGCCCTGTGTTCAAATCCTCATTTTCACCTACTGCTTCTTGTTGACTTCTGGCTGTTGCTAGGGGTGTTGCAGCCCCGTGCTGCTGCTGCTGGCCCGGAGGTCGGCTGCAGGTGCACATGAGTCGCCGCGCGCCTCTGCTGGCTGCGCGCCTTGGGCGGCCTCCTTTGCGCCTCCCTCAGTCACGCGCAGCATCCTCCTTCCTCGCTGCCGTCTTGTCTGAGGCTGGTTCTGCCTGTCGAATGTGTCTGTCTGCTGTTTTGGAGGCCCCTCTGCATCCAGGGTTATTTTCTGACTTACACTTTGAATCTACACTTATCTTTGGCACTCAGGTGAGGCCCCTGGGGGCAGTACAGATGCGAGCTTTGTTTTCTGACCCCGCAGCCACCCTGCATCTTCTGAAGGATGAACCCAGCCTGTGTCACGAGGAGACAGTGGCATGTGGTGCTGTTCTGTGCTGCCGTCTGGCTCCCGAGGGGTCACTGACCTGGCTGTGCTGTGGCCGGGCTGTGGGTGTGTGTGTGGGGGGGCTGAGGGACCCCGTGTCGCCCCTGCCCAGTCCCCTCTGTGCCTCGAGGTGAGCTGTTTGAGTCACTGGAGTGTGACTTCTGTGAGTTTCCCTGGCTTTGGGATCGGAGTGACACTGGCCTCTGATGAGCCGGGTTTCTCCTTCCTCTCCCACTTTGTGAGCGATCGGACTGGTCTTGTGATTTCACTAATGCTTGATAGAATTCACCAGTGAAGACATCAAGTCTCAAACTTGTTCGGGTGGGTTTTAAAAAAACCAATTCTGGCCCTCCCTGGAGGCACAGCTGCTTCAGTGCAAGTTCAGTCCCTGGCCAGGGAGTGACCCACATGACAAGCAGACCTCTCCTGACCCGCCCGCTGCTCCCCTCAGCAGTGTACTTCGTTGATCTGCCTGTTCTGCTCCCCACTGTGTTTCTGGGGAATCCTCTCACCGCCAGTTCTGTATGCATAAATAAATTTTAGGGAAAAAATCCCAACTTCTATTTGAGATTTTCTCCTCTGTTTTACTAAGTTTAGGTAATTTACATGATTTTAGAAATCTGTAATTTAAATGAGATTAACATGAACTTGTTGGTGTCCAACTATTCACACTGTTCTAGTTCTCTGGAAGGTCAGTGGCTACTGTCTCCACTCTTCTGATTTCAGATTTTAGTGTACTTTTCATTTACAGTCTAAGTAAAGTTTGGTAAAATTTGTTGATTATTTAAAAACAGTTGGGTTTGTTGATTATCTGTCCTAATTCTTGGAAGCTAGTTTTCCTGTAGTAGCTCCTCACTATAAAACATTTAAATCATCCACCTCTCATGTTTACTGTGGGATTAGAGCTCCCTTTCTCCTAGCACAACGCTCAGTGCATGCGTTTTTGAGTTATTTTCTCTCAAGTAATTTCTGCTTCCTGCTGTTCTGGGTGAACGGCTGTATAAATGGATCAGCCCAGCTGTTTCAGTGGTGTGTCAGGTTGTGTGTGTGTGCAGGTCTTTGTCCATTACTACGTGTGGGCACTAAAGTGCCCACTCCTGGGTGGCTGTTTATTTCTCGCCATCTCATTTTTACTGTGGGAGCCCTGTGGGAAGCTGCTCGTGTCTACAATGGCTACGTCTCCTGGCGAGCTAGGCTCTCACAAGAGACAAAGGGCTTTATGTATTGAAACAGGTCGTAATGTCTGTTGGTTACTGTCTGCGTGAAATCTGTCCCTATTTTCTTAATGTTCGCAGGATTTTTTTTCTGTTTATTTAGGCTTCTACTAGTTTAAAGTGTCTGGATGTGGATTTTCTTTGGTTCTTCTCAACTTGAAGGTCACTGATCTGTAATTTTTTCCTAAGGAAATTCATGTGTTATTTCTAGTTTTTTAAAAATGTATTCTACAGACAGAGTTATTATTGAGCATGTTCCCTGGTGAAGCTCACATGTCAGCATAGGGGGTAAAAGTAAATATGATGGAGCCCGTTACTTGGCGTTCTGGATGTGATACACGTTATGCCGAAACAGCAGGATAGAGAACTGGGCAGAAGAGTGTGGGGTGAGAACCCGGATGGGTGTCACTGGGAAAGATGTGAGGAAACCAGGGTGCTGCCGTGCACGCCTGCGAGGATGCTGTGGGGAGAGGGGCAGCTGGAGCGGAGACTGAGGAAGCTGCAAGCCTGGAAGCCAGGAGGGTCGCATCAGGGCTGGGTCTGAGCGCAGTGGCGGCTGGATAGGGCCGGGCGTGCGCTGCCCACAATGGCAGTCCAGGCAGGAGGTGGCGGGCGGGGCCGGCCAGGTGTGCAGCAGGGAGAGGGGTGAAGCAGAGGGGTGTGGGGCGCCCTGAGTTGTGGTGCCCCGACTGCCCGAGGGCTGGACTCGTGCATGTGGGGCTGGCGTGAGCGGGGCCACGGCACCAGGGAGACAGCCCTGAGGAAGACACCCAGGGGCTCCCTGGGGCGGGACAGCCGCCAAATGCAGCGTGCGCAGCCCCTCGCTGAATTGCACTTTATCAGCCTAAAGGGGTGCACCTTATTGCACCTTGCCTAAGAGCGCAGCTGACCTCTGTACCCCAAAGCTGCTCCTTCTGGGACGAGACCATGTCGACTTCACTGCCTGGCAGCCCTCCCCGGGCCCAGCCACAACCTGGGGACTGAGTCCAGCCGGGACCACGATGGGGGCTGGACACCTCCTCTGGATGCTGCGCTGGGGTGGGGCGGGGGAGTGGGCAGAGGGGCGCTCCCTGGCTCCCACCCACACGGTGCTACTCACGAGCAAGCTCACTTGCCCGCTTGTCGGGACTTGGAAGAAAGTGGATCATCTTCCTTTCCTTGAAAAGTTGAGCTCGGGGACATGCTCAGGGCTGCAGGGAGGCCCCACGCGCCCCGGGCGTGTCCAGCCGCACCCACGCCAGCCCTACTCTGAGTGGAGCACCTGTCTGGCTGCGGGATCTTTGCTCTCCACTGGTGGTTTGAGTTAAGGTAACTGTTAGCGAGACGGTTTTAAGTGGTCAGCTGTAACAGGCTCCACTGTGCCCAACCACTGCAGAAAGACGGACACACACACCAAGGATGCGGCTACATTTCCTTTTAATTACATTTTTCAGGGGATCTTAAAAGTATTTGGACATTTTCATTCTACAAAATGAACGTCCTGGATGAAAGTTCTCACCCTCCTTTTGGGTCACTATCACTGAGAAAATGAGTCCTGGACGCTGCTCCGCCGTGTGGACCAGCAGGCATCTCCCACACAGCTCGGGTCTCGGTCAGCGTGGCGGTGGCCCGAGTGCGGGTGCAGCTCCGCGGGCCGAGAGCTGGCGGATGAGGCTCAGCGGGCCGCTGTGTTGCCCGTGGCCGGCGGGGTGGCCTGGGGGCGCTCACCCACAGAGGGGTGGGGGGACGAGGGGAAGCTCGAAGTAGCGGCAGACGTGGTGCTTCTGTGGGCGCAGCTGCTCGAGCTGGGGTCCCTGGGGGCCGCCCGCTTCTTGCGGGTGGACCTGGCCCCGTCGGCCTCTCTGGGGTCCAGCACCATGGTCACGGCCTCCATCCTGCTCACAGTGCACAGGCTGCTCTGCCGCGTGGGGCGGAACCGGGCGGCCTTGAGCTCCAGCTCGTCGTAGCCGGAGACCTCGACGAAAGGGCACCAGCGGAAGGCTCGCTTGAACCCGGCTCGGAACCTGCGGACAGGCGGGGTCAGGCGCGTGGGGCGGGCCAGGCCAGCCTGCGTCCGTCGCACTCTGCTCTGGCTCCGCTCCTGGGCTGGCTGCAGCCCGCCTGTCTCTCGCACCTGTGTTTTCAGCGTCTCACCTCAGTCTTACCCGCCTCCCTCTGTGTGCGGCCGCCTCCGCCTCGTCTCTTAGTCTCTGTCCCCCGACCCCCCGTCTCATCATCTGCCCTTGTCGCCCACTGTGCTCACTCTGCCTCAGCATCTGGGCCTCCGGTGTCCCTGTGCCCCCTGTGCCCCGTCTCCTGTCACCGTCTCCTTGCGCTCTGCTGTCTCCATCCGCCTCTGCTGCTGTCTTTGTCCCACTCGGGTCTCCGTGTCTCTCACTCCGTCTGTCTGTCTCGCCGTCTCTCTCCACATCTCTGTCGCTGGGTCTCCTCACTGCCGTCTCATTCTGTTTCCTTGTTGATCTGTCTGTCTCCATCTCAGTCCCCACCCGCATGTGTTCCCGGCTCCGCATCCCTCTTCGCCTGTCTGTCTATCTGCCTCCGCCTCGTGGTGTCCGAGGGCCCGGTCACTCTCACCGTCCCTGCATCTCCGGCTGGGCCCTGTCTCCATCTGACCTGGCCCCTTCCCTCCAGTGCGCCTCTCTTGTCCTCCCCGATCTCGCTCTGGCTGTCACTGTCTCTCTCCATGTTTCATTTCTAGGTCCGTTTCTCTTCCTACCTCAGTCACTCCCATTGCTTCTCTCTGGGTCCGTCTCCCTTTCTCTGACTCTCAGCTCTGGCCTGCCTGTGTGTCTAGATGGAGCGCCTCTCCTCCATCCCCCAGTCTCCTGTCTCGTCCTTCTCTGCGTCCTCAGTCCCTGTCTGTGTCTGTCTCTGCCCTTTCTTTCTTGTCCTGGTGTCTGTCCACTTAGTTTGTCGCTGGTTCCTCTCTCCCTGTCCCTGTGTTTTGTCATTTTGTGTCCGTCTTTGTCCCTTTGTGTCTCAGCCTGTCTCCGTCTCTTCCCTTTCTCTCGCTGTCTGAGACTGTCTCCTCTAGGTCAGCCTGTCTGTCTCCTCGTTCTCTGCTTCTGTCCTTCTGTCTCATCTCATCTCCTCCCCCCCGCCCAGGTGCGGGTGCCTGACGCCCCCCTCTCCTCCCCCCCACCGTGCCGTGCTCACCTCTTGTTGAGGCAGCAGTAGATGATGGGGTTGTACATGCTGGAGCTCATGGCCAGCCAGAAGCTGCCCAGGTACACCTGCTGGATGTGTTTCCACCTGTTGAGCTGCTGGTAGACGGCGGTGACGATGAAGTAGACGTGGTAGGGCAGCCAGCACACGGCGAACGTGGCCACGACCACCATCATCATCTTCACCACCTGCACAGAGGGGAAGGCCATGCGTGGGTGAGCGGGCGTGCGGGCCGGCCGGCCGCTGGCCATTCTGGGTGCTGGTTCTGGGTCTCGGCTGGTGTGCTCGTTTCTCTGCCAGGGGTTAAACACACGCAGACACCCCCAGGACGCTGCGCACGCTCCAGGCTGCGCCACAATGGACACCGCCCTCACACTCATGTACCACCTGGCCAGAAGGCTGTCTCTGCCTCGCTCTGTGCCTGTCTTTGTCTCTCCTGTGCCTCTGTGTTTCTGTCTACCCCGCAGAGAAACACACAGACAGAAAGAGACAGTGTCTCTGCGTCTGTGTCTTTCTGTATCGCTGTCTGTCGAGACAGACAGAGGCATGGACACAGAGTCTGTCTCTCTCTTACACTGGCTGTGCCTCTGCCTTTTTCTCTGTGCTTCTGTCTCTTTCTGACTCTGTGCCTCTATCTCTGTCTCTCTCTGCTTCTCAGAGATAGAGGCCGTCTGAGACAGACTGAGACACAGAAATAGGCAGAGACAGACTGTGTGTCTTTCTGTATCTTTCTCCAGTTTGTCTCCGAGACAGACAGTACCTGTAATCTGTCTCTGTGTCTGTAAAGAGAGACAAAGAGATGCAGAGACAGTGTCTGTTTCTCTTTGTCTCTGTGCCTCTGTCTCTCTTTCCTTGAGCCTCGTCCTGCTGAGACTTAACCCCTTGCGCCACCAGGGAGGCCCCTCTCCCTCTTGGAGAAGGAAGAAGGGAAAGATACCAACTCCCGAGTTTCCTCTTGTGTACTGCGACCCGCTGCAAACACAGCCACCCCAGACTGCCCATGTTGTCCTGCGGATATTACAGTTATGGAGCAGCACTGAGGTGTTTTGTGTGATGATAATGAAGGTCTGATCTAAAGACCCCTTTATCCAGTGAGAGAATTCTTTAGCTCGAGCCACTTTTCATGTGCAAGTGAAATAAAGGTTTTGTTGAGAGTTTCTGGGGAACTAAAAATCTGGAACAGCCATCAGAAACGGCACATAAAGGTGAGAAGTAACACAAAGTGTGTGTGGGCAGAGTTGCCTCTTGTAAGTTAAGTGGGAAGGAGGGAAACAGACAAAAGAGAGAAGTACCTGAACGAGCTCTGAAACTGGATCCTGTCTCTCGGAAGCCGACATCAGGTACTGTGTGCCTCTGTCTCTCTGCGCCTGTCTGTCTCTGTGCCTGTCTCTTTATGCTTCTCTATCTGTGTCTCTCTTCTGGCTCTCTGCCACTTTGTCTCTCTGCCACTGTTTCTGTATCACTACCCCTCTTTGTCTCTATTCTGTCTCTGTCTCTTCTGTATCTCTGTGCCTTGGTCTCTGTGTGTCTCTGTCTCTGCACCTGTCTCTATTCTGTATCTGTGCCTCTCTGCCTGTCTGTGCCTATCTCTATGCATCTCTCTTCTGTATCTCTGTCTCTATTCTATATCTCTATTGCTCTGCCTATCTCTGCCTCTTCTGTCTCCATCTGTGCCTATCTCACTATGCCTATATCTGTCTCTGCCTATCTCTACCTCTGCCTAAGCCTCTTTTCTGCTGTGCCTCTCCTGCCTCTCTTTCCTGTCTCTGTGCCTATCTCTATGCCTCTGTCTCTACATCTCTCTTCTGTCTCTCTATTCTATCTCTTCTATCTCTGTCTTGCTGCATCTCTCTTCTGTCTCTATTCTCTCTGCCTCTCTTCTGTCTATCTTCTATCTCTCTCTCTCTGCATCTCTTCTCTCTGTATCTCTATCTCTCTTCTGTCTCTATTCTGTCTCTGTCTCCCTCTCTTCTCTCTCTGCATCTCTCTTATGTTTCTCTTGTCTCTCTTCTCTCTCTGTCCCTTTCTGCATCTCTTTTCTGTCTCTGCATCTCTTCTGTCTCTCTTCTATCTCGGCATCTTCTTTTCTGTCTCTATTCTATCTCTGTCTTTCTGCATCTCTTGTCTCTGTATCTCTTCTGTCTCTTCTATCTCTCTCTCTGCACCTCTATCTCTGCACCTCTGCATCTCTCCTATCTCTCTCTGCATCTCTTCTGTCTCTGCATCTCTCCTGTCTCTATTCTATCTCTGCATCTCTATCTCTGTCTCTGCATCTCTTCTGTCTGTCTATTCTATCTCTCTGCATCTCTGCATCTCCCTTCTATCTCTTCTGTCTCTGTTCTCTCTGCATCTCTCTTCTGTCTCTCTTCTCTCTTTCTGCATCGCCTGTCTCTGCATCTCTTCTGTCTCCCTGTCTCTGCATCTCTATCTCTCTCCTGTCTCTCTGTCTCTCTCCCTCTCTCTGCATCTCTATCTCTTCATCTCTTCTGTCTATCTTTCTCTGCCTCTCTCTTTTGTCTCTCTCCTATCTCTTTCTGCATCTCTTGTCTCTGCATCTCTTCTGTCTCTATTCTATCTCTCTGCCTCTCTATCTCTCTTCTGTCTCTATTCTATCTCGGCATCTCTCTTCTGCCTCTCTTCTGTATTCTATCTCTGCCTCTGCATCTCTCTTCTGTCTCTCTTCTATCTCTTTCTGCATCTGTCTATCTCTGCATCTGTCTCTTCTATGCATCTCTTCGGTCTATTCTCTCTGCCTCTGCATCTCTTCTGTCTCTCCTATCTCTCCCTGCATCTCCGTTGTCTCTGCATCTCTTTTCTGTCTCTCTTCTATTTCTCTCTGCCTCTCTCTGCATCTCTCTCTTCTTTCTCTATTCTATCTCTGCATCTCTTCTGTTTCTCTTCTATTTCTCTCTGCTTCTCTCTGCATCTCTATCTCTCTTCTGTCTCTACCTCTCTGCATCTCTCTGCCTCTCTCCTATCTGTCTCTTTCTGCATCTCTTCTGTCTCTCTATTCTATCTCTCTGCCTCTCTCTGCACCTCTCTTCTGCCTCTATTCTGTCTCTGTCTCCCTCTCTCTTCTATCTCTCTGCATCTCTCTTCTGTCTCTGTATCTCTCTTCTGTCTCTGCCTCTACATCTCTCTTCTGTCTATCTCTCTCTGCATCTCTTATTTCTCTTCTATCTCTTTCTGGATCTCTGTCTCTGCATCTCTCCTGTCTCTGTTCTATCTCTGCATCTCTCTGTCTCTCTGCATCTCTGTCTCCTCTCTTCTATCTCCTATCTCTCTGTCTCTATTCTATCTCTGCATCTCTTCTGTCTATTCTCTCTCTGCCTCTGCATCTCTCTTCTGTCTCTCTCCTGTCTTTTTCTGCATCTCTTGTCTCTGCATCTCTTCTGTCTCTCTATTCTATCTCTGCACCTCTCTTCTGTCTCTATTCTGTCTCTCCCTTCTATCTCTATCTCTGCCTCTGCATCTCTTCTGTCTCTATTCTATCTGCATCTCTGTCTCTTCATTCCATCTCTCTGCCTCTGCATCTCTTCTGTCTCTCCTATCTCTCTTTCTGCATCTCTTTTGTCTTTTGTCTCTATTCTATCTCTGCATCTCTCGTCTGTCTCTCTATTCTCTCTGCCTCTCTCTTCTGTCTCCTATCTGTCTCTTTCTGCATCTCTTCTGTCTCTCCTCTCTCTGCATCTCTCAATCTCTGGATCTCTTCTGTCTCTGCATCTCTCCTGTCTATTCTATCTCTGCATCTCTGTCTCTCTATCTCTCTGCCTCTCTGCATCTCTTCTCTCTTCCTATCTCTCTTTCTGCATCTCTTGTCTCTGCATCTCTTTTCTGTCTCTATTCTGTCTCCTATCTGTCTCTATTCTATCTCTGCATGTCTTCTGCATCTCTTCTGTCTCTGTTCTCTCTGCATCTCTCTTGTCTCTTCTATCTCTATTCTATCTCTGCATCTCTTCAGTTTCTCTCTCTCCTGTCTCTCTATGTCTTTCTGCATCTCTTTTCTCTCTGCATCTCTTCAGTCTCTCTATTCTATCTCTCTGCCTCTCCTGTCTCTTCCTA
>NW_004567122.1:861356-867472 GCF_000260355.1 Condylura cristata
CTGCATCTCTTCAGTCTCTCTATTCTATCTCTCTGCCTCTCCTGTCTCTTCCTATCTATCTCTGCATCTCTTTTGTCTCTGCATCTCTTCTGTCTCTATCTCTCTGCACCTCTCTTCTATCTCTCTTCTGTCTCTTATCTGTCTCTTTCTCTGCTCTCTCTGCATCTCTCCTCTCTGCATCTCTATCTCTCTGCATCTCTTCAGTCTCTCTATTCTCTCTGCCTCTCCTGTCTCTTCCTATCTCTCATCTCTGTCTCTATTCTATCTCTCTTCTGTCTCTCTATTCTATCTCTCTTCTGTCTCTCTATTCTATCTCTCTTCTGTCTCTCTATTCTATCTCTCTGCACCTCTCTTGTCTCTATCTCTCTTCTGTCTCTATTCTATCTCTCTCGGCATCTCTCTTCTGTCTCCTCTACTCTATCATCTCTTTTCTGTCTCTGCATCTCTTCTGTCTCTCCTATTTCTCTCTGCCTCTCTCTGCCTCTCTTCTCTCTTATCTCTCTGCATCTCTCCTCTCTCCTGTCTCCTATCTCTGTCTCTTTCTGCATCTCCTGTCTCTGCATCTCTTCTGTCTCTCTATCTCTCTGCCTCTCTTCTATCTTCTCTCTCTGCCTCTCTGCATCTCTTCTCTCTGCATCTCTTCTGTCTCTATTCTGTCTCTCTTCTCTCTCTGCATCTCTCTTCTGTTTCTCTTGTCTCTCTTCTATCTCTGTCCCTTTCTGCATCTCTCTTATCTCAGCATCTCTTTTGTCTCTATTCTATCTCTGTCTTTCTGCATCTCTTGTCTCTGTATCTCTTCTGTCTCCTATCTCTCTGCATCTCTCTATCTTCTATCTCTGCATCTCTTCTGTCTGTATTCTATCTCTGTCTGCATCTCTTGTCTCTTATCTCTTCTGTCTCTCTGCATCTCTCTTCTGTCTCTCTCCTGTTTCTTCTGCATCTCCTGTCTCTCTCTGCTTCTCTCTGCACCTCTATCTCTGCACCTCTGCATCTCTTATCTCTCTCTGCATGTCTCCTGTCTCTATTCTATCTCTGCATCTCTCTATCTCTGTCTCTATCTCTGCATCTCTTCTGTCTCTCTATTCTATCTCTCTGCCTCTCTGCATCTCTTCTCTTTCTGCATCTCTTCTATCTCTCTCTGCATCTCTCTTCTGTCTCTGTTCTCTCTGCATCTCTCTTCTGTCTCTATTCTGTCTCTCCCTCTCTGCATCTCTCTTCTGTCTCTGCATCTCTTCTGTCTCTATTCTATCTCTGCCTCTGCATCTCTCTTTCTCTTCTATCTCTTTCTGCCTCTGCATCTCTCTGCATCTCTGTCTCTCCTATCTCTCTGCATCTTTGTCTCTGCATCTTTTCTGTCTCTATTCTATCTCTGCATCTCTATCTCTTCTGTCTATCTCTTCTGTCTCTATTCTATCTCTCTGCACCTCTCTCTTCTGTCTCTATTCTGTCTCCTCTCTTCTATCTCTCTGTCTCTATCTCTTCTGTCTCATCTCTCTTCTCTTCTGTCTCTGCATCTCTCTTCTGTCTCTATCTCCTCTCTGTCTCTATTCTATCTCTGCATGTCTTCTGTCTCTCTATTGCATCTCTCTTCTGTCTCTGCATCTCTTCTGTCTCTCTCTGCATCTCTCTTGTCTATCTTTCTGCATCTTTTTTCTGTCTCTATCTCTGCATCTCTTCTGTCTCTCTATTCTATCTCTGTGTCTCTTCTCTCTTCTGTCTCTATTTTGTCTCTGTCTCCCCCTCTCTTCTATCTCTCTGCATCTCTTCTGTCTATATTCTGTCTCTCTGCCTCTCTCTTCTGTCTCTGTCTCTTTCTGCATCTCTTTTCTGTATTCTATCTCTGCCTCTCTCTGCATCTCTACTCACTTCTGTCTCTCCCTCTGCATCTCTCTCTGCATCTCTCTTCTGTCTGTTCTGTCTCTGTCTCCCTCTCTCTTCTATCTCTCTGCATCTCTTCTGTCTCTGCCTCTCTCATTTCTCTTCTCTTTCTGGATCTCTTTTCTGTCTCTCTTCTGTCTCCTCTCTTCTATCTCCTATCTCTCTGTCTCTATTCTATCTCTGCATGTCTTCTGCATCTCTTCTGTCTCTATTCTCTCTCTCTGCATCTCCTGTCTATTCTCTCTCTGCCTCTGCATCTCTCTTCTGTTTCTCTCCTGTCTCTTTCTGCATCTCTTGTCTCTGCATCTCTTCTGTCTCCCTTCTATCTCTCTCTTCTGTCTCTATTCTATCTCTCTCAGCATTTCTCTTCTGTCTCTTTCTCTGCCTCTGCATCTCTCTTCTCTTTCTGCATCTCTTTTCTCTCTGCATCTCTTCGTCTCTTCATTCCATCTCTCTGCCTCTGCATCTCTTCTGTCTCTATCTCTTTCTGCATCTCTTTTGTCTTGTCTCTATTCTATCTCTGCATCTCTCTTCTGTCTCCTATCTGTCTCTTTCTGCATCTCTTGTCTCTGCATCTCTTCTGTCTCTCCTCTCGCTCAATCTCTGGATCTCTTTTCTGTCTCTGCATCTCTCCTGTCCATTCTATCTCTGCATCTCTGTCTCTCTGCATCTCTTCTGTCTCTTCCTATCTTTCTGCATCTCTTGTCTCTGCATCTCTCTTCTGTCTCCTATCTGTCTCTATTCTATCTCTGCATGTCTTCTGCATCTCTTCTGTCTCTGTTCTCTCTCTGCATCTCTCTTGTCTCTTCTATCTCTATTCTATCTCTCTATCTCTTTCTGCATCTCTTTTCTCTGCATCTGTTCAGTCTATTCTCTCTCTCTGCCTCTCCTGTCTCTTCCTATCTCTCTCTGCATCTCTTCTGTCTCCTATCTCTGTCTCTATTCTATCTCTCTTCTGTCTCTCTCTCTTCTGTCTCTATTCTATCTCTCAGCATCTCTTCTTTCTCCTCTATCTCTGCCTCTGCATCTCTCTTTCTCTCTCTTCTATCTCTGCATCTCTTTTCTGTCTCTGCATCTCTTTTCTGTCTCTATTCTATCTGTCTTTCTGCATCTCTTGTCTCTGCATCTCTTCTGTCTCTATCTCTCTGCCTCTCTCTGCACCTCTGCATCTCTTCTGTCTCTCTATTCTATCTCTGCCTCTCTGCATCTCTTCTCTCTTGCTGCATCTCTTTTGCCTCTGCATCTCTTTGTCTCTCTTCTCTCTTCTCTCTGCATCTCTCTTGTCTCTTCTATCTCTGCATCTCTTCTGTCTCTCTATTTCTATCTTCTGTCCCCTCTCTCTGCATCTCTTCTGTCTCTATTCTATCTCTCTGCCTCTCTCCTGTCTCTATTCTATCTCTGCATCTCTTCTGTTTCTCTTCTATTTCTCTCTGCCTCTCTCTGCATCTCTATCTCTCTTCTGTCTCTACCTCTCTGCATCTCTCTGCCTCTCTCCTATCTCTGCATCTCTTCTGTCTCTATCTCTCTGCCTCTCTCTGCACCTCTCTCTTCTGCCTCTATTCTGTCTCTGTCTCCCTCTCTCTTCTATCTCTCTGCATCTCTTCTGTCTCTCTCTTCTGTCTCTGCCTCTGCATCTCTTATCTCCTATCTCTTTCTGGATCTCTTTTCTGTCTCTGCATCTCTCCTGTCTCTTCCTATCTCTCTGCATCACTCTTCTGTCTATATCTCTCTTCTGTCTCTCTTCTGTCTCTCTCTCTTCTGTCTCTCCTCTCTTCTGTCTCCTATCTCTGTCTCTATTCTATCTCTGCATGTCTTCTGCATCTCTTCTCTCTCTCTTCTGTCTCCTATCTCTCTGTCTCTATCTCTCTGCATCTCTATGTCTCTTCATTCCGTATCTCTGCCTCTGCATCTCTTCTGTCTCTCCTATCTCTTTCTGCATCTCTTTTGTCTTTTGTCTCTATTCTATCTCTGCATCTCTTCTGTCTCTATTCTATCTCTCTGCATCTCTCTTCTGTCTCTCTCCTATCTGTCTCTTTCTGCATCTCTTGTCTCTGCATCTCTGCATCTCTCTCTCTCTGTATCTCTTTTCTGTCTATTCTATCTCTGCATCTCTCTTCTGTCTGTTCTGTCTCTGCACCTCTCTTCTCTCTTCTGTCTCTTATCTGTCTCTATCTCTGCATATCTTCTGTATCTCTTCTGTCTCTGTTCTCTCTCTGGCATCTCTCTTCTCTCTGCATCTCTATCTCTCTGCATCTCTTCAGTCTCTCTATTCTCTCTGCCTCTCCTGTCTCTTCCTATCTTTCTCTGCATCTCTCCTATCTCTCTCGGCATCTCTCTTCTGTCTCCTCTATCTCTGCCTCTGCATCTCTTTTCTGTCTCTGCATCTCTATGTCTCTCTTATCTCTGCATCTTTTTGTCTCTGCATCTCTTTTTCTGTCTCTATTCTATCTCTGCATCTCTTCTATCTCTCCTATTTCTCTCTGCCTCTCTCTGCATCTCTCTTCTGTCTCTTATCTCTCTGCATCTCTTCTCTCTCCTGTCTCCTATCTGTCTCTTTCTGCATCTCTTCTGTCTCTCTTCTATCTCTCTGCCTCTCTTCTATCTTCTCTCTCTCTGCCTCTCTGCATCTCTTCTCTCTGCATCTCTCTTCTGTCTCTATTCTCTCCTCTCTCTTCTGTTTCTCTTGTCTCTCTTCTATCTCTGTCCCTTTCTGCATCTCTCTTGTCTCTCTTATCTCTCAGCATCTCTTCTGTCTCTATTCTATCTCTGTCTGCATCTCTTATCTCTTATCTCTTCTGTCTCTCTGCATCTCTCTTCTGTCTCTCTCCTATCTGTTTCTTCTGCATCTCTTCTGTCTATCTCTCTGCTTCTCTCTGCACCTCTATCTCTGCACCTCTGCATCTCTTATCTCTCTCTGCATGTCTCCTGTCTCTATTCTATCTCTGCATCTCTCTATCTCTGTCTCTATCTCTGCATCTCTTCTGTCTCTCTATTCTATCTCTCTGCCTCTCTGCATCTCTTCTATCTCTCTTCTCTCTGCATCTCTCTTGTCTATTCTATCTCTCTGCCTCTCTCTGCATCTCTCTTCTGTCTCTATTCTGTCTCTCCCTCTCTGCATCTCTCTTCTGTCTCTGCATCTCTTCTGTCTCTCTATTCTATCTCTGCCTCTCTATCTCTCTTCTGTCTCTGCATCTCTCTTCTATCTCTTTCTGGATCTCTTTTCTGTCTCTGCATCTCTTGTCTCTATTCTATCTCTCTCCTATCTCTGTCTCTTTCTGCATCTCTTCTGTCTCTATTCTCTCTCTCTGCACCTCTCTTCTGTCTCTATCTCTGCCTCTGCATCTCTCTTATCTCATTTCTTTCTGCATCTCTTTTCTGTCTCTGCATCTCTATGTCTCTTCATTCCATCTCTTCTGTCTCTCTTCTATTTCTCTCTGCCTCTCTTTTCTGTCTCTCTATTCTCTCTCTGCATCTCTCTCCTGTCTGTCTCTTTCTGCATCTCTTGTCTCGGCATCTCTTCTGTCTCTCTTCTCTCTCTGCATCTCTCATCTCTTTCTGGATCTCTTCTGTCTCCTATCTCTGTCTCTATTCTATCTCTGCATGTCTTCTGTCTCTATTCTATCTCTCTGCCTCTCTGCATCTCTTCTCTCTTCCTGCATCTCTTGTCTCTGCATCTCTTCTGTCTCTCTCTGCATCTCTCTTCTCTCTGCATCTCTTCTGTCTCTTTTCTCTCTGCATCTCTCTTGTCTCTTCTATCTCTCTGCCTCTCTGCATCTCTGCATCTCTTCTCTCTTCCTGCATCTCTTGTCTCTGCATCTCTTCTATCTCTATTCTGTCTCTCCCTCTCTGCATCTCTTCTGTCTCTGCATCTCTTCTGTCTCTCTATTCTATCTCTGCCTCTCTATCTCTCTTCTGTCTCTGCCTCTGCATCTCTCTTCTATCTCTTTCTGGATCTCTTTTCTGTCTCTGCGTCTCTCCTGTCTATTCTATCTCTGCATCTCTTCTGTCTCTGTTCTCTCTCTCTGCATCTCTCTTGTCTCTATCTCTTTCCTATCTCTGTCTCTTTCTGCATCTCTTCTGTCTATTCTATCTCTCTGCACCTCTCTTCTGTCTCTATCTCTGCCTCTGCATCTCTCTTATCTTATTTCTTTCTGCATCTCTTTTCTGTCTCTGCATCTCTATGTCTCTTCATTCCATCTCTTCTGTCTCTCTTCTATTTCTCTCTGCCTCTCTTTTCT
>NW_004567122.1:867787-896303 GCF_000260355.1 Condylura cristata
CTGCATCTCTCTTCTGTCTCTGCATCTCTTCTGTCTCTCTATTCTATCTCTGCCTCTCTATCTCTCTTCTGTCTCTGCATCTCTCTTCTATCTCTCTATCTCTTATCTCTCTTCTATCTCTTTCTGGATCTCTTTTCTGTCTCTGCGTCTCTCCTGTCTCTATTCTATCTCTGCATCTCTTCTGCTCTGTTCTCTCTCTCTGCATCTCTCTTGTCTCTATTCTATCTCTCTCCTATCTCTGTCTCTTTCTGCATCTCTTCTGTCTATTCTATCTCTCTGCACCTCTCTTCTGTCTCTATCTCTGCCTCTGCATCTCTTTCTCTTCTATCTCTTTCTGCCTCTGCATCTCTCTGTCTCTCCTATCTCTCTGCATCTCTATCTCTCTTCTGTCTCTATCTCTCTGCATCTCTTCTGTCTCTCCTATCTCTGTCTCTTTCTGCATCTCTTGTCTCTGCATCTCTTCTGTCTCTCTCTTCTATCTCTCTCTGCCTCTCTGCATCTCTCTTGTCTCTCTCTGCATCTTTTTTCTGTCTCTATCTCTGCATCTCTTCTATTCTATCTCTGTGTCTCTTCTCTCTCTCTTCTGTCTCTGTCTCCCCCTCTCTTCTATCTCTCTGCATCTCTTCTGTCTATATTCTGTCTCTCTGCCTCTTTTCTGTATTCTATCTCTGCATCTCTTCTGTCTCTCTATACTATCTCTGCCTCTCTCTGCATCTCTATCTCTCTGCATCTCTTCTGTCTCCTATCTCTCTCTTTCTGCATCTCGTCTCTATATCTCTTCTGTCTCTCTCTGCCTCTGCATCTCTATCTCTTCTCTCATCTCTTCTGTCTCTCTATTCTATCCCTCTCTCTGCATCTGATCTCTCCTATCTCTTTCTGCATCTCTTTTCTGTCTCTCTATTCTATCTGCCTCTCATGTCTCTGCAACTCTATTTTGTATCTATCTCTGTATCTCTCTGCCTTCTCCTTCTGTGCCAGACTCACTATGCCTCTGCCTGTTCTGTCTCTGCGTCTGTCTCTCTATGCCTGTTTCTTCTGCCTCTGTCTCTGTCTCTTCTACCTGTCTCTGTGCCTTTGTCTCTCTGCCTCTGTCTCCCCCTGCCTTTCTGTCTCAGATATAAACTGAGACAGAGATAGACACGGAGGCAGAGACAGTCATAGAGATAGTGTTTCTGTGCCTCCGTGTCTATCTCTGTCTCAACAGAGGCAGAGACAGAGTCCATCTGTGCCTCTGTCTCTCTCTGTCTCTGCCTGATAGTGGCTGAGGAGGGGTGAAAGGAGACTAGGGGCTCTAGCTCACCTGACCTGGAGGTGAGACCTAGAGATGGTACATGTGGCCGGAGGGCCCCCTGGGCTCTCACCACAGCTGGCTGCACAGAAGCCCTGAGAACTTCCTGCTCGCTCCACCCTAAGGCTGCGCCCCGAAACGCACTCGCCCCCCAGGAGTGGAAGGAGCAACACAGTGTCTACACAGGCCCGCAGCAGGCCAGGGGCTCCATAAACATGAGTCTCAGTCCTGGACATCCAGAGTCCAAAGAACTTACAGTAATCAAGCTCACCTTCCTGTTTTACAGATGAACGCTGTGTCGGCCGGAAAGTGGCGATTCAGACGACGACGACGTAACACCTGAAACACCGGCCTGGCGCTGCTCCCGCTGGACAGAGCCTGGACGGGCTTGTTTTGGATCCAAGTCTCCTGTGCTCTGCGCCCCCCCCCACCCCCCAGAGGTGCCCCTTTCCCACGCACACAATGTTACGCTGCTTTGGCTGTGCAGGCTGATTTCCTCTAAACAGGAGTCAACAGTATTTGTGCCTACTGGTATGTGGCAATAGAAATGCAATGGCCATGGAAGTTATAGCAAAACTGTAGTAATCTTTCTGTGCTACTTTAACTAAGGAGAATTTGTGAAGGGGGATTGTGTATTATTTCATTTCAGAATGTATTACATGAAGATTTAGAATGTGGAAAAAAAGCTCCTCTAAAAAGTTCTCTAAAGTAAAGTGACTTGACTTGTTATTGATCAGAAGCTGACATCTTAATATTGAAAACCTACAGGAACTTAGACTAAACCACAGGAACCCTGAGTACCCGGAGCAACCTTGGGGGAAAAAAAAATGACAAATGTAGGAATCCTATACAATACTGCACAAAACGTCAGTGATTAAAACAGTATGATACTGGAATGGAAATATAGTCAAGATCCCAGAAATAACCCCATAGGTACATACATAACACACATAAACCCCATAGGTACATACATAACACACATACTTTATCACAGATGGTGTTCAGAAACTGGGCAGACACATGCAGAAGACAAAGTAGATCACATGCTACAACCATACAAAAAAATTCAAAGTAGATAAATATATACACGAAAACATAGGTGATGTGTTCCATGCTACCAGTGTTAAAGGCATCTTTGGGCACTCAATGGCAAGGGAAAATGAAAGCAAAAATAAGCTAGAATTTCATCAAATTAAAAAGCCCTGCACAGTGTAAGAAAACAGTCAGCCCACTGATTTGGCGAAGTCATGTGCACTGTCATAGGTTAATGTCCAAAACATACAACGAATCCGATTCAAAAATTGGGCTGAGACTAAACAGACATTTCTCTAAATTAGACCGATGGCCAATAGGCACAGGAAAAGTCTAAATTGAAGCAAACATAAGGTCACTTCGTATCTGTGAGAAGGGGTTACGTCAGAGACACTAGCAGCTTCTGGTGAGGGTGGGAAGAAAAACTCCAGAAATTAGACGGATGTGATCTTGGAAAATAGCATGGAGCTTCCTCCCTAAACTAAGCAGGAACTGCCACTGAGACCTGTCAGGCCCCACTTGCTAGTGTAACATCACCTCAGAGCTGTGTGCACCCTGATGCCCACCATGGCAGGTGCGCAGTGGCTGAGGGGACAGCCTACGTGCCCGCAGAAGGCTGGCTGACTGGGCAACAAGGTGGGCACAGCCCCAAGATGGAGTGCTCCTCTAATCAAAGGTGAAATCCTTCCAGGTCCAGCGAAATGAAAGCAACTCAAGGAAATTGTGTGGTGAGATAAGTCCAGAAGGATGAGGGCAAATCTGCATGCTGCCACCTGAAAGTGCCCCACAGGACACAGAGCACATGGCAGCACCAACTGAAACAGCAAAATGGGCACTGCGTGATGACAGGCTGGGGGTGGGGCGGTCTGACGATGGGGGGGGTTAAAGTAAACGATATGCACCCTCACACTGGTAACTGCTTGGGGCCCCTGCTTGCTGAGGAACTGTGTTAAAGAAAATTGTTTTAGGCTCTCCCTGGGGGCGCAGCGGGTTAAAGCACAGCACTGAGAAGCTAAAGCCACTTCCGCATGAGTTCGATCCCCGCCTGCCCCGGAGGTGACCACATGGCGCAACAGACCTCTCCTGACCTGCCCGCTGCTCCCCTCAGCAGTGGACTTCGTCGATCTGCCTGTTCTGCTCCCCGCTCTGTCTCTGGTGAAGCCTCTCACCCTCCGCATCTCTGGCCTGTACCCCAGTTCTGTACGAATAAAATAAATCTTTAAAAAAAAAATTGTTTTAAGTTCACAATTGTGCTGGAAATTAAGTTGACAATGAAAAATGACTAAAAGAATATTACATATTTCAGCTGGTTTAATAAAAAAAGCCTTTTAAATTAGAATATAGCAATAAATTTAATTGTAATTTTATTAGATAGATAAAAAAATGAGTAAAGAGTATCTTACTCATTCTTCCCCTAAAATTGGTAAGATAATGAGCGTCACAAAGAGGTTAAGGGCACAGTTCTCCTATTGGATATTCTGGGTTCCAGCCCCAACCCTACCATTCAGTAGATGAGGCACGCTGGCCACCGGGGACTGTCACTTCCTCGAGAAACGCAAGTAACAACAGTGCCTTCCTCGGAGGCTGGCAGCTTCCGAACGGCTAATCTATTTAAAGACCCTAATCAAGAGTCAGGTGGACCAGCAGCACCATAAATGCTACATCCCTGTACACAGCGATGCCAAGCATTATTCCCTTTATGGTGATAATTAGGCTTCTTGTTGTCTCATGAATAGAAGAATGCAGATTGTAATTGCACATTTATGACTATTAAGTCCTTGACACTTTAACATGTACATTATCTTCATTAACCCTCATCAAAAAAAAAAAATTGAGGCAGTAATTCAGTGTCATAAATGAGAACAGAGTGAGAGATCGAGTCAGAGGCCCAGTCACTCACTATCCTGGAATCAAACAAGATCAGGTGATGTCACGGCTCGTGGTTTCCCACCGACATGGCAGGTGCACGTGTGGGCCGTCTGTGGGTAGTGTGTGTGTGTAGTAGGCGTGGCATCAGAAATTCAAGGAAGTCACCGTGGCTCTTTCCTTGCAGAGGAAGTCCACTTATGGCTTAAGAAACTTAGCAAAGATAAGCAATAATGAGAGGCAATGCGCGGAAATGTTCATGACACACATGAGAAACAAAAAGAACAAAAAATGGGCAGAGAGCTTAGTAGGCCCTTCTCCAGAGACAGCATGCAAGTGGTGTGATGAACATGGAAAAAATGTTCATGTATTGTCAGGGAAATGCAAGTCAAAACCACAAGGAGACAGCGTTTCACACCTTGACATGGGCTACATCAGAAAGAGCAAAAGCAGTGCTGGGAGGGGAGGGAGACAAAGGACCTTCCGACACTGCTGGTGGGAATGCAGACCGGCCCAGACCCCACTGAGAACAGTATGGAGGGGTCCAAAAAGAAAATGGATCCACCGTATGATGCAGCTGTTCCACGGTTAGGTGTCTACGTGAAGAATGCAAAAGCATGAATTCAAAGGGAAACATGCAATCCTATGTTCCCTACAGCAGTATGTCCAATACCAGGTCAGAGACAAAGTGCCCAAAGGCAGATGAGTGGATCAGAAGACAATCTGTACACACTGGAATACTACTCAGCAACCAAAAAGATAAACTCATGTCATTTTCGGCAACATGGATGGAGCCGGGGAGGATTATGATAAGTGAAATATGATAGGAGAAAGAAATACCAGATGGAATGCAGAGAAACCTCAGAGACCAACTCAAAAACTAACACACTTTAGAAATCTGACTGTTAAACGGAGGCTACCGGAGGGGAGAAGGCAGGACAAGCACAAAGTGGTGAGGGAGCACAGCAAGCCATGGGTGGATTTGACGGTGGGTGTGCAAACACTTGAAAAGGCAGATCCTATCCCTAACACACAACAATATAAACCAAGGCTACCTTGATTTAAAAAAAAATCCAATCACAAAGGAATAAAGGGAAAAATTTAAAAACTCAAATCCCATACATAAAATGTAAGATAAATATATGTTAATTTTTGTAAAAGCTTAATGGTCGCGCCACTAACTCTCTTCAATTCCAGTTATCACAAAGAATGAGAGTGAAGCCTGAATGTCTCTGCCCTGTCGTCGGCCGCTTCAGGTATACAGTGACTACTTCAAGCGTGGTAGCTAGTGCGACTCGGCTGGACAGCTGCCAGACCCGCGACCGCGGCGGAGACTCCCGCCGGCTGGACAGCACCGTCATGGCAGTTTTGACCTGCCTGGTCTGCTGTATGGAGGGGCACAGGGAAGGCGCTGTGCGGCTCGGCGGTGACCTGTGTGGGGCAGTGCCTTGGGGACCCGGGCGGCACTCAGACACCAGGCGGCATTTTGCAATGTGACTGAGCTATTACTGTTTACTGGAACAATGCAACCCTAAGAACCTCTGGCCAGGAGCTAGGTCCAAGTTCCGTTGCTTAATAATTTTGTACACTTGACAGTCATTTTCTTTTTTTATACAGTAAGAAAAAAATCCCTTTTTGTGAGAAAGTTATTTGCAAACCACGACTCACGGTCAAACGCAGGGCCAGTACAATGCGTAGATGCTAACGCTGCCTCCCAGTCCAGCACCCTGGTCCATGCAGACCCAGGTGCCCTCAGAGCCCAACGGACACCAGTCCTGTCAGCAGCCCCGGGCGCCCACATTCAACTGCCATTAATACCACGTACAAGTGGTCCTTTTTGTCTTTATCTAATTTAACGGCTATCAAAACCCAGCAATACATTTCTTCAGGTCAGATAAGCTTCGTCTTGAGTATTTCCACAAGAGGAAACTTTAATGAATAATGTTTGAACTGAAGTTAGATATGTCTATTCTCATCGCTTTCATTCTCTCTAGCACCACTTATTTTTCGTCTAGATAAAACTGTGACCACTGCCCATGCCAAGAGTTAGCTAGGTTTCTGCCCAACTTACTTACCTGTTGATTCTGGTCCTTCCCCAGTCAGTCATCACTAGCCTGCGGCCATTTATGTGCTCACGTTATTCCAAAAAAAAGCACTCACACTTCTGCTGTGGCCCTTTTTGTCACTGCCCAGAATCTAGAAACCATGCATGAGAGACACGCAGGTCACCAAGAGAGGAGGCCCTGACGGGGAGTTTCCAAAGCGAGAAACACTGGTATTGCTTTCAGACTGTACGCACTCAGCCAGGACGTAAGGAGACTGGCGGTGGGGAGCGTCGATTCTAAATCACCTGGAGGTTTTGTGACAGTTGAGACTTTGTCGTACTGTGTGTCCCAGTGGCTGGAGCCCCGCCAGTGAGGTTGTCAGGGTTCCTGCATCTGGCGGCTGCAAGGGCAGGATCTGTAACTCAGACACGCATCACACTGCTACTGCTCACCGTCACCACAGACCCAACACTGGACACAACTGCTAGGCAGGTAGGAGACGCAAAGCTGAGCCCCTGAGCACCCGCTGGCCAAGCTAGTGGCGCTGGGGACCCAGGCCACAGCCATTCTCACTGCCCCGTGGCGTGAGGGCCGCCCGTCACTGTAGCGCTGGCTCGGCCTCACCCACGGAGCGCTTCTCCTCAGTAGTCTGAGGAACCTGCCCCAGGACAGCCAGTACTGTGTCCTCTCCAGTGCCCATCACAGCATCAGAGGCGGCAGCGGGTGATCAGGGCCTCGCCTGGGATGGGATTTTGTCTCTGACCCGCACGATCACTAGGGGTAACGATGCTCCAGGTCAGCATGTTTACATCTGACGTAAAAAGAAGCATCGGAAGATCAAGCTCTATTTTGAAATATGGACTTTGCCACGGACACGCACACGGGTAAGCGACTGTGGCGACTCCGAGGCCATGGCCAGCACAGAGGACACTCGTGGCCGCAAAGTCGTCTTGTGTCGTTTAGCCCAGAACAGAGAGGCAGAGAGACACGCCCCAGGCTTTCAGAGGCCTTGCTCTTCTGACCCGTCCCCGCAGGTCATGCTCTCCGTCTGCGCTGATTGGTTTACTTACTCTTTAATTTCAAAGTACAAGGGAATGCGTCTGCCTTCCTCCCCTCGGCTCTGTGGCGCAAGGGCGAGCGAACCCTCTAGCTTTTTATTCCCTGGACTCACTGCCAAAATAAATGTTGATTCTCATCTCATACTACAAGGTTAGTACATATGAGGACAACGGAACTATAATCTACAGTTACTGGACTTATTTTCATTTGCCTGGAAGCGGACACGGAGCACATTTCTGCAAAGAACCGGGCTGATGCCTCAGCCAGTCAGAAATACGAGACCGGAAGCCAAGTGCAGCCAGCGGCACGCGGCCATCACGTCAGCTGCTCAATGTGGTGACACCCACAAGCGACCGCCCCGCCCCCCAACAGGACCCGTGTGAGAGCCAGACAGCAGGAGGCACCGCTGGGCTGCAGAGGGAGAGGACCACGCGCGGCGCTCCCGCCTCCCTTCCTCTCAGCGCGAAGGCACGGGTTAGCGGTGCGGCTCATTTTTAACGTAAAGTATTGGTATATTCACACTGAAAAGATTACGTTATATGTATTTCTAATCACAGGACCACGATAAATGTTAGCCAAATGCAAGTCTCACCTATCACCATTTGTCAAAAAACAAGAGGAAAAGCTTATCGGTATCAGAATAGAATCCATTTTTCTACGTTTGATTTAAAAACCCTGACTGAGCATTGCTAAGTATTAACAGACAAGTGGGGTTAAAATTACCGAGTTTTTATGTAGATGACTGGATTAAAAGATGTGGTACTTATACTCAATGGAATCTTACTCAGCAACCAAAAAAAAAAAGAAACACATGCCTTTTGCAGCAACATGGATGGAGCTGGAAAAGATCGTGCTTAGTGAGATAAGCCAGAAAGAAAGGGAAAAATACCGATGGTTTCTCTCACAGGAGTATAAAGGACCAGGGGAGAAATAATAATAATAAGAAGAAGAATGAACAGCCATATACCAGAGGCATTTTGTGGGGGTGGAGTGGGGGGTGGGATCAAAAACTGGGGGAGGGGCGGGAAGTGCACTGGACCATGGCGATGGCATACGGGTGACTTGGTGATGGGAAGCCCACGGGATGACAACTGAGACAGAAAAAGGCACATAATGATGTAAAAACAGACTATTCTATTATTAAAAATAAATCACCGAGTTTTTGGCCCTCCCTGGTGGCACAGCAACCAACTGTAGACAAACATCCAAACAATAATCCTAGTAAAATGGCAATATAATATTTTTATGTATTTTCTTGCTTAATGTACAGTTCAGAACCTCAAGCTTTTCCATGTCAAGCCAGCAGTCGTACTGGCAGTAGCGCGGCTCTTCCTCCCTTCACCACACAACTGTGACGGTTGTGCAGGGATGAGCAGAGAGGCGGCAGGGCACACACGGACAGCCCCCCCCCTCCTCAAGGCAGCTTCTGGAAGGCGATGGTCACACCTGAGGTGTCCTGTCCCATAAAGGACAAAGCTAACGGGAGCTGGCCAGAGCTGCTGCAGGGCACCCCATGCTTCACCCCCCACGCCCCGGTAGGTGTGTGGCCGGATGCACTGCAGCAGGAGATGAAGCCTGCGCAGGAGGCAGCGGCGACACAGCATGTGGACAACAGGCGACAAGACAGAAGCATCAAATTAAAAGGTGCTAGAAAGACACAGAAAAAGGACAGTGGGGCTTGAGCTGCCAGTCACAATGAATGTGTTGTTGCCACCCTCTGCTCGCCCCATCTGCGGGGCCACC
The DNA here is from genome assembly GCF_000260355.1 of Condylura cristata. Lineage (NCBI taxonomy): Eukaryota > Metazoa > Chordata > Mammalia > Eulipotyphla > Talpidae > Condylura > Condylura cristata. Next base: position 876,821 of record NW_004567122.1, read on the forward strand.
ATATGCGCGGACACGCTGACAGTACCTTTCTTTTTGCCTTGAGCTGCTCGTGGTACTTGTCACAGGTGTCCCCTGGGACCTCTCCTCCCCACAGAGTGATTCCCACGATGGTGTAGGTGACGCCCATGACGAGCAGGGGAAAGCAGTAGACCAGGACGATGACAATAATGTGGTAGCTGCAGGGAGGAAGACCAGGCTGAAGGGTGTGTGGGGACGAACACGGAGTCGCGTTTCCACTCACAGCTCAGGTGCCCAATTACGGCCATGGCTTCTCTCAGGCCTCACTTCACCACCCGCACACGCCTCACTGTTGTCGAGGGCTTGAGGCCCCGGCTGGCTCGGGACTCAGGCCTCAGCTCGGCTCAGCCAGTTCCTAGCTAACCTGAGGTGTCAGGAAAGGGACAGAGCGCCCTCAACACCTGACAGGGGCTCCCGCCCACGTGGGCCTGTCTGTCCCTGAACACTGACCTACTTCACATCAACTGGTTTCCTCCAAGTGAAAAGAAAAAGGTGAGCAGATGCTGCGAGCCATGCTGGACCCACAAGGGAGCGTGCGGTGACGTGGGCGGCCAGGCAGAGACGCGCGGGCCCGTCACAGACGCTCGGATGCAGCTACCCAGTTTAGCCATTGCTCTCCACTAGGGAGGGCCGGGGGGCCCACGTCCCCCAGTGGGGTCACTGCGGTGGCCCGGAGTCTCCCTGCTGTCTTCGGTTTCCGGCTCCCCGACTGAGCCCCCACGTGAAGACAGGGGGATGATTCATCAGTGCGAACTACTGTTGTAATGATTTCATTTTGTGACTAAGACTCCCCAAGGTGACGGGGAGACCACAGTCCTCAGTGTAGTAATGCTGCCTGGTGTATTTCTGAGAGAATAACATTTTTCTTCAAATTTCTGGAATCTGGGTAGAATTGAGCTACACAGAACAGCTGCCATACAAGATAATGACGTTCATGTGATTTGTTATTTTTAGAGGGAAAAATAGGTCACGAGGTTTTTATTTTCTTGAAATAAAAATTTAAATGCCAATAGTAGAAAATAAATTTCACCCAATTACCTGTTTCTGTATTCCCTTTCTGCTTTTCATAAGGGGGGTTCCAGAACAGGAAACGCTGACTCCCCCCACGGAGCGTCCTTGTTTCCTTCCCGACAGAGTACGTCTCTGGGACGCTGAGACGGCACAGGAGCCAGGCTCCCCGCTGCCGCCCAAAGTCTCCCGCAAGAGGGACCCACCCGAGACCTCTGCCCACTCTCCGGCCAGCAGCCCGCCTCCCTGCGCGCCCCGCGGTGCCTCCAGCGCTCCACCACCTCCCCGGGACGCCAGGTGGGGGAGGTTCCCCAGCTCGGCCCTGGTGACCTGAGCTGCCTGACTGACCGGAGCACACGTAGGCGTTTTACACAACGTGTTTCCTTTCCAGGCAAGTGAGAGCCCGGGAGGGAAATGTTTCGCATTTGCCAGCTACAGCCCACAGTACCATAAGCATATGAATGAAACTGTAAATCACAACAGAGAATTAACTTACGTGAAATGTTGTTTGGGACCTTCTGGCCACTGCACGTAGCAGAGCGTGCGGCCCGGCATGACTTTGGTTTTGGAGTACAGACACTGAGGGAAGGCCAGCAGGAACGCCAGGACCCAGATGCTTGCGATGACCAGTTTGGTGGCGGTGGCAGACAGTCTGGGCTTCAAGGGGTCAATAATGGCCATATACCTGCATGAAAACAAGCAAAGCCATTTTGTGGGTTCTCTACAGGAAGAATGCAAACTATCCAAGATCTAGAAACTCACCTACATGTGTACGTCAGTCAACCCAATAAAGAAGCAACTCAAAGAAATGCGGGCAGCAGAGCGACAATGTCTGTGGAAAGGACACAGACCGCCACCAGGCGTACCTGAGAGGCGCGTGGCTCTCACAGGGAGGCAGCCCCAGACCACCATGCGCTCCCGCGGACGCCAGTGCGAAGGGCCCAGAGGCAGCAAAGGGAGGGAATACAGACTGCCAACCCTGTGGGAGACGGCAGGGAGGCTGCTCAGGATATCACGCCATGGCCCAGCAACTCCACTCCTGGGTAGCTACCACAGAAAGCACAAGCACTGACCTGGAGGAATACATCCACTCCCCTGCTCAGCGTGGTGCTGCTGAACTGCCCCCTGACGCGAGTTAAGGTAAAGATGTGGCCCCACATACACAGTGGGATACTGCTCGGCACGGAAAATGTAGCTACAGTTACTCTAACAGTATGGATGGACTTGAAGGGATGATGTAAAGTGAAATAATTCAGAAGGACGAAGATAGACTGGACTTTTCACTGACGTGCAATACGGAACAAGGGCGGGCAACAGCACTAAGCCAGACGGACCCTAACCACGTGGAGCAGGCCACCAGGAGGGAGGGCGCAGGCGCAGAGCTGGGAGGGGCTCCGGGGCGCCACATTTACCTGAAGGACTGAGTCTGAGCCCCGCCCACGTGGAGTCCTAGGGAAGGCGGTACACAGGGAACAGTGCAGCGTGGGCCGCAGGGCTGTCTTTCAGGAAACAAGGGGGTGAGGGGTTGTTGTGCGGAGTCAGCACCCACGCGCGCCGACAGTGGAGTCCTAGGGTCCAGGCAGATGTGGATCCATCCTCTGCTGTCACTTACTTAATCGTTTTGAACCTCAGCTTCACGCTAAAAATAGAAATCGGAACACCTACCACCTAGAAGTCAAGACCTAGAGACAGTCCAAGGAGGGTACTGACCGTCCGGTGAGGTGCCCAGCACCTTGCCGGTGTTCGCAAGTGTCTGCTGGGCGAACTGGAGAGGCCCAGAGGAAGGACTGGAACTCACGAGTTCTGCAGCCAAATGCCCGACCGCGGAGGCAGACCTCCAAAGTACGAGTTCTGTACCTCGACATCTCCAGTTTTTCTATTTTACGTTTGAAAAGGAAATTACGAAGAGCAGCTATGAAAAGCTACTACAAAGGATGAGCTGTTTCAGTGAGGCAGATGGGGAACACCCCACTTTCAAGCGTCGGAGGGAAGTTCAGCTCCCAGACAGGGAGGAGCGAGGCAGGTCTGACTGAGGCTGTGTCTTGCTCAGAGCTGAGCTGCTACTGCATCACAGAGATTTTACTGACTGTTCACTGTGTGTAAGTAACATAGGAAAATATATTTCAGGTTCTATAAATGTGCTTACACACGATTTTTATGGTGCGTTATTTTGGAAAACTGCAAGTTCTGATTATGGTAACTAAACTCGAACTATATTCATTTTGATAAAATTAACTTAATTCTGGAAAATTGATATCCAGTTTAAAATACCATGTAGTATGACTAACTGCCAAATTCTGGCTCACATGCAGAGAAGAAAAAACGACATGCCAAACTGTATCTTTTGCATTTTTTTCTGTGGCCAAACATAAGGTACTGTTTGCTTCAAGTTTGCTGTTGGCCACTCCGGTGGCCTCATCTGTGAGTACTGTCCACTAAGTACTTGTCTGTACTCTGTATGTTGTTTAGAGCCTGTGTCTTTCTTCAAAATGACTTATTGCTAAGTTTCTTGATTTCTGCTTTTAATTTACAAGACTGCTTTACAGATGTACTTTTCAAAGTCTTACATATTTCTTAACTCTGGTCCTCTTTGGTGGTATCTGTAATTTTGAGATTGACCAAATTCTGGGGAAAAGCCACCATTTTCCACGTTAGAAGTTTTTTAACCCACTTGTATCTTTTTTAGTTAAAGTGGATTTCTTATATGTATCATGCAGTTACATTTTGCTTTTTTAATGCAATCTGATCTCTGCTTTTTAATTCAGTTTAGACCATTTATACTTAATATAGTTATTGAAATAAGTCATTTCAAAATTAGCATTTGTTTTCTTTTTGACTCATCTGTCCTTTTCTCATTCTTTTTCTCCTGATTTTATTATCTGAACTTTTTGGGTAATGTTTCATTTTATTTCTTTTTTGGCTTAAAGATGTTTTTGTGCGTGTAGTTGCTTTATATAGTACATTTGAAACTAAATCACAGTGTAAGTATTAAGCCATTTCACAAGTAGTACAGAAACCTAACCTTTCACTTATATTATGATGTGTGCAAAATCTTCAAAATATTCTATGGCAGTATTTTCATTCAAGGCTAAGTATTACTTAAGCCCAACACATTTTACCTTTAAGAGGAAGTCATTTAAAATGAGGGGAATTCACTTTCCTACTCCTTTTGTAACTGTTACACAGGGTTAGTTCTTCAGCAGATACGCTGTGACTTACCTGTCTTTTTTACTTAGCCATCAATTACTCAAAGAAAGCATCCTTAGCTTATTATGTGCGACAGCTAATACACAGACGTGAATGCTCTACATTAAAAAACCATGAAAACATTGTTTAGGGGAGTAAAGTGAACACTTCAAAGAAAACCAAGCGCTTGTGTCTGAAGTGAACTCTGCTGTGGCGCCGCCTCCCCGCTCCTGGCGGCCGAGACAGGGTGGCCACCCAGCGCAGCACGGCCAGGCGAGTCACAGGACTGACCCTAAGTGTGTGGTACACAGAAATCCAATTACGCAGTCGTGTCAGTAAGTCTATTTTACAGAAAAGAAAATGGAGCCTTAAAGAGCTTCAGTAAATTGTTTACACTAAAATTCCAGTGCTTACCACCTGGGTTATTTCACTCATGTCATCCACGACTGGCCGGGGTCACGAGCAGGTGAGTGGCAGGGCTGCCAGCTGAGCCCAGGGGCGGCAGGCCCTGCCGTCCCAGCGCGGCCCGACCCACGTGTGTGCCCCACCCACCCTCTGCCACCGCTGCCCCCCACTCTCTCATGCCTGCGGGGTCAGGGCACGTGCCACTTTAGCACCCATGTCTGGCATGCAGTATGTGTTCAGTATCAACGACTCAGCAAGCGAAAGACGGTTCTTTGCTGGGGAGTCACGGAGACTGACCTTCAACTTGTCTCCAGACCAGAGGAGCTGGTTGAGTGAAAAGAATGACGAGCAAGTGGCCGATTCAGACTCCAGAGGCCCCGGAAGTCAGCAGCGGCACTGTGGAGCCCCGGGCTGGGGCCGGGCCGGCCTTCTCTGCTGGTGCCAGGGGTCACAGCTGCCACTCTAAAGAGTGAACTAACGCCACGGCGGACCGTGGACGGGAAGGCAAAGCAAAAGCCTTTCGAGAGTCACAAGTAGAATCTCGCTCTCTGAATCCCAAGCATCCATGTGCAGCTGCGATGGCATGAAGCCAGCACCTGCGAACAGGCGTGTCTGCTCCCAGCGTGTGCCTGCACGGCCAGCTCTTCCTGGCGGCGCCTGAGCCGGGGCGGACTTGCCAGGAGATGTGGCTTCGCTGGACACTCCCGCACTAGCAGAATGTTTCCCTTTCTGTTTGTCCTGAAGAACTATGCATCCAACCTGGATATCCAGACAGTGTTTTCTGACTAGGGAGAGAAGTGGACAGCACAGCAGCGAGTCCTGGCTGGAGACTGCAGCAAGGATCACTCAGAGCAAGCTGCGGCGTCTCACTGACTTCGTGCCAATTAGTTTAATGCCAGAAAGCAGTTTCTAACACTCAGCAGAACACTTTCATTTGAATTGTACGAAAGCAATCAACTTCTCAAAAAATAAAAAGTAGTTACTTATGAAGTGTATCTGAGGATTTTGAAAGCTCAGGCTGGCATTTTTGCCATTCTGGGTCCACCCTGTATCGCGGCTCACTGAGCGGTACTGGGATGCCCCAGACACCGGCGCTAGGATGAACTGTCCGCAGAACTCACGGTTCTGTGGCGCAGACACCAATCACGTGATCTCCCCAGGGCAGACAAGTGCACAGGCTAGACAAGTGCCACGTCGACACATTTCTGGGAGAGACAGCTGAAGGGTGCCGCTTCTCTCCCTAAAGCAGAGGCATGGAGGCTGGGGGCAGAGCGTGGGGGCGACTAAGGCCGTGTCTGGGAGAAGAAGCCGTACGGGGACGCAGCCACGTGAATGGTATTTTCATGGGTCAAACTGGGACCCTAAGAAAGCCTGGGGAGGTGCTAACTTCCATCACAGGATGTGCCCTCACCTGAAGCAGCTTTTCTATCAGCAATAAGCCAAAACAGGCCACAGCGCCGGCCCTAAAGGGGAACTGCAGACAGCGGCGCATGGAAGGACTCGGCGAGGGCAGCACCCCGGGCTGGGGGCTGGGAGCTGCCAGCCGGGGCGACCCGGTGGGTGGGTGGGGACGCATCAGCCCCGTGCCAGCGGCGGCTGCATTCTGCAGGACGAGGAAGCCCCGCTGGCCGGGCGGCTCACCGGCCGCCCTGAGGGAGCCTTGGTGACCACGGGGCTGAGCGCCGAGGCGGCGTGGACCGGAGGGCGCCGAGTCCCGCGCCAGAGAAGCGCGCAGGTCGGGGGCAGGGAGAGGCTCCGTGTGCTGACCGAGGTCTCACAAAGGCAGGAACTGCTGCCCCCGTCCATGTTGACTGTGTTCCTGGCGCTATTCTCAGAGCTTCAGTTTAATCCATTTAATCCTTAAATGCTAATTACTTACACTAATTACAAAATGGTTTGTGTCAAAATGCTACATCATTAGTGAGCATTATATGCAACAATTTCTCAGAGAATTAGAAATGCTTTTCTATATTGACAATATTAAGCTTTTTGCTAGAGATTATGTCTTGTTAATTCTATCTCTGATAAATAAAAAAATCAGGAGAATTATTTAATCCATGAGCTATTATAAAATCATAAATCATATTTTTTGAGGTCCAATATGCTAACATTTTGAGTTTCCATTTTGTTGCTTCCCAAACAAAATGGAAAAGCACACTACATAAACTCTTTATATGTCAGTATTACATGTAAAATACTAAAAAACTGAATCTTTAAAAGTTTTTTTTTGTAAACACTAATAGCACATTAAAAAATATATTTATTTATGCACGCAGAACTGGGGTACAGGCCAGAGGTTCAGGGGCAGTGAGAGGCTTCACCAGAGAGAGTGGGGAGCAGAACAGGCAGATCAATGAAGTACACTGCTGAGGGGAGCAGCAGGCGGGTCAGGAGAGGTCTGCCGTGCCCTGTGGGTCACCTCTGGGGCTGGGGATAGAACTTGCACTGAAGCAGTTGTGGCTTGCTTTGCAGTGCTGTGTCCTCAACTGCTGTGCCACCAGGGAAGGTCTTTAAATGATTTTAATTCCCGGGCCCTCCCTGGTGGCGCAGAGGGTTGAAGCACAGCACTAAGAAGCTTAAGCCACTTCCACATGAGTTCGATCCCCGCCTATTCCGGAGGTGACCACGTGGCGCGGCAGACCTCTCCTGACCCGCCCGCTGCTCCCCTCAGCAGTGTACTTCGTCCATCTGCATGTTCTGATCCCCTCTCTGTTCCTGGTGAATCCTCTCACCCTCTGTATCTCTGGCCTGTACCCCAGCTCTGTATAAAAAAAAAAAAAAAAAGATTTTAATTCCCAGGGCCCTCCCTGGTGGTGCAACACTAAGAATTGAGACCCATTTACACCATCAGGTAATAAAGTCACACAGAAGGATGAAATGTGATTGTTTCGACAATAAAGGAGGGAATTTGAAAATTAAGTGTTGCAAAGTTAAGTCAGATGACAAAAACAAATACCAGACAATCACATAGCGAACAGTCAATAACATAAAGACGTCACCGAACAGGGGACCTCAACAACCCCAAGGGCTCTGAGGTTAAGTGGGAAGGGGAAGAACGCAGACCAGGGACACAGCGATGGGACTGAAAGAAAAATTAAAAACAGGAAGAAAGCTTTACACTGGTGAACACGTTCAACGGCCCCATGAGCGTGGGAATTCAAAAATTTCACTGAGTGATGACTAAACAGGCACAGAGAAGCGGACAAAAATAAAAAAAAAAAATCTCTAATTTAAAACAAACCGGAGAGAGACACTGTAGTACGAGTCAGGGCCTCACCAGCAGGAAGACAGCAGGCGTGAATGCTGCTGCCGACTGAGCCCTGCATGATAGTGCCCGGGACAGGGAATCTTACGACGAGAGATCTGGAAACAATGCAAGGATACAAGGGGATGCGCTACTGCCAAAGGGGAGCTGGTCAAGAAGCAGTTAACAGTGAAGCAACAGCTTTCAGGAAGGGTTGAATGAGGGATCAGAAAAAGTTACAGTAAAGTCAAAACCCAAATTAACAAGCAATAATAAATTCAAGATACTCTGTAGGGGAAGGGGAGGGGTGACAACAGGGGAGGGATGGTGCCGGGGTGACCTGGTTCTGGAAATTTCACATGCAGCAAGCACACATCGTACAAAAAGGAGGAGTAAGCTGAGAGGAGCAAGCATACATTGTACAAAAAGGAAGGATGATGTAAAATACACATAAACCAAAAAATAAATAGATCTATCAAGCATTAATAGAACACTCCAGACAAAAACTATACGTTATCCTCAAGTGAACATGGAATACTCAAGAAATACCATATATTGGGACACAAGTCAATTTTAATGTAGCTACAAAGATACAAATCATACCAAGTACTCTTTCTGACAAGAAGGCCACACAGTTATCCACTCAACATGAATCGAGTTTGTCAGACTTAACCTACCCAAGGAATGAAGAACCTACGGGGTGAGAACTACAGTGGTCATTTCAGACTTTAGGGGGTAACACAGGAAGTGAAAACATTCCATGCTCACGGATGGGGAGAATCAATAGATTTATAATAATTACAATCTTTCTGCAAAGTAAGGTTCAACATAGAGCAATATATCAAAATTTAGTGCAACCACCATCAATATAACAACAGTATTCTCCAAAGAAATTGAAAAGCTTCATAACAGAACTCAGTAATCCTGAGAACACAGGAGACGAGGAGATGCTACATTAACTGCCCTCAAGTTATGCTTTAAAGCAACAGCTCCTGAAATGCTAGGGTACTGCATCACAGCAGGCGTGCCTCAATGGAACAGAACTGAAAGCCCAGAAACCAACACTCATACGTGTTGGTACCTAATTTATGATAAAGCAGCCAAGACTGCCTGACTGGGAAAAGGCATGATGCTGGGAGAGACAGGGTGCTGGGGAAGGTAACATGTGAGGTCGCATCACTCCCCAACTCCCCCCGCCCCCCCCAAAAAAAGTATACATGGATCAAAGATTTCAATATAAGAACTGCAACAATACTAGATGAAAACTCTGTTGCTATGTTTTACACCATCAATGAAAGTAGAAACAAAGATTTTACACAGTAAAATAAAATATAATTAGACCAAACAATATCCTATTGAAAGGGAGAAATGTTACATAAAAGAAGCTTTCAGAATTCAACAACAAAAATCCACTTAATAAATGGGACAGCAGATCTCAACAGACAATTCACCAAGGAGAATATCCCGAGGGCCAAAAGGAATGTAGAAAAATGTTCGTCATGTCACTAACATAATGAGATATAACCTCATATCTGTGAGATTCGTACAATTTAAAAAGACCCCTAAAGGAGTGCTGGAGTGATGAGGAAAAAGAACCCTACTGTACTGCTCATGGGAATGTAAACTGGTACAACCATTTTGGATTCACCTTCAACAGCTGAAACGGAAATGACCCAGCAAACCCCTTCTCAGCCTGTGTTCAAAGGAGGGGAATTGCCAACTCCTGAAACTACAGTTTCCATTTCACTGCAGAACTAGTCACAGTCAGGAGGCTGGAAGCAGCTTCAGTGCTCATGGAAAACAGAATGGATCAAGATGGTGTACTCTACCACACAACGGAACACCGTTAGGCCAAGGACAAATGAAATATTGGCATTTATTGCAAAGAGGGATAACATGTATTAAAACAAGTTAGAGTGACAAAATAATAGGCATAGAAAAATGTTCATCGTGTCACATGGGACACTGTGATGACTCACCAAAGTGAATACTTATAAAAACTAGCAGAGAGTAATAAAAGAAGGGAGGGTCCTGAAACTCAAAGGGAGGTGGCGGGGAAAAGTCAGTGACACAGGCTTGGTGGAGGGAGTTAAATATATGTCTCATGACATGTTAACTTAGACACAAATTGTGAAATAAAGGGAAACCAATTTAAGCTTCCCCCACTCATGCACTTTAATCGCACAGTACATACACAACAGGTGCACATGCGCGCATCTGGTTTCCCAACAGCCACACTACAGTCCCAAGCACGAGCGTCGCCAACGGGATGGACAAGGAGCAGCTGAACAGGGCGAAACGACGAGACCGTTCGATGGCCCTCAGGTCCTAGCTGAGAACACTGAGCACGTGAAATGCAGTCTCTCATTCTGCAGATGACCCCTGCCCTCACCACACCGACAGCACAACTCCACGTGAACGGCCTGTCTTCTTTGTGAGCCATAGCTCCTCCAAGTCTTCCCGAGTTTGAGGAAAGCAACTCACTTATCAGTCCCATGACTTGACAAAGTGAACTTGTTCAGGGGAAGGCTGTCCTGAAGGAACTCTGCAGAGTCTTGTGGACTCCACCCCCTCCTCCTACTCCAGTGATTGGAAACTACAATTCCCAGCAGTACCAGGGAGAGAACTGCGAGGACCCAAGGGCGGAGCTAGCAGGAATTCTGGGATTTTGGGGGGTAAATAGGGCACGATTGCATCTCTCGCTCGGGAAATGATTCTCCGAACCCCGTGACTCCGTGTGTTCAGTCAGCCTAGCTGTAACATATTCCGGTTACTTCGTATCCCGCTCCCTTTCCCTGGGTTGTTTCCCATTCCTTTCCACTTTTGTAAGTAAGCCTATTATTGACCCTTTTGTGTGTATCTGCACTATAACAGTTGTGAGCAGGCGGGTGAAGCCCCACAGACAGATGGCCCAGTCTACTCTGGGCTACCCTGTAACAAGCTGAACAATGTTCTCTATTCTTACACTTTCTGGCAGAGATTGCAGTAGGAGGGTTTTTTTCCCTTGTAAACATTTCATGGCGCTCACCAGTGAAAACGGCCAGGGGACTTAGGGTCTGGACATTTCAGTTGTATGGACTTGTTTTGACTGGCTTCAGAATTCATAAAATAAAGGACATCAAGAGATTATAAAACAGTATCACATGAAAATTCTGTAATTGATGAGAATAATAAGCAAACAAAATATCTAGGTCTTTTTAAACTAGCGCAAGAAAGCAGGTCAGTGTTTGAGATGTATTATTAAAACCTTATCAATTCAATCAAGGACATCAGTTATTCGCATGTCCAAGAGCCACACCCAGACAATAAAATACTGTAAGACAAATACACTAAAAATCCTGAAGTTGTGCCGAGAAAGCATTCATAGAATGGTAACGACGATACCACAGACATGCATGCAATGGCAGCCAGAAGGCAGAAAGATACCGTGTTCGAGTGTGAAAGAGCAAGTTCCAAACATCTTGGAAAACTAAAAGTCAAAATTACATTCCCAGATAAGTAAGACAAACAATTTGTTACAGTCAGATCTGTTTTAAGTAAATAGTAACAGATGTTCTTCAGACAGAAGAAAGAAGTTAACTGACAAATACAAGTGGAAAGCAAAGCAAAGCCCGGGCCTGGGAAGATGGCCTAGGGGTGTGACACAGAGGCGCGACTGGGCTCCGGCCAGGCAAGGAGAAGTCGGCCACTCCGGCAACTCGGCACAGACACGTGCCCTTGGCAAGGACACCTGAACGTCGCACCCGGACAGAACAGACGGCGGGAGCGCAAAGACAGGCAGTCCGCAGAACAGCAGCCCTCATAAGGGGGGACAACAGGCAAGGACACCGCTGAGGGTGACCGGGCACGAAGGGCCGCTGAGGGCAGCGGGAAGCTCACTCGTCACGGAGACGCACGCGACGGGGCACTCAGGCCTCGGAGCAGGCCCACACATTTGTAAGGTTAAATCATGTAGTGGAGATAACAATTCTACATCAACAAAGGAATTCTGTTAAATATGGGCAATTAAGCACAATGCTTATAAATAAACAGCGGGTTGGACAAAAAAACACAGAGGATTAAAAAGTTTAGATTGAAAAAATAAAGAGGATGCATGCTTCTGTTAGTAAGAAACAATGGTTTCATGAGACACTTTAAAAAAGGAGATTAAGCTAGCAGCAGAAGGAAAGCACAGCAAGCAAATAGTACACAGCAACGGAAATGTAAAAGCTAGGAGTCATAATAAATAAAGAACAACCAAGAGTTGGTTCTTACAGAAGAATAACCAAATAAAGCTTTAGCCTCACCACGGTGGAAAAAACAAAGGGGGGGGGGTTAAAGGAACATTACTTCCGACCTCATGAAATTACAAGGGCTATAAAGCAGTGCCCTGGGCAGCTACATACCAACACAGACAATGCAGACAAAACTGAAAACTTTACAGGAAACAGACAACTGAAACGGACTCAAGAGAAGCAGAAAACGGCGTATACTCCTGACAAGAAATAAAATTAGTGACTGTAAGCCTTTTCATAAAAGGAAGTCAAGATAGTTTCATTACTGAAGTTGCATAAACATTTAAAGAATTACTGTTACCGCTTCACAAACTTATCCAGTAAATAGAAGAAACACTTCTCATTTCATTACTAGTCCCGCGTACAAAGCAAAAGATGCCCTCAGCTGACATCACAGCCAAAGACACAAGGAAAGAACGACAGACCAATACTTCTCTGAAATGCAGGTGCAAAATGCCACACAAAGTTCTAGCACACTGAAATTTTTGAAAAATAGAAAAACTATTAGCGACCCGGACAATGCCTGGGACTTACTTCCCAAAATCAATTAATAGAAAATCCCAGAGTTCCAGCATAATAAAGAAGGGCTACAGAGGCTGTAGTCACCAGAGGCTGTAGTCTTTGACAAACTCCACCATCTCATAAAACTCCGCACATAGGGGGTCTAGCTGTGTGCCCCAACAGGAGAAGAAGAAGAAAGAAGAGGCAGATTAAAGAGTCTTCCATCTGGAAGATCGCAGGGAAGCTAAAAGCCAAAACCTGCTGGAACTTACAGTAAGCTCAAGGTTACAGGACACCAGTCAATCAAGCACATTTTTCTACACTAACTGGACCATCTGAGAATAAACATTCACAAATCCACTCGCAATAACACCACCCCTGCCACCACCACGCATCGGAATAAATGAAAGATTGCAAATGTACACATTCAACTACAAAGTGTGCAGAGAACCAAGGTTTTATAATATTCCCCCAAATTCACCGACATATTAAAAACCTTTTGCAAAGATCCCTATTCTGAGTCCAGCATTTAAAAATCTGATGCTAAAAAAAAAAAAAAAAAATCCAATGGAAATGCAAAAGTCCTACAATAGTCAAAAACATTATAAATGAAAAGGACAAAGGGGAAGGATTTATACTTCCTACTTCAGAACTTATTACAAGGCAAGTCACCCAGACAGTGTAGTGCAAGCACAAAAATAGACATAGATCAATGAAACAAAAATAAAGCGTTCACAAATGAACACATTTATGCTCCATTGATTTTTTGACAAGAGTGCCGAGGCAATCCAGTGTGTGTGTGTGTGTGTGTGTGTGTGTGTGTGTGTGTGTGTGTGTGTGTGTGTGTGTGTGTGAGAGAGAGAGAGAGAGAGATGGGGGGCGGGGGTGGGAGGGTTGGCGTGAACTCTTCCAACAAATTAAATATTCACACACGGAGATGAGTTACACAGTCATCCAACATCACGCACAAAAATAATCTCAAAATGGATCACACACAAATTTAACATCTAAAAATACTAACCTGTGAGGAAGAAATGAGAACTGAATGCTCACAGCCTTAGGGGTGTGGGGGGACTCAATGATTTGTTAGAATTGACCACAAAAGCACAAGCAAGAAGATTAAAAAGATGTCATACTTTATCAGAATTAAAAAGTCTTGCTCTACCGACATACCATGGAGAAAGCGAAAACGCAAGTCACAGACAGGGCGAATTATCTGCAAAGTTCAAGTGCCATTACAGAGAACGCCTCGCTTGTAAGCCATATGCCCCCACTGAGGAACAATCTGAAGAGGGTTTTCCTTAATGACCAGAGGTACATTTCACAGTGAGGAAAGCAGTGGACACCACCAGTACATACTAGTCTAGTGAACTAAGGCTCCGGAGAGGGCAAGGTGGACAGACGGAGCCCCCATGAGAGACGCTTCAACCGCAGTAGGACTGGCCCGGACTGCCCTAAAGAACCCATAAGCAGCAGGCCAGGCCAGAGGAGCCCAACAAACACTGCCCGAGTCACAGCAGGGAGAGTCCACAGAGGCCAGAGGGCGAAGGCGGACAAGGTGCACGAGCCAGAAGCCAAGGGGAAGGCGGGCCCCACCCAGCCGCATCTACACCCTGGAGTGCACTGGGAGGCACAGAACGCCTGCCTGGGCCAGTAAGGCCAGAGGGGCGCTTGTGCAGTGCGCCCCAGAAGGGGTGTGAGAACGGGGCCTGTTCTCTGTGTAAGCGGGAGCCCCCCCACCAGCATGGGAGTTCTTTGGGGCCCCGCCCAGGCCCGTCCCAGGAGCACTGTCCCTACTGGCTCTGCCTGGACACGGCTTTGCGTTCTTCCATTGCCACATCAGGGACCAGGACCCCGAACCTGGAAACAGAGCCACATGCAAAAGCCAGGTACACAGGTCATCAGACAGCCCTGGCGCAGAAGCCTAGAGACTGGCAGGGAGGCGCGAGACAAAACTCAGGGAGACCTCTAAGGAGCGGCCCCAGGAGGGGAGAGTCACTGTCCAGGTTTGTAGGAGCAAATCGGCAAGGGAGTAACAGGTCATTTATCCCAGAACCTCCAGGCAGGCTTCTCAGGGACTGCCACAGGGCAGGCTCCTCACAATTCCAGAAATGACTTCCGCCTACAAAATGAGCTATTATCATGCTAACAGACCTCTCTCTAGAAAGAGATTTTCATGCAATTCTGTGTTGCCATAAAATATCCACCTCAATAACATGTCAGCCAAGTTAGAGTTGTTCTCTTCAGGAATCCAAGCTGTTTGATGCGTATTTGAGTGAGTCATTTTGCAGATCTGGATGCAATGGGAGAGTAGCAACAAATGGTTTACAAGTAAAGGTGACGGACCAAAAATATCGGGCATTCATGTAACGTGAGCATGTTTATGCCCGGAGACGTGGAGAGCTGATGTTATTTTCAAACTTGTTGGCGACAGGCTTTTTTTTCAAATTTACTTCAGAGAACTTTTGATATATTACTTTACGTTCATGAGGAAAAGGCAAGTATCTCTAATTTCTCTGCATCAAAAAGACTATGAGGTTCCTGAATACTGAAAGAGTACTTGCAAGTTGAGGAAGGGTTTACTACTCAGAATATATAAAGACCTACAACTTGCCAATCAAAAAAGTCAATTCAAAACTGGGCAAAGGACGAAACAGATGTTCCGCCAGCGAGCACAGCGACAGATGCTCGGAGGCATCTCCAGCAGGGAAGCACACCTGCTCATTCCAGCCCACACCCCCGGGGCGGGGGCGCAGAGCGCGGACGGGCGGGAGGGCGCAGGGTGTGCAGGGCCGCCCTTGCCGCTGGAGGCTAAACACAGCGGACGCAGGCGTGCCGAGTTGGCGGCGCCGAGAGCCGAAGCTGGCCAGCGTCTGACCGGCCGCGCCCACAGCTGCACGCTCGCCACAGCCGGGCCTGAGCCCACCTGCACATCTTCTGAAGCACGAAGAGACGCACAGAATGTGTCACTGCATTATACATACTCCAGCCTTGCCGAAGGCCAGAATTCTGATCTTCTCTACGGCAGGGCTGACCTGAGGGCATCGTCCTCAGTGAGGGAAGTCTGGCCCAAGGACAAACCAACTGTGGCTCCTGCTGCGCAAAGCGATCAGAGAGGAGCCTAGAGACAGGCGGTGAAGCGGTGGCGCAGGGCCGGGCCGGGGCAGCGGCGAGTCTGCGTGGGGGCAGAGGGCTAACTGGGGATGACGAGAGTCTGCGGAGCTGGAGCTGGTTGCGCCGAAATGTGACTGAAGTACTGTGCTGGCCACCTGCAGTCCCTACGGCTGAGAAGGGCCTGATGTCATGATCTGCACAGAGCTCTCGCCCCTCAACAGGAACAAGCATCCTGCGGAAAGGGAGCAGAGCGAGAGACACTTCTCAAAAGAGCAAATGCAGGTGGCCAGCAGACTGGGAAAATGCCCCACGTCACGCACAGTCAGGGAAACACAAGTGTCAGCCACAACGAGAGCGCTGATACCAGTGGCCCACAAGAAAGCAACTGGCAGCAACAAACACGGCGACGGAGAACTCGGAGCGCGCTCAAGGGCCGCAGGGACCAACGCAACGCAGCCCGCCAGTCTGCGGAAGTCGCTTCCTCCCGGGAGCTGCCCCATCAGCCCGCAGCTCTCCTCCTGGACTCCACCCACAGGGCACAAAACAATGCCAGCGGACACCCGCCCGGCCCACGTTTATTGTAGCACTGTGCATAGTAGCTGCGACAGGGAAGCAACCCAGAGCCCCAAACAAACGGGTCGGAAGTGGCCAGCACACACACTGGGACACCCGGGCTGTCCACTGCAGCAGGGACGGAGCTGGAAGGAATGACGCTCAGCAGAGTCAGGAGGAAAGAGAAATATCATGTGGTTTCACTCCAGGAGGACTCGAGTGACAGTGAACAAAGGGTCAACAAGGAAACTTGAAGGCAAATCACACCTGGGCAGGGCAGAGGAGGCAAGCGGAGGCGGAGTGCGGGCTCAGGTGCTGTCTGCACTGTCACCCGAAAGAGCGCGCCCCATGACGAGACCCCGGCGCCTAGGCGGTCATGGGCGCACCTGCCTCAGGCCTCACAGTGGACGGGCACCGGCAGCCCAGGCTACCTCGGCACGAGGGCGCAAGGGCTGCGGTCAGGGTGAGCAGCGCAAGCTTTACGTTTATGAGTTTCATTTCTCACTTGTGAATTCCGTCTCGTGCTGACACAGCCTCCGCGCAAAGGCATAGTAAGATCTGTCCAGTGTGCGCCAGAGAGAGCACAAACAAGTGTGGAATTCTAACTGAGCCGGAGAGAGGTTCTGTCTCTGAAACAGAAGTGCTCAAGCCTCTCAGGAGCCGCACAGTGTGCAGGGAAGAGGGGTGCGGGTGGGGTGGTCTGCAGGGTGGGTCTGACTGCAGGAGCCAGAGAGCAGAGCATCCAAGAAGGTACGTGTCACTGTCACGTTTCAAGATGGCAAATGCGGGAGGATGATGGAGAGAAAGAGCAACTCTTCACTGGAAAATAGGAAAACCGTGTGCACGTTTGTAGGTGGGTGATGTGTGAAGAGGTGAGGTGTGTGCGCAGACATGGGGGGTTGTGGGTGTGCGGGTAAGGGGGGAGAAGTCGTCTCCCGGGAAGGGTGTGGAACTGACAGATGGCTTCTTGGTAAATAGACACACAATCTTGCAAGAATCTGACGCAACACAGACACACAGCAACATGCCTCACGGATAGACCAGAACCTGTGGGCTCCCATTCAAGCCTCAACAGTGTCAGTGACATGCAAGAAAAAAGCAAAGCGGGGGGGGATTCTCCCCGACAGGACACATGTCACACGCTTCAGGTGCCCGGTACTCAACTGAGGAAAAGCTGCAGTCCTTTTCTGCTCTGGCCTCCCAGGGTCGGAAGGGGGAGCAGACACTTTGCTGCTGCTCAGGGGAAGCTGGATGTGCCCCTAAGAAGTGCAGCAGGGTTCAGGCTCAGCCGCGGTGACCGGAGGTGGTGGGGCAGCCACCTGGGCACGCTCTCCCCAGGGCCGCAGGGTGAGGGCGGCGGGCTGCAGCTGCGAGGCAGTTATGTAAGCCGCGGCCCCAGTGACGGCTTCCTTCATAGATAAAAACGAGGCGAGGGTTACACGAGCTGTACGGCTCACAGGGAAGGCCGGGCCTGCAGGACACGCACGGTGGGGTCTGCTCCCCCCAAGCCGAGGCTCCCCACTTCCTCAGAGAGTGGAATTACCAGGCTCCTGCAGGTTCTGGCGCCCAGTTCAGCCAGCTCGTGTCTGGCGCCACAGCCAGGCGGAGGTGCTGGGGGACTGAGGTGCTGGAGTACTAGGCTGTGGTCTGGGGTCTCCCAGATTATTTCGGGCAGGGCTCCCCTCTATTTCTGCGTGCTTCCCCACTCTCTGCGTGCTTCCACCACTCTCTGCTCAGGAAGAATAGCCCCTTGACTAAGTCTTTCAAATACTGAGTATCTGTTTCAAGTTTTCTTAAAAATGGTACCTCACATTTGTATCTGTAGTGATTGAGTGAGAACTTGGGAAAATAAGCTTTCTTCTCCTTAGACTTAAACGTCAGCTGCACACACAAAGTTTCCATGACATTTCATGACACATCCTTAACCTCTCTGGAAGACAGGCTCACATCACACACAGGGCTGCAGCCTCTCCTGTTCATCAGAATGAGCACAGTGACCAAGGTAAGGGACACGCCCCTGGGCTCTGGCACAGCACCCCCCCCCCAGGCCGCAGCTGGGGTTCCTTTATCACGACAGAGGCTTCACCCCAGCCCAGACCGAACCTGCAACTTAGCTGGCGCGCACATTGCACCGAGTTGATTATGAGTAAGCAAGTGTCAGCAACACTGAAACACCTGAGTTCAGACCCCCGTTGGGAGTGTCATGGGGTGGGGGTGCCACCTTCTGAGGAGGTACCCACAGGGCTACAACACCGAGCCTCTGCTTTTAACCCCTGATTCTGAAGTGTCTGTCCCGCTGCCTTCCAGGGCTGGGGCTTAGCAGCCTCCTGCCGGCCAGCGAGGCTCTGGAAATGAGCCACAGCCTGCGCGAAGCTCCCAGCTGAGAGCAATCTTTGCTAAGCTCCCCTCGGGAGGCAAAGCCCGCCGTGGGGCGCGTGGGGAGGGGCGCGTGGGGAGGGGCGCGTGGGGAGGGGCGCGTGGGGAGGGGCGCGTGGGGAGCGGCGCGTGGGGAGCGGCGCAGGCATAGCAGGAGTGGGGCGAGCAGCACCGACCAGGCAGAAGGGGAGGTGGGTGACGGACAGCGAGGGCCGGCAGGTGGCCCTGGCAGGTCCATTTCACCCAAGTTTTGCAGCCAGTTTCCACCCGTCCGCTCGTCCCCCGCAGGGACACCTTCCCGCCTCCGACCCTCAGGGGCCCTGGGCCGGGTCCTCCCCAGGAGCCCGCCGAAGCGGGGCGCCCTGCCGGCAGTCCTCGCTCCCACCCCCCACCCCGGACCCCGGCCGGCCGGCGCCCCGCGGCGCTCACCTGTCCACCGCGATGGCCGTCATGGAGTAGATGCTGGCGAACACCGCCGTGATGGGGAAGAAGTTCTGGAAGCGACAGTAGCTGGCGCCGAAGTACCACTCGCTGTGCAGCGCGTAGATGAAGTTGACCAGGGTGTTGAAGGCGGCCATGGACGCGTCGGAGAAGGCCAGGTTCACGAGGAAGTAGTTGGTGACGGTCCGCATGCGCTTGTGCGCCAGGATGATCCAGATGACCGTGACATTGCCGAGCACGGCCACGGCCACCACGGCGCCGTAGGCCAGGGACCAGAGCGCGATGCGCCAGGACGGCTGCACGAACTGGTTGGTGAGGTTGGCGCGCGGCTGCGCGGGCGCGGGCGAGGCGTGCGGCGGCCCGA
>NW_004567122.1:896750-936604 GCF_000260355.1 Condylura cristata
GGCTCTGGGGAGGGCGGCCCCGACTGCGCAGAGCGAGGGGCCGCCCGCAGCCGTCCTGGAGGTCCCCGCGCGGCTCTCCGGCGCGTGTCCACGTCCTCACTGGCCCCCCACCTCCTCTGGCTCCCACCAGCAGGGTACACGCCCTGCACCCCTTGCCCCCGCCCTCCCCAACCCCAGCAATCGCCACAGTCCACCCTTTCCCCTCAGCGGAGGGGCTGCTTTCTGCTCCAGCGGAACCCCGCGCTCAGGAGCGGACCTCGAAACCCCCGCGAACCTATGGGAGAGGCCTGGGCGTCTTCATTTCCTGGGGTGCCCCAGTTCTGGAAGCCGGCACAGGACTGGGACATCCCGCTGTGCAGGCCTGGCTGGGGGAAGCAGCCAGGGGCACCCCAGCAGAGCGCTCTTCAGGACCCCTAGCTGGCCGGCGAGGACACCCCAGCCACTCGGGGCAGGGAGGACTCTCACCTCGCTTCCCGGCTTGAAAATGAAGTCTTGGCTTCGGTGGTTTCCTCCTCCTCTTAAAGCCCACGTCTGGGCTGACAGGGGATGGCGCTCTCAGCGGTCACCCCACTCCCGGAGAGGGCTCTGGGGCGCAGCATTCCTGTCCCCCTGTGCTTCACCTCAACACTTTCAGGTAAAACCGAAAGGAGCCGCATCTTTGAAGACAATGGCGCTCCTGATGGGGATGTGCGACCATCTGCATTCAGCGCGCCCTGGGAGTTACTAAAGCCTGCCAATGCCATGGACATTTCCCACTTGCGTTTGTAAACAGTAAGGTGAGGAGGGCAGTGTAGAGACCTGGGGCCTGACACCCCGCTGGAGCAAGAGTCAGCTAAGGCTGAGTGCATACTAGGGAGGAAAAGTATGAAAGCTCATTATTTCCTATTTCTTCCAGAATGCCTGGGAAAGTGTGATAAATCTCAAATAACAGATTTCACCCTTCCTGCTAATTCTAAAATAAACTATTTCCTTTTGAAAGGCAAATTACTTCCTTCTGCCAATTCACCATCCAGAAATTACTTAAGGTACAAATAAAAGCCCCTTTATTCCTTAAAGAAATCAATGAGCAAATGAAACTTATTTGTGTGCTCTACAGCTTATTCCAGATTATATTATGGGCCCTATGGTGGTCCGATTATTACATATATTTCAATCAAGTAAGATCAGAAAATCATGTGTATGTATGTAAACAACCCTGTCAGTTGGTCCTGTTACTTTACATGTTCTCACAGGGGATTGTAGGTCTGTGAATCTGTCTCTAGGGAGTCACACAAAAGCACAGGTGACATGATAAAAAAAAAAAAAGGGAGATGAAGGGGGGCCAGGTAGTTTCTGAGGGGAGGCTTCGCTGTGGTGCACAAGCTTTTCAGTTTGGTGGGGCGCTGCGAGTTGGTTTAGCCTTTGGAGGAAGCGCTAAAACAGCTGTCGGTGAGACGAAGTTTCGGAGGTGACGGCCGGTGATTCATCCTCACCGTTCCGTATCTCTCATTCAACATTAAAAAAAAGGTAAATTTTAAGTGTATTTTGTGCATTTAACCTCTTACCACAATTTGAATAAAAAGACACAGTCCTCAACCTTTTTTTGGAAATGAACAAAATCTACTTCTTTACAGATTTTCAACCCGTGTAATCAGGAAGTACTTTGGTGACACTACTTCTGCCAAGTGGAGGAACTCTGCTAGAGGGCGTCGCCTGCCAGTACAGAGCAGTCAATGCCAGTGGGCTGCGGGGTGGACACCGCCAGCTGTCCTTGGTACTGGCTACGGCAGCTTCAGCTCCCCACTTAGCGCACAATTAAAAGCGTCTTTGTTGTGATGGCCTGGACTGCACTCTGCACTGGGAGGTCGGGTGACCACCCCGGGGTGCAGCGTGGCCTGAGCTGAGGACTCGAGAGGGCAGCGCTTCGTGTGCATTTTGTAGCTTAGGAGAGCTCAGGCCAGCTCGGTCTGCTCTTCCTGGGAAGCGATTATTAGATAACGTCCAGGGCCCTTCAGGCAGACCGCTAGGAGCACTTCAGCGTGCTTCCGTGCAGGACTGGGCCATTGTCTTTTTCCACTGAAAATGATGTAAGTCACTTATTCCCAAATCATTTAGATAAAAACAAATGAGTTAGCGAGCACACAACTGCCGCTGCAAGCCGCAAGAGGGGCTCTGGTATGTGAGAGGCCGAGAACGCAGCAAGGCCAACGCGTCACCAGCCACGCAGCTGACCCCGAGCTGGAGGATTCTTCCTTCCCAGCAACACACCGTGCGCATCGCCAGGCGGCACCGGAGGCTGCACTCGGAGCAAGAGCCCACGCAGCTGTCGAGGCTGCGAGCTGCGGGCCCCACAGCGGCGGCTGCCCAGCCCTGGCGTGCGCGGTCCGTAGGGCGCGGAGGTGCCCAGTGGACGCCCGCAAGATAAGCGCCGACGCCCCGGCCCTACACTGCCTGCAGGCAGACGGACAGGCTGAAGCGGCGCCCAGTCTCCGTGGCCAGAGGAGGGACAGTCAGGACCCACTGTCCACGGCAAAACGGATGTGACTCGGCACTGGACTTCGGTCCGGTCACTCTCAACAACCGGCTAGTTTAGCGCCCTCCTAACAGGAAACTTCCAGCTCATTCTAGTCAAAGTTTCAGATATCGAAGAGACTGAACGATGTGAATGTCTGCCATCGTGTTTGCTGAATGAGGTCCCGGCTGACTGCGAAGGGCCAACGGTTTCATGGCTACACGGCAGGTACAGCGCTTTGCCTCTGCGCTGATCTTACTATCAAGTATTACTGAAAATGAGTGTGCAGGCGGCATGGAATCGCTGCCAAGGAGGAAAGCTAACTCAATACCAGCACTACCACTGTGAGATTCCTTCACGGTGGGCAGAGACGCGGGAAAGCATGGCGAGAGCTACATGCAACCGATAATCAGCCTGGTGCCACCACTGCCCCGTCTCCCAGCGAGAGGTGGTGACTCTGCGGCCGCACTCGCTGCTTCCCGAGGGAAGGGAGCGCACGGAGGGTGTAACTCAGAGCAGAAAGACAAAGTAGACACGTACAGAACAACTGGTTATGCCCCCACAAATCACACGGTCAGTGGTTTTTTACCATGCAAACTCCCTGGGTGTTTACACATGTGAGCCAGTAACCAGCCTGCGCGTCACATTACTAGAGACGATCACATCCTTTAATAATTATTGTTGCAATGACAGGAACTGAGGGCAGTTTGTTAGACTAAACATGAACATTCTCACGCAGTTATTTTCCCGTTTATGTGGGGCTTATTCCTAAATGCTTTCAGGAATCTGCGTTGAGTGAGGAGCCCACAGGCGGCCCCCCCGCTGCGGGTGAACACGACGGGCTGCGCCGGGAGGCGCAGCGGGCAGGGTGCTGGCGACAGCATGTGCGGCCCGACCGAACGCGCCGCGACAAGGCAGGCAGCACGCCGCTCCGTCTCCGGGTCCCGTCTCCGACGCCACCTTCGCTCACATCTGCTTTTATGGCTTGTAGCCGTGCCCCTCTGGGCAGACCGCCCTGCGAGCAGGCTGTGTCTGGGTCTGGCCTGGGGGCGAGGCTGCGCCTGTGAGCAGCGGCGCCCAGCACACTGCCCGCGGCCGCGCTCAGGCCTGGGCGGGGGCCGGAAAGCGGCAGGAAAGCTCTGCCCCACCCCGGAGAGGAAGCGCTTTCTTTTCAGCAGCCGGTTGTTTTCAGTTCATCTGGTTTGTTTCTCTTCCGCGGGTTCCACAGCTTCTCTCACTCCGCGTTATACTCAGGGGCTGTCTCAAAGGCCACGGAGGACAGGCAGCAGGATGCGAGCTCTTAGCTCAGATGCTCCCAGCAGCCACCCGCGGACCGAGCCCTCAGCTCCACCAGGTAAGTATCGTGCCTGACCGGTGCCTCCGTGAGACAACAGCCTCGCCAGGTGGCGGCAACTGGGCCTATCGACGGCTTTTCCCTTTAGACCTACGTCGATTGCCAAAGTCAATCAGCTGTTTCTCTTCCGCCGTCAATGAGGCGATTGAACACACTGTTAATACAGTTAAGCTGTTTTGGTCTCAGCGTGCGTCCCATTCAGGGCCCCTCCCAGCCATATAGTGATTTTTAAATTTACATTTCCGTGCGTGAAGACTTACTCTGAATTGTAATCACCTACGACTTAGACAAATGCACGAAGTCACATGTTCACCATCACGTTACCTACCATAGCTCAGCCACTCTGGAAACACCCCTTTCCACAAAAGCCCGGTGACACTGACCTGTTCATCCACTTCACAGGTTGCCTTTCCCGGAGCTTCGTAGCCACGGATTTCCACAGGAATTTCAGACAGATTCTCTCAGCCACACGCATCTAAACTCACCCACGCTGTCTTGTGGGACTCAGTAGCGCCTTCCCTTTCATCACGGACTTCACTGCGGAATATGGTCCCCTCGGTCTGCTTTCCTTTTTGTTACTTTTATGGAAGCGCGTCCCGGTCACGTGCGGTATTTGGTATTCAGTGTCATGACCAAAGCTGCCCTAAGCTTCATGGCCTGGTTTTCGGTGGACATCAGTTTCAGATCAGCCGTACCGCACCCAGGCACGGCCTTTGGTGGGTCAGGACTACACGCAGAGGCTGCTGAACGACTGCTCAAAACCGCCTTTCCCATCCCTCCTGGCCCGCGTGGCACTCTGCTGCCCCGCACCCTCCCGCGATGTGCACATCTGCTCTCCCGCTGTCCACCCCCACGGGGAGCGCACGCCGGCGGGGGCTCCGGAGCCTGACCCTGCGTGACCCCGGATGCAGACTGCTGAAGCCACGGCGAGAGGCCCTGGTTGTAGCAGTGCATGTTCTTGTTATCCTTTTTGGGAGAGTGAGGGGTTCCTGTGCGACTCCTTGGAGGACAGGCCGGAAACCCTTCGCCTCTGCCTCTGTACCTTGTCTCAGTGAGTGGCAAGCCTCGGCGAGAGTGCAGCAGCCGCTTCTGCGCCCTGTGGATCCTTTGAGGGCATCGCTGCGCCTGAAAGCACCACCGGCCTGCTCGCACAGCTCTGCTCTGCTGCCCAGTGCCAGCAAGCACAGGGACCAGGCAGACGGGTGAAGGAGCCTCCTGGGGCCCTCAGCGGAGTGTCCCAGGCTCTCTGAGGGAACCTGGTGCCAGGCAGGGAGGATACACGCAGAGGCCGGCACCAGACGGGCATTGGGGCGGGGTGCTGGGCAGCAGGCAGGCCACGGAGCCTCCCAGCCCCACGAGTGCTTACACTTTTCCTCTGGGCTCTCTGGCGACCCCTCGTCCTTCCTGTCTCCAGGCTCAGGTGTGCACACTCCGCACGCCACTCCAGCCCCCGGTGTCCGCCATCAGGCAGCGTGCCCGCGCCCACGCTCCCAGCGCCTCCCGCATCAACACGATGCAGGCCGCAGGTGTAGCCTCAGAGGCCGGCGGCGCAAAGCCTGATTCGGTAGCTGCTGTGGGGTAACGCAGCAGCTGGGCCCGGTCTTAAGTCAGCCCAGACATTCTGTGATGGCTCCTGCGTGTTTTTGCCCGTTTCATTCCTCAACGGGATTTGCCGAGAGCTGTTGGAATCGTGCTGGGGAGGGGAGAGAGGCCCAGGCCGCCTGTGGGGGACCGCGCTCCCCCGACCTGGGGCATTAGTACTTCCCACTGGCTGAGGCTGCAGGCCCAGACGGGTCCCCTTCTGCTGCTGCCTGGAGCCCTTCTCTGCGGGAGGCACCTGTGTGCTGCCTCTGTGCTGCGCCTCAGGCGACCCTTTCCGAGGTCATCTGGAGTCCTGACCTGCAGGGTAATGTGTCTGTGGGGGAACCTTCCGACATCCTGTGAGGTCAGCGCGCCTCCTCCTCCTCCAGTTCTCGCTTCACATTCTCCCCTGTAGCCCCTGTCCTCCTGTCCTGTCCCTCCTGTCCCCAGTGTACAGCCTGAAAGTCCTGTTCCCTGTTTTCTACAGATTTTCCCTGGCAGCTGGGCAGCAGCTGGAGGGGCTGGAGTGCGCATGGGGTCTGCTCCCCAGAACTCCTGGACTCATCAGCTGAGAGTTGGTATGAGCAGGTGCTGGGAGTCAGCCCTGGAGAGCAGGCTGTGAAGGGCACTGGGAATCCGGGCCAGAACCACATGGGAAGGAGGAGCCCTGTCCTGCAGCCTCAACATGGATACCTAGTGGGGCTCCTGGAGGGGAGCCCACAGAAGACCCCGGTGGGCAGGCAGCCTTGCGCGCCTGTGCCCCACCTCAGCGTCCAATGGCCTGCCTGGACAGCCGCCACACTGCCCCAGGAAGCACATCTTGGCTGTGTACCCCACTCTCCAGATTTGGGGTTTCCCTCTGACCTCAATTCTGTGGTGGGTGCAAAGTCACCAAGCTTCAGTCTGCCTTGCTTGTCCACACTGTAACGATGGGAGCGGAGGGAGCCAAGCACTCTGTGCGTCAGAGCGAAGACTAGAGCCTCCGTCTCATGGACTTCTGGAACATACACTGCACATACTTCTGCCTCGCGCGCCGAGGAGGGACTCCTCAGTCAGCCGCTGGTTTTGGACAGTGTTTGGGATGCTGCGTACGTATCTCAGCACGGTGGTCTTTCAGTCTTCCCCCACAGACATCAGGATGGAAAGGACCAGGTGAACTAGCGGAGGCTACACTTGCTTAACGGTCATGAAACGGCAAGAGTCTTCCGGAAAGGTGTGGTTAGCTGTGGGAACGCGAGATGGCGACAGCCAGGGCTCTGTCTGCTCTGCCCTGTGGTGCTGGCGGGCCAGGACGCGGATGGGATCCGGTGCTGTGTGACACGCAGGGGCCTCTGCGGATGTGGGGCCCGGAGGCAGCCAACGGAGTGTGTTCTCGGGGTGTCTGGCAGGGCTGTGCCAGTGGGAGAGCGCGACATGGAGTGGGCCGGCAGCAGGAAGCTTGAGGGAAAGCGGGGCTGACCAGCGCAAAGTGCAGCGGCCAGAGAACCGCACCCAGCGGGCGGTGGGGCGAGCCCTCGGGCTGTGGTCCCTGTGGTCCGGTCCGTCAGCCCCGGGCTCGTGGCGTGGCACACGCCCGATGGAGAGCCTGGTTGTCGCGCAGCAAGTACTGACCCACAACGGCACCTCCGTGGCCTTTCTGGGCATCCGAAACTGACTGGTTTATGTGGACACTGAAACTTACTAGTGCTGACCTGCTAGTAATACACTCAGGCACAGGTTTAGTTTATTCAGAACTGTCCAGACAGCAACCTGCTTTATTATAGATTTTTTAGAGTAAACTAATCTTTTCCAGTTTTTCAAAGAAATAATGCTATTTCTAGCAACTGATATCCAGACAATATTGAACGTGAGTCATTTGTTTTGAATCAGACAGGCTGGCAGGGTGCTTTTTCTCTTACACTCCAGGTAATTTAAAGATACTAAAAAAAGAATTGTTCAAAGGTATTTAACATGAAAATGGAAAAATCCATTCATTGACAGTCTTTCAATGAGGAGTTTTTATAGTTTCTACCTTTCTCTTTTCTCAGCCTCAGGTGACTGGTTATAATTTTGCTCCTTTTCCTATATTAAAGAAAAATTTGAGCTATCTATATTAGGGAAATGGTTATCATATTAGAAGTGGTGTTCTAGCCTGTTTTAGAAATTCCTAGTTATATATTTGTCACTGTCAATAACGTCAAAGCTTCCTTCCCCTTTGCCTACTAACTTCAATAGAAGCCAGCGGACCATAATTGGTTCTCAATGGGAAATGGAGACCAGCTGGGCGGAACACGTGTTTTCTACAATATATAGATTGTTAGAGTCTATTACCTCTCTCTCGAGGCCCATTCAGGGGCAGCCTTTCCATTAGCGTATCTGTTCCTGGAGTGGCTTTCACTAATTTCTGCAGTTCCTTAAACTCACTGATGCTCAGAGTATACAGTCCCCAAACATTGATGTTTGATTTTTAGCATGATCTCTACTATTCCTTTACTGTAATGGTGCATTTCTGTCACAGTTTGTGCTTCACAAAGCTGCTGTTGGTGTTTCCTGCCCTGCACATTCTTTGTCAATGGGCTTACTCTTCCCAGCCCCGTGACTGGATTACATCCACCAGGAAGAAGCGTCCCCATGTGGGCACAGGGCCCGCTCCACGCAGCCTGTCTCCCAGCAGCTCGGCCTGACGAGGGGGGGGCATCAGGGATGATTTCAAGATGGTACTTCTATTCAGACATGAGGGGTAAAGAAGCGGGCTCTGTTCCAGGCCACGAAGCCAGTGGGTAGCAGCACCAGCGGGAGCCACAGCGGGGAGACTGAGCCTGGAACCCAAGCTTTCACGTGTGAAGCACTGTCATGGCGAGAAGCTCAGACCACAGCAGCAGAGTCGGCCATGAAGGAGCCTGTTTGGCTGCCGGGTATGATGCACCCACAGTCCATGATATATTCTTCATATGGTGGTCCGAGTATACTATTCAGTTGGGTCCCCCCCCCCAACTACAAAGAATGTCAGCTAGGTGAAAAGGAGTACTACCCAATGATATTATTTCAATATATGACTTCATGAGCAGCTTTTAAATGAGCGATGGGAGGTTATAAAATTCTATGTTCTCATCAGCCCTATTTACACCTGCAGGTATTCGTAAAACTAGCATTAATTTTCATTAAAGATTAACTAACAGGCATATATGTATGTGTCCCATACAAGCTACTAAGGCAAAGTATAACAATGATCTCAGTAGAACAGGACTCAGCAGAGAAAAGAAATTATACAGAACATTGCCCCAATTCACGCGTGGCCATGCCAATGCACCCAACCTGGGAAAACGACATCCATCTCATAGACATAAAGCCTCCAGGGGTAGGTGTTTTTAAGGACCTACTTGAAAGACTGCTGTCAAGGACAAGCACGTGTCACCAATGCTCTGACACTTATAACAAGGCATGTTCTCGGGGTTTCTGGCTTCTCCAAGAGCATGTCCGTGGCCTGACAGCCACTAACAGCTCCTGGAGAGCACAGCCTGTGGGCACGGCACTGGTCTGACTGCTCCTGGTGGGCATGCACGAGCAGAAGGCAGTCACACGGGAGACAACTGAGAACCGCCGCAATGTCTTTCCAGTCCCTCGACAGAAATTCACAGGCTGCTGAGATGACAGCTCTCTTCAGCTTCAGATTTTCTATTAGGCAAGTTGTTTATAATAAATTTACTCATTTCTCTGACAAAGGGGTCATCTTAGGTACCTGAAAGGAACAGGGAGCTCAGAGATAATGGACAGATGAACAGCAAATTGATAGTAGAGTGTTCTCTGTGAGAAGTTCATTACACAGAGAGTTCTCCAGAAAGATCAGAGAAGAGGGGAATTTTATATAGGCTTGGAAAAGGAACTCCTTCCGAAGGGATTTGACTGTGGAAGACCAGCTGTGCTACGCTGGGAATGAGCCAGTGGGAAGGGTGTTCAGGAAGAGAAATGCAAAAGTCACAGAATCAGGAATCCAGCAAAGCTGGAGAACACAGGAATGAACCAGCTACACAGTGAATTGTGCGCTGAATGGAGGAGGCGGAGGGACAGTGTCACTGACAGCTTTTCAGAAACTCTAGTGTCTGTGTGGAGAAGAGACACCTGGGAGGAGATTCTGAAGAGATGGGGTGTAGCAACACGCTGGAACCCTGAGGCAGGAAGGAAGTCCTCGTGCTTCTTTCGTGACCAGGAGTCCTCCTCCAGGTCACAGCAGGCCTTGTGCTCAGGCGGGAAGTGCTACTCAGCGCTTCTCTTAGGCACAAAAAGGCCCGTGAGGGAGCCCTACCGGCACCCTGGAGAGCCAGCTGTTGAGTGACAGCATGACAACAGGGATAAATGGGGAATGAAGTGACTGGTGAGTGACTGTGAGAACTGAATGCAAAGGAGAAAATGCCAGAGGATGGCGAGTTACTAAAACCTGACCCTGGAACATGAACTAAATGGATCCATGACCAGTGATTAGAAACATCTGAAATGTAAAGAAAACTGTCAAATTAGTATCTGCCCTTCTCGCCTTCAACATTGAGCACGGCCTGAAAGCTTCATGAGGGAATTCTGTAAAATGCTAACAATCTATGAAATGCGAATAAATACGTAGAGTATAGGAAGAATCTTCCACATTAGTTGAAGGTAGGAAGCGTAAGAGTTACAGAAAGACAGACAAAGGGAGCTCAACAAAGAAAACTGCAGATCATTTTCAGTGAGAATGTCAACAGAAGAATCCAAACTACATCTTAGCCATATGTCCAGTGCGATATAACTCACTAAGTGGGATTATCCCCCAAACATGAAGAAGGCGCTATTGTTCACCGTGTAAATAAACCTAAAGTGAAAGTTACCCAGCCTCACGCCACCAGGGCTATGAATACCAGAGGCATTTCACTGAACATCGATTTTTAATAAATTCTCTCTGTAAAGTATTTCTTCAGCATATCAGTTGTACAGAATGTATTCTATACTAGAACATCACACTTAATATGAAAAGACATGTCACAGGAAGTCTGAAAAACACGAAGGTGTTTATGATCACCACTGTGATTCTGTTTTTCCTGGACTTAGTTGTCACTTTAATGTTTTCACCATTCTAATACCTTCAACAGCTCCCAGCGCTACTGATGTATACAGAAAGTCAGGTATACAGGAATTAATACTCTCTGCGGAAAGATGTGCACTTATGTATCTTTGCTGGGGATACAACCCCAAGAAGGAACTCTCAAGGGTCACACACATCTAGTGAAGAACCAGTACAAAATGCCACGCTGGGCCTCCCTGGTGCACAGGGGAAGTCCCAGTGCTATCAAGCCACGGCAGCCACTGCAGCCTGAGTTGGATCCCCGGCAAGGGAGTGCCCCCCCCCCGGCTCAACAGGCCTCTCCTGCCTCCCTGCTGCTCCCTCAGCAGTAGATTTCAACAAATCCACCTGCTGTGCTCACCACTGTGTCTCCGCTGAGTCCTCTTACCCCCCGCCCTCTGGCATACACCCCCATTCTCATATGCTTAAATAAATAAAAATAAATCACTGGAAAATAAACAAACAAAAGCCACGCTGCACCTGGCCACGGCAGGTCCCTGCTCTGCTCCAGGCCCACCTGAAGTCAGAGAGCAAGAACCGGCCTTTAGGTCTTGATCCTAACTGTTGCATTACTCTGAGCCGATGCTGACTATTTTAAACTTTGTTTATTTGTGAAATGGAGGTGCCAACACCTTGTTCCCTTCACATCACGATGTGTTTATCATCAATCTGCACTTTCACCATCTCTTCAAATACACTGTCTCAAGTATAGTATGTGTACAGACACTACTGCATGTATGTGCCAACACAGCAGCTAAAAAATGTACAATATGCATGACAGGTGCCATGGCATGTGTACTGCTGGTGAGCCACATGTACCACCACCTACCGTCTGGAACCATTACAAGCATGTATTCCATTCATGTGTGTATGGAGCACACACACAATCACACAAGCATGACAACTGTATGTGAGACGACGTGTGCCCACCGTATCACACCACGCACACAACTGCAGTCTCTATGTTGACATGTATGTCATAGTGTGCGCACAGACAACACGGGTCACATGTGTGCATATGCAATGATGCACACACATACTGGCATACATGTAATTTCTGAGTCCACACAGAGCCACGTTCTTTCTGAAAGTATGACTCTGATATTGCAGGTGAGGTACATGACAGTTGACAGTAAAATTATTTTTGGGACAAAAACTTCCTACACACGACTGGTCTATGCTGTATTTCTATTATTCGGGTTGAAGTGCATCCTGGCTTGGGCACCGGGCCAGTGTGTGCAGGGGCAGCTGGAGCATGCCGACACAGCACCCCTGGGGGACGCGCAGGCCGACGTCTTCCTGAACATGCGCCCCGTGTGGGGCTGCGCCAGTGTCTGCGCCGGGCTTGTCAGCAGAGAGAGTTCTGGGCCACTTTCTGGACCAGAAGGTGGATGTGATCATTGAGAATGCGTTGGGGGGTACAGAATTCACTCGCCGATTTAGCTAATGCAATGATTATTAAGGGTAATGCATTATTGTAGATACGGGGACACGGTGGTTTCAAGCAAATAAAAACTGACGAGTGTCTGCCCCAATAGAAGAAAAATTTTAAAGAATCAAGTAAATATTCAAGTAAAGTTATCAGGTGCTCAACAAAAGAAGAAATACAGCGAGGGGAGGTTGAAGCTTAGCCTTCTCACAAGATGCCATTTGCAAAAACCAAAGGAAAGGAGGCAGAGGACTGTGGCATTGTCTGCAGGAAGGATAATGTAGGCTGAAGGTCCTGGGCAGAGAAATGGCTGGAGTCACAGAGTGCCCAGGGGTCAAGGCCACAGCGCGTGGGATGGAGGTGCTTGCTGATGTGCCGGAGGCTGGGGGTCAGACCGCGCCGGACACGGCTGTTCAGGCCTCTGTGTTTCATACCGAGGCCTTTTAGGAAAGCTGACAGTTTCCCGCGATGGCGCTGAGTTAGCGTCACCCCCATCAGGCTTACAGGAGATGAGCTATGACAGCTGTCCAGGAAAGCATTGCGGATGCTCCGAGGGCGGGGCAGATGGGTGCGCAGAACTGTCAGATTCCAGTGGTGACACTGAAGTGGGAGATCTTCTCTGGCAAATATTTAAGTGTCTGATGTGTCTCAGCATATGGATTTCTCTTGGTGCTACAAGATTCTATCAAGTCAAAATAACTGCTTTTCAGATTGCTGCTTTCTTAGTATTTTGCATTCTGCTTCATAGTGCAAAGACAGAGAGAACATATATTACAATTACCCAAACCTTGAGGAAAACTCACTGTACTCTTTGGAAATCCCAAAGGCATGGCTTCCCGCAGAAACAGCGAGTCAGGTCCTGCTTCCTGCAGAGCTGAGTCAAACAAAGGCTCTACCACAATGGCAGTCACTGCCTTGACACAGGGGACAGCATCTCAAAGACCTTTTTTGCCAGCATGCCCAAGTCACTCAAATACATCTTTAAAAAGTGTTCAACACGACACCATTTTTATGCTTTCCCTTATTATTTTAACATTTTTGTGTTCTCCAGAAAATACTGACACTTCCCTGCCAATACTGCCTTCATACAATTTAAAGAGTTGAAAATTTTGGGCCCTCCCTGGTGGCACAGCGGGTTAGAGCACAGCACTCAGAAGCTAAAGCCACTTCCGCATGAGTTCGATCCCCGCCTGCCCCGGAGGTGGCCACATGGCGTGGCAGACCTCTCCTGACCCGCCCGCTGTTCCCCTCAGCAGTGGACTTCCTCAGTTAGCCTGTTCTGCTCCACACTCATGAATCCTCTCACCGCCCCTGCACCTCTGGCCTGTACCCCAGCTCTGTATGCATAAATAAATCTTAAAAAAAAAGTTGAAAAGTTTGTTCAATATTTAATAGCTTTCTATTTCAAGTGAGAAAGCAGAACTTACTAAAACATTTTAAAGTTAAGATTATTGCACATCATGAAACAGACATATCGATCTATTTGGTGGTAAAATACAATAAATTATGTCTTGTTATCACTTAAGTCAAACACCAGCAATCTTTAATTGCTAGACCATGAAACTTAGTAGTTCTCACTTCCTATTTAATTAATTAAAATGCCTTGTGATGAAATTACCTCCCCTGCTAAGATGTTGATGGAGGAAAATCTTCACCCAACTGCTTCCATGATGGATAAAAACAGAGAAAGCAAACCAAATCAACAAGTTTACTAGACACAAACAAATACAACACATCGCAAATGGACAGCCGTTGCACCTGGCACGCAACATAACATCCCATTCTTTTACCAAGAACTCCCCAGACTCTTTGTTCTGAAGTAATTTTCCACCAAAAATTTATTCTGGGTGCTCTACTTCAAGAATTTTTCAACACAATTACAGTAACATCCTCCTCTATGTGTGTACACAGGCACACACCTGTTCGTGTGAATCCCTGCCTAACTTCACTCCTTCCTTTGTTTTATTCTCTGCAAAATTTATTTAGCTGAAATCGAATACTTGTTTGCAGCTATTTGACACTTTCAACAATGGCAGACCACATTAAGACCAACATTTATGTGTATACATATACACACAGCCTTTCACTGTTTTCTCCTAGCTTATTTTTTCCTCAGATTCCTGAGTCACAGTTCTCAGGCTCTTGATCTATTTCATCAAGTTGCTTTCCAGGAAGGACACATGACGTGAAGTACATACCAGCCACACGTGAAAGTGCCCACTCTGCTTTACTCTCAGCTACAGAATCACCTAGATGCCCGTCACGATGTGATTCTACCTCTAAGACCTCAAGAGACTCTTCAGAGGTTTCGCAGGTATCAACCTGTGTATCGGCTCCATGCAAACATGCAGGGACAATATAATTATCCGGCTCTAAACCAAATCTATAATTTTATCTAAAGAGACAAAGAAAGTCAAAAGTAGAGTTCACTCATGTTTCTCACTAGAAAACTTTCATATACATACATTATTTTTTCCAGAGGCAGGCTATGAATTCAAAATATCCCCAAATAAAACCTCGAAAGATTTGTAATGGGACTTGGAAATTCATTTTACTTTAAAGAATGTTTAAATAAGAGACAATTAAAATGAACCGGCATGATGGAACTATCTGGTTATGAAAAACACACCAGTACCTTTGGTGTACCTGGCTCAGTGACCAGGATGGAGCACACAGCGAGGTGTCACGCTGGATGGAGGGTGGAAGCAGAGACTGGCCCATAAACAGCTGTGGGCAAACAGCTGTCCACTTGGGACAGCAAAGTTAGGTTTCTACTGCAGAACACGACCACATCTAGACAGACGGCAAAACCACCGCGCGGCGCATGCACACACACTCACACGCATCTGAAGGAAATACTTTGGACCAGAGTTTCTTCCAAGCTTAAAATTCAAAAGCATCAAAGGAAAGATGCCCACCGTGACTCCCGAAACATTAACACCTTCTTTATCATAAAGACAGCACAACGACGTGGGCCAAGGAGCACTTGGGAAAATGTGTGCAACATGAACTCAGACTCATGACCGCAGTTTTGAATTTGTGGGCTCAGAAAGGCAAAAGGAAAACTTTCTTAGTCGAATTAGAGAACCGATTATTTTGTTAACTCATTAAAAAACTGGAACACACAGAGGAGCCCAGTTTCCTTCTGACTTGGTGTTTGTGGGTAGATCCCTAGGAGCTGAACTGCTGGGTCGTATGGCAGACCCAGTTTTAGTCTTTTACGGAACCTCCATGGCCTTCCGCAGGGGCCAGACAGAGCGTCCCCACACACAGCACAGGAGGCTCAATGTGGACGAACCTGGAGGGGATTATTCTAGCAAAGTGAACCAGGAGAAAGAGAAATCTTGATGGCTTTACTTAAATGTGGAATGTAGAGAAATTTAAAAAAAAGGACCAGACAAAGGCAACTGTAAGGCCGACCCTGGAAAGCAGACCACGGCCCCGAGACATGCAGCGGGGAGGGGTGGGGCGGGGCGAGCAGGAACAGGCCAGGAGGGGCGTGTGGCCGAGTGTGGCGGAGGGCTGTGGGCGCTTTGGGCGGGCAACGATGGTGACCTGAGGGAAGAAGCTAAAAAAGTAAACAAGGGAGTTTAAAAGCAAAATTAAAAAAAACAATTCCATCTGAACATTCAGGACACGTTTTAATGACTACGTGAGATGACATGAGAACACCACCCACCGAGGAATCCTTGAATCTAAGGTGATATGACTACGACGGTTGGGTGGGCAAAGACGAGGCCTTGGGTCCACTGAACTGCTTTGCAGATGTCAGCGTAAGGAAAGTCTCAGTTAAAAGAGGAGTTTTAGCCTTTCTACCTTTACAGTGGAGACGAGGAGGAAGAAGAGGTTTCTGGGCTTCTATAATGTGTTCTGGGTCAAACACTCTACATTTCTGCCAAATGAATCTAAGGAAATGGGCTTTAAAAGTCAGATGATTTATTATTACGGATGACATTTATTTTCATTATTTTAAATGTACCGGTGGTCTTAGTAGGTCAAATGACTACACACAGAAAGCTCTATGACATTTTTTTTCAAAGAATCACCAATAGACATTTTTAAAAAGTAGAAGCCACAGAGACCATGATGAATCATATATTAGTACACGATTTCCACAATTACTCTTCTCTCAGTTATGATTCATCATTGAAGATGGGAAATATTTCTAACTATAAGGAATAAACTGAAGGATGAAAAAAAAATACACCGATTTTAATGGATAGTTTGGGAAGTATTCTAGTACTGAGTGACAGAAAAACTAAGGAAAACTGGACACATATTTGCAGTCTGTTACCTGACAGGCAGGGGTGACTGTTAGCGACACGGTGTGACCCTTGAGCTCCAAGGGCTGTGTCCGGCAGATGAGCAGGGAAAGGGCTGATTTAGAAACGTGCATGTATAACACACAGGGCTGCATCGTAACACAGACATTATTCTCCTCCCCCTTTTTAGAATAAAAATAAGGTTAGGAGAGAAATTAACTCAGACAATGGCATAGTTCAGCAGAAAAAAATCAAGCGCGTGAAAGGGGTCTGAATACAGACCTGTGCTCCCAGCACACGCAGCCTGGGCATGGCCAGCTCCTCCCCATCAAACAGCCTTGGGTCCCTGCAAAGCGCTCTAGGGTCATTCCAGTGCTGTGTCTTCCTTCTTAAGTGCTCAATGGACCCTGATTTTGTGATTTATGAAATGGTAATAACTTCTGCACAAATTCCCTATAAGGTTTTAATGAGGAAATCCACACAATTCCTCTGTTTCCTCTGTCCCCAACAGAATGCAGCTGTTCAGCAGAGCCAGCTGGCTGTGAGTCACAAGAAGCCCCAGGAAGGGCCTCCCAACGCTGGTGGGCATCAAGGATGCCCCACGTGGGGCGGCCAGTAGAAAGAAGGGACACACGCATTATGGCACTTAAACCAGTCCCAATCTTCCTTCCACCACTACTCTTTGAAATGGGTCTCAAATCCAGGGGTAACCAGACTTCTTTTTGGAGTTGTGGGGGGAGGACTGGTTTTGCTGCCTTTTCCAGATTCTCAGGGCCTCCTACCTTCACGGACACACTTCTCCCACCTCCAAGGAGGATGACTGCAGGCTCATCCTGCTGCTGCTCCGTCTGTACCTGCCATTTCTGCCCCCTCTTCCTGTTAGGAAAGACTCTGTGTCCACAGCCCTCTTGTGCATCCTTCCACGCCACAACACGCCCGCCATGATGGCGGGTAAGTGCTGTATGTTAGGCCTACATGCTCATCTCCTGTCACTGCCCCCTAAGTAACAGGGCTCCCACCGTTTACATGCCTGCACTGCATGACAAGCAATCTGGACACCATCTGGAGCGTATACGAGATGTGCTCAGCTTCTCTGCAGATCCTCACAAATACCTGCGCAGGACCTGGGTGCCTGTGGGCTCCTGGAACCAACCCTCAGCAGATGCCAACAGAGGACTCTACCTCGAGCCCATCCAGACACACAGAATAATCCAACCTCTCACCTCAAGGCCTCCAACGGACAACTTTAGTGCTCTACACAATCCTAACTCTCCTTTGCCATGTAAAGTTTCTGAAGATCACCTAGTTGTGAAGAAACTGTGAATGTGATGTCTTCTCATTTCTCTTTCTGATGGTTCACTGTTTATGTAAAAAGATGCAACTAATTTTTGTATAATGGTTTTCTGGCACACAGCTTTGCTGTATTCAGTGGTTATCTCTAACAGTTATTTCATGTGCCGTTTGGGTTTTCACATATAAGCCCATCTCATCTGTAGTTGTGACTGCTTTCTCCCTCCTTCCTGTTTGCATACCTTTTATTTAGAATCCAACCGCTCTGCCTAGGACTTGAATTACTACACTGAGTAGCAGTAGTGAGAACCAACATTTTTGTTTCTGATCTCAGAGAAAAAGCTGTCAGTTCTTAAGTGATGAGTATAATGCTAGTTGCTAGTTGATCATACATGGCCTTTATTAGCTGAGGTCTTTCCTTTATGCCCATTTTATTTAGAAGTTGTGTCATATCTTGATGTCAGATCTTGTTAATGCTTTTCCCACATATATTGAGAAGATCATATGATTTTTTAAAAAGATTTATTTATTTATTTGTACAGAACTGGGGTACAGGCCAGAGATGCGGAGGGCGAGAGGCTCCACCAGAAATAGAGCGGGGAGTAGAACAGGCAGATCGAGGAAGTATATTGCTGAGGGGAGCAGCGGGCGGGTCAGGAGAGGTCTGCCGCACCATGTGGTCACCTCCGGGGCAGGGGGGGATCGAACTCATGCAGAAGTGGCTTAAGCTTCCTGGTACTGTGCTTTAGCCTGCTGCGCCACCAGGGAGGCCGATCATATGGTTTTTAATCCTTCATTTTGTTGATGTGATTTATTACATTGATTGTATACACTGAAAAGTTTTGCATCCCTGGGATAAATCCCACTGCACCATTATGTGTAACTCTTTTTAAAAATTAAAAAAAAATATATATTCATTATATCATCCTTCATTTTTGTACAATGTATGGCTTCCCTATGAAATTCTCACCACCAGTTCACCCATGCACTAGTGTGATGCATTCTCAGATTTGGTTTACTAAGATTTTGGTGAGTGTTTTTGCTTCTATGTTCATCAGAGATATTGGTCTATAGTTTTCTTTCTTTTTACAATGTTCTCATCTGGCTTTTGCAATTAGTTAATATTGACCTCATTGCTAGGTTTCCCTTCTATTCACTTTTTAAGAGTTCAGTGAAATTAGTTCTTTATTGAAGGTTTGGTAGAATTCAGTAGTTAAGCCATCTGTTCCTGGACTTTTGGTTTTGGGGAAGCTTGTGATTACAGTTCAGTTTCCTTAGTGGTAATCAGTAGACTCAGATTTTCTATTTCTTCTTGATTCAGTCCTGGAATGTATGATTGCTAGGATTTAATCATTTCTTCTAGACTGTTTAATTTGCCGGTATATAGTTGTTCACAGCAGTCATTTTATATTTCTGTGATATGTTTTATTTCTCCTCTCTCATTTCTGATTTTACTAAAGATTTCTCTTGCTCTCTTTTTTTCTAGCTAAAGATCTGTCAGTTTTATCTTCTCAAAGAACCAACTCTAGGTTTCACTGATTCTTTGTATTGTCAATTTGGTCCCTATTTCAATGACTGCTCCCCAAATTTCAATTATACCCTTCTACTGTTTCTGACCACCCTACTTTAATTTTCTAGCCTCTTTACAAATAAATGGCTATAACACCTCACATCATAAGAAACTTAAAACATATTTCTATTTCTCTACCTGAAACCTTTGTGCAACTGGCATCAAAGGCATCACCTCTACATAGAGAATAAATATCAAAACACCTTGCAGTCATTTGGTGTAAGGAGTCAACATTTTATATGCACTCATTTCACTGCTATTTCCAGTACTCTTTATTCCACTGTTTAGATTCAGTTTCCTCATGGTATCATTTTATTTCAACTTGTATGAGTCCTTTCAACATTTCAGTGTAAGTCTGCTGATGAATTCTTTTAGTCTTTGTATATATGAACAATGTCTGCATCTTGCATCTTAGAAAATATGATTTTTCTGGATAAATACTTGTAATACACTGACAATGCTTTAGAGAGTGCTGCCCCAGTATCTTTTCATCTGACATTCATATGTTAATGCAATTCTTCTTTTCCCCTATATCTTTCTTCTTTCTTACATAATGTCTAATAGTTTTCTTTTGGCTGCCCAAAATATTGGCTACTGTCTCTTGATTTTGTGAAAGATAGATATGTTGTGCCTTGGAGTTTCTATCATGCTTCTTGTGACTGGTGTTCATTAAACTTCTTGGATTGTAGTTTCACTAAACTTGGTAAGTTTGTGGCTTATTGCTTCTTCAAATGCTTTTTCTGTCTCCTCTTCCTTCTCTCTTTTAGGAGTTAGAATTACACATATGTTGGTCTCCATAACTTGGTCATTTCCAGGTGCTCTGTTTCTCTGTATGTTTCATTTTGGATATTTTTTCTTGCTCTGTCTTCAACTTCAATTTTGAAAACAATATCTAAGCTACCATTAATTAATCCTGTCGAATATGTTTTCATCTCAGATGCTGCTGTCCTCACCTCCTGTAATCTGATTTGGGATAGATATACGTCATCCAAGCTTCCCTTCAAAACATGCAGTCTTTTCTCTGGCTTTTTACATGTATACACTGCAGTACTGTCGTCCTCCTTTTTCCATGTCCTCTCTGTTAGCACTGAGTGTGTTGGGTTCATATCTTCCTGCCATCTTGCATGGATCATTTTGACTGGCTATTAGCATGGTAGATTTTATTTATTTTGGGGTGGTTGCCACTTTTCTATTCCTATAGTTTTAGAGCTCTATTTGGGAAAAAATTGGAGACAGTTTTATCTATAGATAATACTTTAATTATGTGATATCCAGAACCGAGTAAATTTTGTTTTGGGATGAATTACTCCCAACTACATGAGCCAGAAACTGATAGAACTTCAAGAGAAAAGGAACAGTTCACAGTTACAGCTAAAATTTCAATACCTTCCTCTCCATAATTGATCTATCATTTGTTCTATTAATTAAGCTGAAAATCAGTAAGAATATAGAAGACTTTAATATACTATAAATCAAATTGACTTAATTGACATTTAGAGAACATTCCACCAATAACAGAATATTTTCCCATTCTGTAGACTGTTTAATACCATAAAATAATTATTTTGATAATTTATAGAAGTTATTCACAAAAAAATAGAAATATTGCATTATTTAGAAATTAAAGTTAGAACTGGAATTAACCACACAAACTGAAATGTAAGCCACTTAACTAAAGAATTGCTTGAGGAGAAATTTATATCAGAAAATGCCATAACATGAAAATAAGTTCCCAAATACTAAGCTTCTATCACATATTTTTTTAAGAACAGTAAATGCCCCCCAAAATTTAACCAAACCAAGCGTAAGAAAAATTAGACTACAAAATATTGAACTGAAATAACAGTGAATAATAATAATAATAATAATAAACTATAGAGGAATTCAAACTAGCCAAAAGTTGGTGCTCTGAGGACATCAATAAATAAAATTCACAAACCTCCAGCCTGGCTGATTATCAAGGTTAGTGAGATGACAAAAATCATCAATGTCAGGAATTAGTATCAATGATGCAAGACCCATAGATATTAAAAAGGAAAGTAAGTGACTATCAT
Organism: Condylura cristata; assembly: GCF_000260355.1. NCBI lineage: Eukaryota > Metazoa > Chordata > Mammalia > Eulipotyphla > Talpidae > Condylura > Condylura cristata. The sequence continues at coordinate 917,850 of NW_004567122.1, forward strand.
GAATGACTGTACGTGAGGAGGTGAAAGCCTTGAAAGGCATGAACTATAGCGCTCACTCAGCATGGAGCAATCGGCAGGAGAGCACTGTACCAGAGTTTCCACAGAGACCACTTCAGTTCTATACGGCTTCACAGCAGTGAATCCAACTAATTTATGAAAGAAATACTACCAATTTTATGCAAAATGATTTCAGAATACTGAAGGGAAATGAATACACATTGACTTATTGTATGTGGCCTGCATTATTCTGACACTAAATTCACACAGTAACAATAAATCACAGACCAAGAAATCTCCAGGAAGCAGATGAAACATTCTGTAGCAGACTTGCAGCAAAGGAACTCCAACAAGGTATCCAAATGTGAAAATATAAGTGGCAAAGTGGGAATTATCTTCACAGAAGTCTAAATTTGGGTCAATGTTCATAAACCAATAAAAATGGTTTACAATTTCACAAACTAAAGGGAAAAATACCTATGATTGGTTTATTTTCTGAGGTATTTCTGTGTAGAAGAACTGGGGTCTAGGTCACAGGTGGGGGGAAGGAGAGGTTTCACCAGCAATAGGATGGGGAGTAGAACAGGCAGATCTACTCCAGTATACTGCTGAGGGGAGCAGCAGGGAGACAGGAGAGGTCTGCTGTGCCATGTGGGTCAGCAGTTTGGACGGGGATTGAACTCCGGCCTCAGGAGGGATAGTGCTGAGACTAACCCTAGGCCCCCTGGGAGGGCTCACGTGATCTTCTTAATGAAGGCATAACGGCATCCAGCAACATCCTACATCTGTTCCTCATAAGAACACCCCAGTCATTCCCCCATGTGATAAAGGGCAGTTACAAAGACAGGTAATCTCACAATGGTGAAAGAGCTTCAGAAGCTCTTAGGCTCAGAATCAGGACACCTATGTCCACCTTTATCACTTCTTTCAATCGTACATTGAGGTATTGATCTCTATCAGAAGGATCACACACAAGGAAAAGGAAAAACAGGTGTCAAAGTAGAAAGCAAAAGACAAGATGAGAAGTTGGCAGAGAATATATATTTTAAAGCTGCTATTATTAAGGAAAAATTATAGAAGCTCAATACAGAAAAGACTGGGAAAAAATTATTAAAATAGTATCAAGTTTAGAGGCACTTCCAATATATAAGTAAGGACTTTTGAAAACTGCTGCTCCATAAAAATAACAATGGACAAACTTATTAAAGCCAACTTTTTCAGAACTCTGGAAATTAAAGAAAAGCTTGCAAAAAATCCAAGGACCATTTGTGTTTTTTTTAAAAAGCTTGAATTTCACACAGAACCTTCATCATCCTCCTTGGGAATGGTGGAAGAGGAAGATAGTGTCAGGAGGTTTTGTTATGTTGCAAAGGACTCTGGGGTCACAGAATAATTAACAGCAGAACTGAGCGGTGACTGAAATGTTTCAACAGCATCTTAGTAACCAAAACCCTTTCTTAAACATAATTTCAGATTTTACCTTTACTTTTTATAGAATATAACCATCCAAGCTGAAATGTAAGCTATTAGACTATAAAAATCACATTCAAAAATTGTTTAAAGTATAAAATTGTTAACCAGACTAGTAGTTTCCTCAATGTAAAGTTAGTAGTTTATTGTTATTTGTGGTTATAATAATTGACTTAGGCAGCTAAGATATTTAAATAGTATATTAAATTATCTGGTATTAACCACATATATACCTATTTAGATAAATATTTCCTATAAAACATGATCTTTTATAGAGCAGATAGATGTGTAACTGATAAACTGCAGTTTTATATTTTTGCATTTTATTTTTATCCTATGGTTAGACTAGCTTAGAAGCGAAACGTTATGCTCATTTATCTGATATCAAAGAATCATAAGAATAGTCTGATCTGGAATACAAGTAAGTATTCCTATTTCCTTTAAAGTAGCTTTCCACAGATTTACAATTCTATCAATTGTTCGAACTGAAGGACAGAAGCAGAACAGAGTTGTGGTTATATTTGTTCTCTGAAATTCTTATTGCCAGATCTAAAAAGCTGGAGAAGAGCAGTCTTAACATACTGAATTGGTAACACATTACACTCTGAGAGATACAGACTTGGATTAAAACTCAACTTGACATTTCTAAACTTTATTAAATTTACTATCAGTCAGAACATCCTTTAGAACAGAACATTTTCACTGAGTCTCTGGGAAACTATTTTAGTTTGGCATTTAGGACTCAATTACTTTGGAAGGACATTTGGCTGTAGAAGTGGCCTGATTCATTTATTTTCTATACCAAAGATATGAAAGTTTTTTTTTAATGAACTCAATTTCCACTTCCTTGTTTTTTTTTTTAATGCTCTTCATCATTAAGCTCAGCTTTCTGAGACAATAACTTCATTTGCGACTGCTTTTACAGTGATGCCTCGGGAAGGCTTCCAGTGACAGTCCAGAGTATTCCAGTGTCCTGAGCAAGTGATCAGCCGCCTGGTCCGGGCGCTCTTTCAGTGATTAGACTGTTGGACTGTGATTTCATGGCAGAAATCCCATGGCAGAAAAGCACGATTTGGGCGGCGAGGAACCACACGCCTAAGGGATACGGTTAGGAGCATTCTTCTTCATCTTTCATCTTGGAACGAGCTATAGGCTTTTTGAGAATCGCGACATTTCAATTTTCTTTGCAAACAGTATAACCTCTTTACGGTGACTGTTCATTAGAGATAAAGAACGTATCACACAAATTAAGAAACCTGAATGCTAGACCCACACAGACTGGCTCCCCTTCCCGAGATGCAGGCCCCCTTCTCCAGCCCACCCCCCAGCCCTGCTCACTACTGCCTACTAGAAGCCTTCTGGCCTCGCCATTACCTTTCCAGGCCTCAGCAGGGCTCCCGGGGCCTGCAACCACATCACCCCTCTGCCTTGGGCCCTGTTCCTCGGCTAACTCTGTGCTTTTGTTTCTTTCCTTCCATGATCATATTAAAGCAGACTTTTCTTTGTGACGCATCCGTATCTTTCTCACTTACATCTTCTGTCGGGGTGGCCTGCCCCTGCTGTGCTGTATACTCCTTTGCCAAGTCAATGTCTTTCCCAAGAATAAGTTATCAAGACTTTAGTTTTCTTCGAGTATCGTTGCTTTACAGCACAACGGAGTGGAGGCCACTGGGACTTCCCCAGCGCCCTCCGCCCCACCACGCGGGGTGTGGGTGATCACCATCCCAGCAGGGTGAGTGTTCACCACTGGGGCCGCAGGGGCATGGCTCTCCACAGCTGCCACCGCTGTGGAGGTGCCACCCGTGCAGCCGCCGCTGTGGCAGGAGCACACGATCCCCCTGCCCTGCACACCCTCTGCCTGTGCACCCCCATGCCTGCCCGGCGCGCTGGGGACCACGGGTCTCCCGCTCTGTACTGTTCCTTCTGCCTGAACTGGACCCCGCAGGGTGCAGCCTTTCAGTCAGGGTGCTGTCATGACACCACAGCAGAGGTCCCCCAAGGGCTCTCGTGGCTGGAGCGCTCACAGCTCGTGGGCTGGAAGCGAGCAGTCTATCTGGCTGTGTGCTTGGTCTGCATGATTTCACCTCCACCTCTTTGGATTTTCCTGCCATCTTTTTGCTGCTGTTTTCCACGTACATTCCACAGACGATTACATGACTTACATCCTCACAATTTATCAGTGTGCGTTCTGGCCCCAAATGTGGCTACCTCGGTGAACGCTCCGTGTGCACCTGAGCACGTGCACTCAGCGGCTGCTGCGGGAAGTGGTCTTCAGTGGGTGCCAGGACACAGTGCTCCTATTTCAGAAGGGCAGGTTGCTTTTGTTTAATGCGCAGTATATCAGGTTTTTGTTTTTCCCCTACAGTCACTAACCTCTTTGAGCAAAGCTTATGTGAAGTTCTAGGTTAAAAAACAAGTGCCTTGTTGGGGAGGTGCGCAGACGTTCATGACAAGGGTGCTACTTCCCACAGTCAGGTTAAATGAGTCGGTGTCGGCACATGGAGCACGTAATTAGGCAGCTTTCTAAAACACGAGAACGAGGCCAACGAAAATCCTGCATTAAACACTATGCTGCAGGAGTTGCTTTTCTTGGAACCACCATTTTAAATGTCCTGGTTTCCAATTATTTGAGGTACATTTGCGGGTTAACACAATTATCAGTATCCACTGCACTATAATAATATATGATAATCAACTTGTTACCTTACATTCCTTATGGGGAGAATTAATAAAAACTTGAAGACATCTGCTATTGTCATGGAGCACGGTCTGTAGTGGGTGCTCACATTTGTTTCTGATATTTTATTAAATACTTTATTAAATCAAGTTAGACTAAAAGTTAAACTTCTGAGGGAGACAATCAGACCACAGAGGTGCCTGTAAGCACGCTGTAGCGCTGACCTGGGAGTTTGCTAAGGGCAGGCCAGCGACCATCCCGAGTGCCCCCCAAAGCCATGTCTCGCAGCACGCTCCTCAGGGCACTGTGCCCGCTGGCTGCCCGTCCCATACCCACGTGGTGACCTCACGCAACGCCACATGCCAGACTAAGGCTGAGGTTTCACCACTCGGCCTAACCATTTAAGCTCACTCCAAGTTCAACCTGCACTGAAGTATAATTAAAGAAGAGCTGTCCAAGCTGCCAAGTCAACTCTACATTGTATGGACCATAATGTCTAACTGTGCTTAAATGATGAAACATCTAAGCTATATATTAATGATTCTAAAACCACACAGTCAGAGATGGTGCAAAGTGGCCCGCTATGAAGCTGCAGCAGGAGAGGCAGCCCTGCCACTCACACAGCGCCCTAGTCTGCAGCGCTTACTGTAAAGCCAGACACATCTGGACATGTTTTTTCAAGGACAAAGGCCCTGGCAGGGGTTCACTACTGCAGCTTTACCTGCCGCTTCCTTGCTCTGCAATCAATCCATAGATAAAATGTGATGGAACAGAAAGGCAGACAGAGTCACATAAACACTTTTTCACCTGTAGAACATACTTTTAAATGTATGGATTGCCAGTGACAGAAAGAGCTTTCCTGAAGAGTGGGAGAGGAATCCCTTCAAAAACTGGATTCCTCAGAGGCGAGGAAGTGGCCGGTCACCCAGCTGTTACGGGGTGACACGGAGAAGCAGCCGGGTCTGACAGACAGCGTCTGTTCTTGGTACTCGCACCCACCCACTCTAGGCCCACTCCCTTTCCTTGGATGCTGAATGGCTCATCTGGGACTCTCAACATGGTTCTTCTGTTCCTTTTATATCCAAACTGGCAATTGTTAAAGAGATGGATTTTTGTCACAAAATGTCCTGTTATCTCCACTGGAAATATTCTTCCCTCCTCCACCTCCTCTCAAACATAACTATGGTCGTCACCACCACCACCATCGCTGCGATCGTTACGAGTCTAAGAAAGCTTCTCCCAGCCCACTGGCCGCTCAAGCCCCACGAGGACAGCGCTGCTTCTGCCAAAACCCATTGTGAAGGAGAGAGTATGGCTTCACCTGAACACTGCGCCAACTTCCATATTTACAGGGACATTTGTCTTACCCTGAGTCCACCACCACCAGCGTGTTCACAACCACAGAACTGCTTTGCATAGCTACTGCGCTTTATAGAAAATATGAAATGTTTTTAGCTTTATCCCATTTAGTACAGTCATGTGAGATAATGAACTACACAATTTTCCTGATTTCCTAGCCAAAGAAAATGACTTTAGAAAAGAAACTAAAATGGCGAATCACTCAGCTAGTATACAAACAAAATCATCTAACTTCAGATTAGCATAACAAGCTCAAAAATTGAGTATTAGTTGTATTCTCTTCCTTATGCTCAATAGTCAATGCTAACTTTCACTTTCAGTTAAGGCTTTTCACTTACAGAAGTGGCTGCTGGCCGACCTCTCAATTCAACAGTAGACTCTCTGAGAGCGATATAAAATGAGGATTATCCGGAGTGTAAATGAAATTTTTAAGGTTTCTTTATGAATATATATTCCTCACAGCACTCTCTGAAGATGTGAAACTAGGTTACAACCCCCCAATCAAGTCCTTTGCTTAATTAACAACTTGATTCAGTTGCAAGAGCCACCTCTTCATACACTCCTTGTTTCTCCAGCACAGGGTCCAGCAACGTCAGTGAAAGCTCAGGACATCAGCTTGTTTCAGTACCCTCGTGTTGGATTTCTTTTGTATCATACTGCTAAAAATACTGTCCTCTTTTAAAAAAGACTTATTTATGTATACAAGAACTGGGGGACAGGTCAGAGGTGTGGTGGGTTATGAGGATTCACCACAGACAGGATGGGGTAGATTGACTGAAACACACTGCTGAAGGGAGCAGCAGGTGAGACAGGAGAGGTCTTCTGCGCCCTGTGGGTCACTCCCTGGCAGGGGACCGAACTTAGGCCTCAGAGGCCGCAGATGGCGTCACAGCCCTGCGACTTAACCTCTTGCACCACCAGGGAGGCCTTTGTCCGATTTTTATATGACTTATAATATACACGCGCACACATAATAGTCCTATTATATAGGTATATTATATATAAATAGTCCTATTTGTTTTCAGTTGTTCACAAACTCCCCTCAAAAACAGGATTCTAATATCACAAAGGAAGCAAAAGCTAGTTTTTATCATTTGTCTGTTCAATTATTCTTTCCAAAATGAAAATTTGAGAGTGTTCTTAGTATCGATACTCCAGGATAACAGCGTTCACATAAATAGTGCTTACAAATAACTAACAGCAATATCAGGAACTCAAACAATCTCCCCTGTAAGGCACATCTCCTCCTCATTCTAGATCAACTCAGCCTACACAAATCACCCTCAGAACTGGAAATACAGTCCTGATTCCTTCTGAATCTAAAGCGGTACCTGAAAATTCATGTACAACTACGGGCTAAGTAAGACCAGTAGGAGGGCAGTCTGCCAATGTCACAGGAAGACTGGGCACGACCCTCTGTCGCCTCCTCCCGCATCTGCCCTCAGACCTCCCAGAAGACCACTAACACTTAAGGAGCAGGGGACCTCACGGCCTGATCCTCAGATGTCAACAGTCCAAAGTGGGGGAAGAAAATTCTGCAGAAAGGAAGAACTTTCTCTCGTTCACACTGCTTGGGAGAGAAAGAGGTAAAGCTGTCCCGGATCCATGGGCTCAGTCCTACATGTCAACACTTTCAAAGGCGCAGGTAGGGTCATGAGTGACCAAGTCTGTGAGGAGGGTGTGGGCGAGCCACGTGGAACAGCCATTGAGAAACGACACAGCAAAAACTCAGTGAAGGAAGCACATGAACCTTCTGTCACCTTATATTTCAACTTAAATAATTTCAGGTAGCCTTAAGAATTCATTAAGCAAGCTTCTCTTAATTTGTGTATAATAATTTATAAAATGAAGGCAAATCAGTCCCGTAAATGATAGGCCACTTAAAAAGCATAAAGTATTTACAGTGTGCTAGGAAAACTACCGTAACGATCCCTTTTCTGTTTCCAGCGTTTGCAGAGCACCAGCTGAATCTCAATCGCTGACTCCAACGAACCTACAGGAGATGGCAGTGATCATGGAGAAATACCCCAGCCTGCGGATGCTAAGACCGCCAAGGCCTTGCATGTCTGCCGCGTGCGACAATGCATGCTTCCCGCTGAGTCACGGCTCCCTGTGAGGCGCCTGTGGGACGCAGCGCGGCAGGTGCAGGCTGACCCCTGCTCCTCACCGCGGGGTGCAGAGCCACGCCAGCGTGGGCCCGCAGGCTCCAGCAGCACGGGTCAGGCGACAGTGGCAGGAACACACCCCTCTCCTCTCCTCCTGCGGGCAGGCAGTTTGCCACAGGATGCTTTTGATTCCACTACAATTCCTATAACAGTAAACCACAAGTGCGTTTTTATTTGCATCACCCAGAAACGCCAGCCTCGCAGGCACTCCGATATCATCTGCTCAATACACCCCTCGGAAGCAGACACCCACTCACTGGATCTGACCCAGAGGCGCCACGAAGTAGCGGGAGGGCTGTGGCATGTGCAGGAACTGCGAAGGGCTCGGGCTTCTTCCCAGTCCGCACAGGCTGGAGTCGCAAGTAAAGGAGTGGGCGCAGCCTGCAGGCGGGGAGCCCGCCCCGCTGAGGAGTCGACGGGAGCCTTGTGCAGGACGCACTCACTGCTGTGGGGCGCCCACCTCGCTGGGGCAGTGCGAGTTGGGGTGTCACTGCTGTCATCTAGCTATGTGGAGCTCCCTGGAGTAAAATAACTAACAGGGTGGCCAGTGTCCTCTTTGGGGTTAAAATGCACGGATTCCAGTGGGAAGCAGCGTTCTTATTGTGTACTCACTTATGCATAAATACTTATTCTGCATTTCCAGGGCTAAATGTTAAGCATTTAATCACGGAGGAGATGAGGTCCTGGCTCTGGGATGAATTATTTTCTAATAGAGAAAAGGAAACTTGTAAACAAATCAATTATAACGTGTCACATGAGGCGCTCCGGCAAAGAAAGGCCCGAGGAGAGTGCAGGCGAGGACAGCGGCGCTCCAGCCACGCGCCCCCCAGGGCCAGCTGGGGGAGGAAGCCAGGCCCGACTTCCAGTCCTGCCGTGGGCCCAGGCCTCCCTCCCGCCTGTGAACACATGTCTAAGTAGGTACTTTCCCACTGAAACATACATGGCTCTCTCACCTCTGCAGTGACAGTCAGCTTCTATGCTGATTACAACCGAAATGAAAGGATGCACAAAATGAAGAACGATGTAAAAAAATAAAAAGTAGAATACACAAAAATAAATCTACAGCACTTATTGCTAAAAAAAAAATTCTATTTTGTTCCTGATAGACTCTAGAGTATCACAGAATAGCCAAGAAGTTTGTCTTTGGATCGGATCCTGCCTCGAAACCTGCCACTTGTTACCTGGCTCTTGATGCCTCTGCTTCCATCCCTCCCAGGGAATGACAGCATCAGAACACAGGCATGGCATGGAAATTACATGAGCCGTTGTCAGGAAGTTACCAGGAACCCCGGAAGCACTCAGTCTACTGGCAAACTTACCACTACTCCTAGGAACAAGGTCACAGTTTGGGGGTGCGTCCTGGGAATGTGTCAGGAGAAGTAGGTTTGGGTGGAATTGTGACCGTGACCATGAACATGTAGCCTGAGGCCAGACCCACCCTCAGGGCGCCATTTACAGCAGAGACGGCAGACTCAGTCATGTCCAAGTCACTGAGACCCGCACCAAGCCATGGCAAGGCCCGAGCACATGGCGCTTTCACTTCAGGATGAACCACCTTCTTCCTTTACTCAGTCTTCCTGGGCACGGGCCACGAGCACGAGTGCTGACTTCTTCCCTGCTGTATTTCTTCATGTGTTAGCTACACAATCTTACTTCCACGACACAGAGGCAAGGAACAAGCAGTCTTGCTGCTGAAGCCTACAGCCTGCCTTTGCCTCACTCTCTAACCTGCTAACACCTGTGCCCCGGCCTGTGTCCCGCCATGAAATAAGAAAAACGCAATGAAGGAAGGCTCCAGACAGTGGTTCCTGATATTCTTGTTTTATGTCACTCTAGTCTGTGTCATATAAAGAATGTATTTCATTTCCTCCAAGCAAGGTAACTTCTCTCTGAAGAAAATGATTCATCATTCAGTTTCTTTTATTTGATTCTTTTATTTTTCTTTACCTTTTATGAACCTCTGGGAACAGCTACTCATAATTTCTCCGTTAATAACTAGTTAGGCTTTTGAAATTTTCTGATAAAAGAATCCGGTGGTATTGTGTGAGGTGACTAACCAAATTTCTGTTGTTTGCAAACCGCTCTAGGTCTCTCTCTAGTCGAGGGAGAGGGGAGAAGGGAGAGCCGGGTGGAGGAGTTCCCATGTGGAGGATTCTGGTGGAGGCGTGTGGGTCTCTGGTGCTGGCTGTGGTGTGTTCACCAAAGAGGTGTGACCCTCTGCCTCTGAGTCCCGTAGAGTGTTGTGAACCAATGTGACCTCAAAAAAATCCATGAAAGGGGCACATGCGGCCGTGTGCGCACTGTGAAGTCTACCTGCGGATACAGGGAAGGGAACAGAGTCAGAACCATCCAGAGCCACTGAACTACGCGCTGGCCCAGCAGGAGAGTGCCGGCGAACAGGCCGCACACTCCTCGGGACCTCACTTGATTTGTGCTAGTGAAAGCTGTGTTCCGCCAGATCTCCTGCGGCATACAGGCCCTCGCTGACCACAGCAAGGCTAGTCTCACATTAGACTACCCGCCCCGAGTCCCCACTGCCTCTGCGCCACCTCACGGAAGGGAGATGTCCCTGCCACAACACACTGCAGCCAGCACCCCACGCCACCTTTACCAAGAGATACAATGTAATGTAATTTTCTGAGTTCCCTCCCTTGTCTTAGGCAACAGTTCTTGGTCTTACAGGCTTGAGGAAAACAAAAGACATTAATGGTCTTCAGTGACGCTGGCTCACACTACTGTAAGTGCTTCTGAGTCGGCAGTGTCCTTTCGTCAGTGCATGCTTAGGTCACTGCTCCCTGCCCCCCAGGCTGCGTGCCCGGAAAAACACAGGTTAGGGCTTCAAGAGCCAAATGGCGAGTGTCCATTATTAGCAGGTACCCAAATGTGACCCCCCGGGACCCTCCCACTGTGGCGCTGCCGCGAACCCAGCGCCGGGGAAGACTTGATCTACAGTTCCAGCCGCCAGAGCCGGGAGCTAGTTTCTCTTGCTTGTATCGCAGTCTGTAATGCTCTGTGTGCTGCCTTAATGAACTAATAAAGGAACATTTTCTTGAACTTGTTTGTTGGGAAATATATTACCTGACAGCATTTCAAATTCCTTGCTAAATTTCAAGCGACGGAAGCTAATTATCTTTATGCCTCAAAGTCACATCTTGTGGTGTTGGAAATGTAGGTAGTTTATTTACCTGCTTTAGTGAGAATGAACACTGGTGGTCTCTGATATCAGGTATTCCATCCATTTTTATCAAATACTGGAAAGTATTGGCTTTAGGTTGTCTGAGGAATCAGTATGTCATGAACATCTGAATGTCTCTGAAGTCTAGTCTAATTCATTATATCACCATAAAAGTGGTGAAGGGAGATCAATGTCAAATTTGTTTTTGCAAGGCAGGTACTATGATAGTAAGTCAAATTAAGTTGATTACTGCAATTCTCACTGTTGCTATCTGGATGCTTTTCTTTCTTTTTTTTTTTTTTAAATAAGAAAACTAGATTGAAAAAATGCACATACAATTAAAAACATAAATATATATATATAAAAAGCAAACTAGCCTGAGACAAAGGGAGTAGGCTCCTATTTCTAGTCATTAATCTCTAGGATGGAGAGATGAAAAGGAAACATTCTCCAACATGAAGTTCAAGCCACAGGGGAGCTGGGCAGGGAAGCGGGGCAGCTGTTTCTAGTGGAGAGCCAGGCGGGGCAGAACAGGCGCATGGCGGGCCGGGAGAGAGCCATGTCTGGGAAGCTGCTGAGGACAGTGATGCCTGGAAGCCAGATCACGCCCGGTGCCAGCTGGAGCCAGCAGCAACGCAAGACCTGCGCGCAGTGCAGTGAGACCGCGTTTCCAGAAGCACTCGCATCACTTCCAGCACCCCCAGGAGCTCCCAGGACGCGACATGCCGGGCCAGTGAGCAAATCCTCCCATCTTGGGACCAACAATAAGTAAAGGCTGTGATCATTAATTCCTTTTTTTCCCACGGAGTGTGCATTTAATGAATGCTTAACAGATGTGGCCAGGCTGGGCTGGGCAGACAACTCTGCCTTTAACCCTCGTAGCTCACTCTGAGCTAGGTGGAACCGGATCCATTGTAAACACCAGGGCTTTATAAACTGGCATTGCAAATGCCATCGACATTTGAATTAACATTTTCTGCCATTCCATAATTACTTAATTATTATCAATTAAGAGTGTGGCATGAGCATATGGTAGCTGCCACTTGCTCGTTTCTTCCTCTTAATTTGTTACTGCCATTCATTTAGCAGAGAGTGGGGTCAGGTAAGTTAACATAGCACGAGGCTGTCTGGGGAGAGTCACTCACCGCTTAATGTCCACAGAGACCAGGGCTGTATAGTTAAATCCATAGTGACCGTCCAAAGCAGGCACAAGGCAGACAGCAGGCGAGTGAGTCCAGAGGGGAGGAGGGCAAAGGGCACTGGCTGCTTAGAGGGGACAGAGTGCTACATGTCGGAGGAAGTCTCGTCTCCATGAAAGAAAGCATTTGTTCTAATCTTGCTAAATATAATTCTCCTGCAAGTTTGTGCTATTCACTCACCAATACTTATTTGAAGCCACATTTGATAGAGACTGCCTCTCACTTAACCTAGCTCACCCGTGAAGGATTGCTGAAGGCCTGTTCTGTGGCAGGTGCTGCTGCGGCCTCGGCCAAATGACAGCGCTGGGCAGCTCGCACCCTCTGAAGGGAGAGCGGGCTGGACGGCAGGAGAGGACCGATGAGGAAAAGGGCAGCAAGAAAGTTAAAGGGCGGTATCACACGTCCTGGGACTCAGGAGGAATCACCTTGAGGCTGTCACCCCTGCGACTTTCAGGCGTCCCTTCTGCTGACTTGTTTGCCCACCAGTTTCTTTGATGTGGCTTGTTTGTGAAAAACAGTTAATGGAGTGAGGAAGAGGAGGGTATATGAATCAGGGTGGTAACTGCCTAGCAATGAAAGTATAAACCACCATAGGTAAAGTCATCGGCCAGAATATTACCCTTACACATTTCTGACTTCACAACATGAGCAAAGTACACCTTGTTCTTGAAGGGCTTTGCGTTAAGCTCTTTGTCATTTATAAAAATATGAGTCTGAGTGTTAAACTTAACAGAATCAATAAATGCTTAATTCCTTGACAGTTTGAACCATTACAGTCGTAGGTTCAATAAATTTATGTTGTTCTTTACTTGTGGGACTTTTTGAAATGATTTAAATTATTTGGAGGCCAATAATAAATTTAAGTCAGAAAATTTGAAAGCAACCAGAAAGAGCTCTCAACTAAAGCAGCCCTACAAGAAATGCGTCCATTCTGGCGATGGGGGAGGGCATATACGTCAGTTTTAAGGATAAACAAGCCGGGAACACGCAGCAGTAAGAATGAAAGAGCAAAGCGGTGGTACCACACGTCCTCACCTCAAGCTACACTGTATTGCGCCTGTGATCAAGCTAGTGTGAGCAGAACACAGAAACACTGACCAACGGAACAGAACAGAAAGAACAGAGATAACCCCATACAAACGCTGACTGTTCGTCTTTGCCAAAGGAGACATGACTACACCCTGAAAAAGAGCCTCTTTAGCAAACAGTGTTGAGGAACCATGGATACATGCAAGGAAAAAAAGAAAAAAAACAGACTCAGACTTAACTCCATACACAAAAATGAAGTTCCCAGTGACAGACGACCGGATAAGGAAGCTGTGGAATGTATACTCAAAGGAACAACCTCCACTGGGGAAGAGGACGAAACAGTGCTTTGGCCACCAGTGGACGAGTGCTGAGGTGATCATGCTGAGGAAACAAGGCCGAGCATGAAAGTTAGCTGTCACATGGCTTCATGGACTACAACTGACCCAAAACATATTCTGGCAGAGGCAGCAAAAATTAGCTGGAGAACCAGTGAAAAATGCACTGGCTACCACCGGGAACGGGAGGAGCTGGGGGCCGGAGGGGGCAGGGTGGGGCCACAGGTCCGCCTGAGAGTGAGTAAAGCATGCGCACATCTGTCACCCCAAAGTTGGAGAGACAGGTGACAACAGACAGCTGCTCCCCAGCCCCGCAGCACAAGTCTGGTCCTCAACAAGTCTGGTCGTTTGCTGACAAGGAAACTGTCTAAAACGCAGCTTTTCTAGCCGCGGGAGTCGGGCGCTTTTCCCTCTCTGTAGTCACATACTGCCCTCTGCTGGCACCCCTCCTGCAGCCTGCAAGCACCCGACCACCCAACACCTGCCCTCCTCTCTGTGCCAACTCCTCTGCCCCCTCAGACTCACAGTTCATTTGTATTTTGTTTTTAGGAAGGAAATACATTTAGATTCTGTGGAGGCAGTGAATTTTCATGCTGGTTGCCTGTGCACTGAACTATCAGCAATACATTACATCTGAATGAGGTAGCGCACAATCTCGGGGCCATGCACGAGGGACCTTGCGCATGACCCAGTCCTACTTTAAGTGAGCATCTTCACTGTCAGAGAACCACCAGGGAAGAGGTCCCCAGTGTCGGAGACTTAGTGTATAGCATAGAGACAGAGAGGGGACAAAGACGCAGCAGGTATGGCGGATACACAGCTTCACAGAAATGCAACTTCTATTCCCCCCGAAACCAAAGAAATCTGGCACTATCTCATTTAAAAAATGCGTTAACAGGAGGTCCGCTGAAGTGAAACAGTTTGAAAAGCACACATACAAGAAAACGAGGTGCGGGCGGGCGGGAATTTTCAAGGAGGAAGAATACAAGGAACCGCTGCTGGCGTATGCGTCTCCCTCGCTATCGAGTCAGACATGTCTGGGGCCAGCAGGGGATCAGATTATGGACCTGGGTCACGAAGCATTAGCACCACATCATTCACTAGGGCGGTTCTCCCGGCCAATTTCTGCCTATTGAGTGATCTAATTATTTGGCTTTTCCTGCTCTTTCTTAAGCAGGAGACTGAAAATGGCTCCACCGATAAGAATACCAGACCCATCTGAGGGCTATATTTCTTCCTATGAATTAATAAATACAGAATCCGATTAGTGCATGTTTCTTTTCCATTGGACCAGACTCACTCAGCCTCCCTGATGCTGGTCATGCCAACACAACTGTCCTCTCAGATGGGCAGTTCACACGCAGGCCTCGGACACGCGCCTGGTCAGAGGCAGGCGCTGGGGCTTTTCTAGTGGCCGGAGGAGCCCCCAGCCCCCACATCCCTCCCTCGAGAAGTTGTGCTGCGATTCCTGGGAGCTGGGCTCTGCTTCCTGTATTCACTGCTACTCTACATGGTGTCTACATGGTGTGTAGCAAAATTAAATAGGCGCACTCAGCTCTGATGAAGGGAAGATAGACTCAAACATTGATGAACTGCGTAGAACCAGCGCTGTTTCCACAGACTGACTAAAACATGACCAAAGAAGTAATCAGAGAACTTCTAAGAGGTGCCTCTGCTCCTCCCTCCCAAGATAACTAACAGGAGGTGGGCGCAGCTTTCCTGTAGAGAATTACTCCATCTCTTCTCAGGAAGAGGACTTGGGGGGTGGGGCTGCACCAAGGTCGGGAGACATGATTATTTTCAGTGTGAACCTAACGTTCTAGAATACTTCACACAACTAGGCAAAGTGAATCTGATGAAGCCTTCAGTCTAGAAATTTACCAATTCTGTGACCCAGGTAAATCTGTCCAGAAAACAGAGAGTGTGTGAAAAACGGAAGTATTCATTCCGAGGCAGGGAAAGCTGCAGACGTGAAAACTAGCTGTGCGATGAGAAGACCTCTCAGTGTCCGGTGTGGCACTGAGCCTACTGTATCATTTTGCTGTACGGAATACTGAACTCTGCAGAAATAGTCAACAAGATGTCACAGAAAATGCTCACCCTATTAGCAGCTTTCTAAAGACAAGGCTTAAGCATTTTTGCACCAGAGGGTAATTTATAAAGTCGACTACCCACTCACACACAGTTCTGAATTTCAGTAACATTATGCGCGCCATTTTATGGATTTGAAAACGATGCCATTAATCCGGGTGTATTTTCACGTGGATCCCAACTGAGACCACCTCTGCTTACCTGGTTGAAATAGCTACATGCTGTATACTTATTTGGGGGACTTTTCCCAATTTCTGGTGGAATTATCACAGAGAAATGAAACGTACGAATAAGACAAAGGGAGGAAGGGGCTGGGGTGAAAAGCACTGGGGTGGATTCCTTCTATGGCACCAAAGTGCAGAGGGAAAAGGACTGTGTATGGTTCTCAGCTGTTTGACGAGAATAAATGAAAAACTATGGAAGGAAGTTGATGAGGAAGAAAAAAGAGAAAATAATTCAGATTACAAATAAAAAACTGATGAGGCTTCTTCCTAAGCGAGGATTTCGAAACCATGATCAATTCTTCATTGAAGACTGGCTTAGCTTCTTAGAAAGATTTAAAAACTCAGGGCTCTGGAAGCACACGTCGAAAGCGGAGAGCAGGTCAGAAACAGGGACACAAAACGGAGAGGGAAATGGGCAGGAAGCTGGGAAAGGCCGCCCACTGCGGAGACGCTGGCTCCCTGTGACGGCCAGGAGAAAGCGGCCACGCAGGGTAAGGTAAGATCTCGTGACTCCCCAGTGTTGATGCCTTTGCGCAGAGCTTTATCACCGAGGGGGGCAGGGGGGCCCTGGGTACCAGCAACTCCGGCCCGACAGCGCGGGCCCAGCTGGGCTGCCAGCTCACCACACAGCTGAGCTCCCTAGGCCCTGCCGCAGGGAGGTGTTTACTGCAGACGACAAACTGGCAGCCCACTCGTCACACAGCTGATCAGCACATACCTAACCACTACTTTGATTCATGAACGCATCAAGGCATGAGCTACAAAACAGACAGCGGTGAAATGGAAGAGACATCTGAGAGGTGACAGCTCGAAGTCCTAGTCACTGAGAGTAAGGAAACCCGTAAGCACTCACAAGTAGGCCTGGAAATACGCAAAAAGTAAGTAAAAGCAGGTTGGGGACGGGCTGCACGCCCACAGGTCCTCACCCCTTAGTGTGAGCGGACAAAGGCCGAGCGACTTCCCGAGGGAGGTTCCTCTCTCAAAGAGCTCCATGCAGCTTTCTGCTTTGCGAGCCTGCGCTGGCACGGGTCTCTGTGCGTGGGGTCACCGCTGTCGCGCACGCCCACGCCGGCTCCCGCACTGAGGCCACAGCTAGGAGGTGCAGAGGAAAAGGGAGGCAGCCCCCCCAGACGTCAGGCACATGCACCCTCAGTCAGAGTCCCAGGGAGTAGCACCCACTCCAGATCCCAAAGCTGAAACACCAGAAGCAGATGTTACTGCGGATGAAGAGCACGAAGCCGCCGCCGACACTGCTGGGGGTGCAGACTGGACGGGCGCTGGGACGACAGTCTGCAGGTTGCTTAAAATACTAAAAACAGAGCTACAGGTGACCCGGCCCTTCCACTCCCACGGGGCTACGCAAGAGGAAAAACGCCCATTCTAAGGGATGTTGCACCCCACGTTCACGCCGCACCCACACAGTAGTTGAGGTGTGGAAACAGCCGAGCGCACGGCAGAGACGGCACCCGCTGCTCGGCCACAGAGACGCGAGCTCTTGCTCCTGGACTCTTCATAGTCTTATTTCCAATTTGTTCTTGGCTTCCTCCTGCGTTGCTCTCTGCAACACACCTAGTTTAGCTTTTCCGTTTTTCCTGCTAAGCGTTTCTCAAGTCGACACCTTGGTGCCCGGCGCTCGCATCGCAGCCCCCTGCACGTCCACAAAAGCCTGGGTTTCACTTCACGACAGCCCGGTCACAGCAGTTCATCCAAACGAAGGCTTTAAGGTCGAACTTACCGTCCACAAGGACTAACGCATCGTGTTTAAAACACAAAAGACTGCACATTCACGACTAAAAACCTCCTGTGTTACAGATGCCCACAGAGGGCCCAGAAGCTGCATTTTGAGTCCTGTCAGCCTGACCCTTCACCCTGGCCATCAGAGTGCAGGCTCCCCGCCCCCTCACTGTCCCACCTTCGCACGTCTTCGCATCTGCTGCTTCTACCAGGCCCTTTCCACACTCTGACCGCAAGCTCATCTCCTTAAAATGTTTGCTCAGAACTTGTCTCTCCACAGGGGGCTCCCCGCCCCCTCACTGCCAGGGAGTTAGCCCTGCTACTGTGACCGCAGCGCAGCACTGCTCAGCGCCGCCTCCCCGGCATGCCAGCGCCTGGCTCTGCACCAGTAAGTGGCTGCTGCACCGATTTCTTGTAAACAGGCATGTTTAGGGGACAGAGTGGCAGCAACAAAGCAGAGAACTGGACAAAGGGCACTGAGGATAAAATGCTCCAACCATAAAGCCAGAGCCCTGTGGGCTCCACAGCAGAGGAAGCGGGAAACCGACGCACCTGACAGCACAGCACACCCTGTGTGAGCAGTGGTCCGGTGGCACCTGCTGGCACCTGCTGGCAGCAGCGCGTGAGCTCCGCCGGCCTGCGCCAGCCTGACTTCCTACCTGGCCCGGGAGCGCGTGCCTCGGCAGGGCTTCGCCTCACGGCGGGTGGCGACACTGGCCGTCTTCCCAGGGCTGGACTCGTGACCTGCAGGGGCTAAGCCGCCCGGCCCCGTCAGCACCGCCGGTAGCAGACTTCAGGCTTCAGTCCTGGGGAGCAAAGTGACCTCAGCGGGGCTACACCACACGCGTGGCACTTTGCATGCCTGCAGCCGCCCCCTCCCCTCAGGGGGGCTGGCCTGCCCGGCACCCCGCTGCTCTGCTGGGTGGCGACTGCCCTAGCCAAAGGGCAGCGGGCGCGGGCAGCCTCCCCTGAGAAGGGAGGTTTCCGCTCAGGCTCAGCCGAGGCCAACACCCTCGTTTACAGGAGGAACCTGGTGGTTCAACTGCAGCGTTGTTTCTCCCACCGACTCTGGGCGTTTCCCGAGGGCCCAGAAAGCGAAGGTCATTTCCCTCATAACCGCGGGCGGGGCAGTCGCGAAGCCGTCGGGTACTCAGGCCCGGAGGGGCGCGGCATCGCAGCAGGGTCGCGGTGGCTGAAGTCCAGCACCGGCCACAAAGCCCGGAGGGACACGGCGCCGCGCGCGAGCGGCCTCGCGCACACGGCCGCTGTCTACTGGCTCGTGAAAGCGCCGGCGCGGGCG
>NW_004567122.1:937864-952331 GCF_000260355.1 Condylura cristata
GCGCACGTGACGGGCCCGACTTCGAGGCGCCGAGGCCCAAGCCCGGGCTGCTCTCACCGAAAGGTGCTCGGAGCCCAGGCGGCGGCCCGAGAGGGCCCCAGAGGGCCTCGTGGCCGAAGTGCAGACACCCTCCTCTCTAATTCACAGACTGGACTTCACTGAGCCCCCACTTCCGGGGGGGGGTATGATCATTCGGTTGTATCCAGAGAAGAAACTGGAATGCTTGTTTTTGTCAGAATGAGCGACTTGCGCAGGCGGCTCTCCTGGGTGACAAGCACTGCCCACTCCTAGATGCACTTACTCACTCTTGGAAGAGTTAAAACCTGAAGTTGCCATTCAAGATGAGATCTGAGGATCTGCGGGTGATTTTAAATCAGTATTTCAGAGGGTGACGCCATGCATGTGTGACCAGAGGCAGGTGTCAAGTTGGTAAGTCGCCTTCACCCTGAAGAACGGATACAGGATGAGCAATTCTAGTTCAATGAAAATTGAAAAGGGGCAAGGAAGAAGGGCCTACGTGGCCCAAATTACCTATCCAGGATGATGGGGACAGGTGGGAAACACTGCTGAAAACAAAGGCTAAAGGGATTTGGGGGCAGGAGAGGTGAACTACGGACCGATAATGTTTAAGATATTTATAAATCTGGAAAAAAAAAACTTAACACATGAAATACTGATTTACAACAAAGAAGGGAAAGAATAAGAAACAGTACATGTCGAAATGCATATGAGACTTATTTATCTCCTGCTCCACAGAAGAGACAACAATGTAGGGAAACACCAGCACAACACTCCCTAGAAATACCAACAAAAATCCAAAAAGAAGTATAAATATGTTTGGGCCTCCTTGGTGATGGTACAGGAGTTAAAGTCTCGGTGCTGTTAAGCTATTGCCAGCCATCGCAGCCTGAGTTTGACCACACAGCACAGCAGACCTCTCCTGTCTCGCCCACTGCTCCCCTCAACAGCCATTTCAGTAGATCTGCCTGTTCTGCTCCCCACTCTGACTCTGGGGAATCCTTATCCCCTGCACCTCTGGCCTAAACCCCACTTCTTGTATGCATAAAAAATAAAGATAAGTATGAAACTTTTAAAGGAACAAATAGAAAACATCAAAATGAATTTCTTGGCCTCTCCCTTACCAGTTTCTGAAGTACTCAACACAAAAGGCAAAGGTCGCCAGACAGGATAGAGACCTGAATACACACCCCAAACAGGCCCACTTTCACTCAAACGGGCTGAAAAAGGGAAATAGGTGAGGTGTCAGGAAAACACCCAACTGTCAAAGTGGAGATAAACAGGAAATCTTCTGCGAGAAATCTACTCCAAAAGGAAGGCAACTTTGTTTGAAGAGTTCATGTACCACTTGCAAATGTTCCCGAATGCACTATACGAGTGCAGACGAACAGAAAGGGAAACAGACACATTCAGTCCCCACTTTTGCGGTAATTAAAGCACCACCAGTGGAGACAAAGCATCATCATCAAGTCAGCCGCACTGACTGATGGGCACTCAGTTACTGCAGACCTCACGTCTTTTCAGGTACAGGCAGAAATTCTATGGGCCTTGAAATGGAAGTCAAGCATATTTTGAAATCTTAAACAATGACTGCATACTTTGCTGTACCCCAATGTTATCTCCAATTAAAAAACCAATCTTGCCTCAATAAAAAGCAGTATAATTATTTTATTGAAGTTAATGTTGGCATTATGACCCTGTATACGATGGAGGGGTACAGATTCTCACCTCTTCACATATATTACACACCACACTCACCACCAAGTCACCCATAATCCTGTGCAAGAGGATAAAGATTGATTAGAAAACTTAAAAATATTTTGGTAGTTAAGTGCCCAACCTCTTAATCCAACATAGGTAATTGAGAAAACACTTTGAAGTTCTCATCATATTTAACATGAAAGACTTTCCTTTCCCCTTAGGCTGCAAAGAGTGAAGGATGTCTAGATACTCACTTGTCTGGCCATCACTTTTCTTTGGTCTAGAAAGTGCCATGATGGAAGAAACAGAATGAAGAGTGCGTGGCATTTAAGCCCTTTTTGATTAAATTCTAAAACCGGCTAAACTGATTGGTGATAGGAGAAATGAAATGAGCGGATATTTGGGGGGGGGGGTGCAATGAGGACCCCCCTGGATCTGTGGACTGGTCGTCGGATGTGTTAATTCGATGACCATTCAGTTGTGTTTCCTACTGTCCTGAGGCTTCACTGTCAAATCCTCCTAAGCTCCCCTCCTTCCAAAGTGGTGTGCTCTTCCCCACTGTCACAAAACTTCCATAGCTGGCTCTGGAAGTGTGTTTATGAGCACAGGAGACAGGCAAGAAATAAAAATGTGGCTTATAAGGGCGAGGATGGTGCATTCGTCTGAAGCCTGGTGGACAGTTCTATAAGAAACACCTCTGTAGCTGGAAATTGAGCAGCAGTGGCTTGCACGGGGGGTCCCCAGAGGCTGGTCCCTGCTGTGGCGTCCAGAACAAGAAACAAGCCAGATGGCGCTTACAGTGAACCAGTCTGGGAAATGGGCCATGGTCAATGCTTTAATTCAAAGGCGGGTGCGGCTCTCGATTTGGGGGAAGAACCTGCAGGGATAGAGGTGACCATCAGGAAGGGCTTCCCCGTTATCAAAAGCAATGGCCCCAAAAAGGCGCCTTTGGACAACAGCACCCCACAATGAGCCAGTCCTCTCTGCGGCTTCTGTAACTGGACCAGCGGTCACCCAGGGGTAGTGACATCCGGGTGTGACTGGAGAGACGCCATCACAGAATGCCCCGACAGTGAGAGGTGACTGCCGAGGAGGGGCAACCAGGAGTGTTTTTGGCCTCAGATGAGCCTGATTTAGAAATCTCCATGAAGAAGATTTGGCTTCTGAAACCAACTAATAAAATGAGCCATGTGAAGATGACTTATTCCATAAGAAGGCTATTATATGCACAGAGTCTTGAGTATATTAATTATTTTGAGAATATTTATAAAGGCAAGAGATAGTTTCCCTCAAAAGGATTAGGAAACGAAGCCATATGTAAGGACAATACCCATCAGAATCGTCTTTTAGAAATCTTGGCTGTAGTTACGCACGTGGAAAGAGAAGGGGTCACCCCATGTGGTCGGAGGTGGAGAAGTGGACGCCCCGTGGACCCGGGGAGTCCACCCAGAGCACCCATTTGTCTTCCCCTCGAAGAAACGTTACCACTTCCTGCTAGTTCCGAGTGCTGCACCCGTGTCCGGTTACCAGTGCAATGTGTTTTATTAATGCACCTTTATGCTAAGTATAGAGCCACAGAGGGACAGTTCTAGTCTTTCTTCCGGGTTTTTAAGGAAATCCCTCCGTTTTCTTCTGGTGTGCATAGCTTCTGCTGGTGCACACTCTGGCTCTTCTCTCAGGCCTCCTGCACAGATGGAATCAGCCTCTCCCAGCCCCCAGGGTGCTCTACAAGTGGCCTCTTACTGCTTCTCATCAATTGATTAATAATAACACACCCTGGGGTGTTTGTTAAGAAACTCCACCGAGAACCACGCAGTAACGTAGGTCTACATGTGCCCAACAACGCAATCTCATTACGTATCTAGTATTTTCTACTGTCTGTTACGGAACCTTGGCACCAGGATGAATTTTTCACTGCTCTATCGCCATAACAACATTAATTCAAATGATCTGTCTTTGGGTTGAACTGGATGAAATCAGAGCACCTCATATTCTTACTCTCCTGTGAGTCATCTATATTACTACCGCGTTGCATACCATTTTGGTCATATTTCATATGACCCCCCAAACCCCCAAACGCTACCAAGTCCGTAAGACTGTCTGCATGTGCGAATGCAGACAGGCTTCTAGAAGTTAAGTGACTTGTTATATAACAAGTTCACAGTTAGTAACCGAGGTACGAATTGTACAAAGGATTCCAATGCTCAATCTCGACCCATAGGATAACAAAACCTATTTTACGCCAAATAGCTCTCATTTGAAATGCCTCCATGGCCACAACGCTCGCCAGACGACTCCGGGCAACACAGAACACACTGGAGCGTTTCTGGAAAAAGGCGGCCCTGGTGCTGGGCTGGCAGGGGTGAGAGGTCACTAACAAGTCCCCCTCCCGGTCTCCCCGCACCTCCAGGTGTCTGGCCACTCGTCTGGGATCTCTTCCACTTGCTCTTCAGTGTACCCCTCACCGCAGTCTCAAGTCTGGGAGCTGAACCCGCTTACCCAACCACAGTGACTGCGAGGACAGCTAGAACCACAGGAAGCTGCACCTTGAGGACAACTGCAAGAGCAGTGAGTGCAAGGCCACCCCAGCCCCAGCACTGTCAGGCTGCTGCCCAGAGGGAGGGGACAGCCGGAGCCAGGACAGTCACCCCAGAGCCACACTCTCTCCCCAGCCCCTAGTCCCTGAAGGAAGCCCCCTGGAGAACTGCACCTCCCCGCAGCCGCTGGCCATCCCCGGGGCAGGCCAGCGTCCTGCACTGACCGCTGCATCCCACTTCCCCATTCTTTGGTGACCAGACCCTCCGCTGATAAAGCTCCTTGCCCTGTTGTGAGTGGTGTGTGTGTGTGTGTGTGGGGGGGGTTTCCTGTCAGGGTACAAGTGGACATACTGTTCTTTCTAGTGCCAGTGGACTACATTTTGTTCATTTTCCATTTCTTTCTTTCCTTTGATCAACTTTAATCACAGCTATTATTGTAATGTTCAGATTCCTTCCTTGTAAAATTAGAGGTGATTAAAATCCTACTTCCAAAATTTACTGAGCCGCTACAGAGACAGTGTATGTGGAAAGTGTTTTCCTAGTAGAAAAAAACACAATAATTTAATTCTTAGTCAATCTCCTTCATTGTCTATTGATGACTTACAATTTTGCACATCTATATGTACGTAACTATGTGCACGTATATGCACACATGCTCACACATGAACTTATTTCCACACACGCAGATGCATGTGCCTCTATATGTACATATATATTAAGAGAAAGAGAGAAAAGATGAAGGGAAGGGGGAAGAGAGAATTCCCTGGAGAGAATCCTAAAAGTGAGACTCACATCACTGGTAGTTAATTTTGGAAATTAGTCATGGCTTTTACAATTTTGACAATCAGATAGGAGAGGCAAATAAATGCAAAGAAATTATACCTTTATTTCAGTATGCAAACATGGAAAAGATTGTTCGTTTATCAGAAAAAAAAAGTATCTAGTGTCAAAGTAATGCAACTCCTATCATTTCAATTTCATTAGCTTTATAAACGCAACGTGTATCATTTCACTGGGTCACGCCATCTTGGCGCTAGCTTTCGAGGGGGCCCCCTCTCCTCATCTCCCTGCGCCCCACCCTTTCATCCGCCCTGGCGGTTTCTGCCATGCGTGGGAGACGCGCGCCCGCTGGCGGTGCCCTGCGGAAGCGGCCGCCGGGCAGAGCGGCCCAGCTGGGTCCCCTCTGCAGGCCCGAGGAGCGTGCGACTTGCAGCGAGAGGGCCCGAACTAACGGCTGTGCCGGTTCTGTCGCATCCCTTGCCACAGCCGCACGACCGGCGGCCCCGGCTTCCATCAGTTTCTTGTTCATCTTTCTGGGGGCGCAATACCCAAAGATGTCCCTTTAATATCTGTATTCCCTGGGCTGGGGAAACATGTTGCAGGTACCAAGCGAGAGTCAGAAGACAGAAGAGTTCCCCAACTAGTCAGCAAAAGGAAGGAGGCGAAGAGGACGGCCGCGGCGGTCAAGCAAGGCAGCCACGGTCAGGCGGGCCGAGAAACGCGCGGGCCCACCGAGGCCCGGAGCCGCCACGTCCTGCCAGTTCCTGGCGAGGGGCGACGTCCGCGAGGACGCCACGGCCGGGCGCCGCTTCTGCCCACACACTCGCTCGCCAGGGGCCGCCCGGGAAGCCCTAGTGTCCACTTCTGCCCACGGCCTGGGCGGCAGCTTGGCCCGCCTCGCCTGCGGACCGTCACGCGCGCTCCCTGACCTTCTCCTTCCCCCCGGCCGGCGGGGCCCAGCCTGTCTGCAGGGCCCACACCTCGTCCGACCCACGCGGCCTTTTCTCCGACGCAACTCAGGAGCCCGGAGCGGCGACTTCCCTCGCACCCCGGCTCTCACGGCTCGCGTCCCCCGCGTCTCGCCCTGACACGCACACACCCCTGTCTAGACACAATTCTTCTGGCCAGTTACTGTCTTTTCCTGCGCATGTTCTTTGTCCTTGGAAACCCCAAAAGCACTTTTCTCAGATGGCGCTTCAAGAAGAAAAACACAAACAAAAAGCAAAACTGAGGGAGGGAGAAAGTAACATTTTGCATGTACATACTCTACGGAAATGGTCTTGCAGGTGACCGGCCAGGAGCCACCGTCCACCTGACGCGACCTGGACCAGCTGGCCGAGCAGGGCCGCTGAGGCACCAGGGCACGGGCTGTCTCGGCTCTCGCGGCCACGCCACGGGGCCTTGTCTGTTCGCACGTTTCATGAGCGGGTGAAGCCAGAAAGCCAGCGGCAAATCCTTCGTTGCCTTCAGAACCCAGAATTGAGATCCTCCAGCCCGCGGCCTGCAGGGAGGCAAATGCCATCACCTCCCCTCGGGGAGAGGGGGTGCGCTGCACGGCAGGCCTGCTGCAAGCCGAAGGCACCCCGCACTTGCGCGCCCGCTGTTCCCTGTCCACGAAGACAACATGGAGTTGCTGTGACCCACGCGGGCCGGAGGGGGACAAGTGTGACAGCTGGCGGCGCAGCTGCGGGGGCAGCGTGAGCCGAAAAGGAAGACACGGCGGTTTCCGCTTGCCTCCAGTATGCTTACAGCTCTGGGTAGAGGTGACGCTGCAAAATGTGCAGCATGGCTGACTGCTCCCATCAGAGACGGGACCGGGTGACTCGGACAGGGCGACAGAGTGACAGGGCGACAGAGGCGCCTTCCAGAAACAGGGCGGCAGCAGCGCGGGCCGCCCAGCCTCAGCTGAAGGATAACCCGGCTGACGGCCCGGGGCTGTGTCTTCCCTCTGCTGGCGGAAAACCAGCCGGTAGCCGCACCCGTGGGAGCTCCAGCCCTCGGCCCTTTAATCTTGTAATCAAGCACTTGCGGTCAGAAGCCCCAGACTGCTTAGGCTCTGACAGACGCCGCACCCGCAGCAGTGGCAGCGGCAGTAGGTGGCACTAGAAGATCGCGGCCTGGGCACAGCTTCCCCACGGACTCTCACCAGGGCCTCTGCGGTCTCCCTTGCTGCCCCAGGTAACTGAGGTCGAGGTGCTGGGGAAGCTCCAGGGGGATTACGACCTTCCCCCACAGGCCAATAACCCACAGCCACTTACGAAATGCATTTTTCCCCCAACCAGGCCGGCAGGAAGACTTTAAAGCATTTTCCTTCCTTTCCCGAAGCCTGTTCTACAGCGAGGGATTCATCTCCTGGTTCCGGAGACGCTCCACGGCTGAGCTCCGAGGGCACAGGACTCCCCAGCCGCTGGTCCCCGGGCCGGGCTCCCCTCTGGACCAGGACCGCAGGCTTCAAAACCAACAGAAGAAGCTCCTGGCATTTTCTCAAGGCTATTAAAAAGTCCGTCGGGTGTGCAGGAGTGGCGAATGCCATGGGGTCTGGAGGAACCCAGAGGGATTGGCTCTCCTTCCCCTTCCTAGCAGGGTCTTTAAGAAGAACTCGGCCTGCTGTGAAGACATGCCAGGAGATGCACCGTCTCTCCAGCACTGTGTCCTCAGGGGTAGGGAGTTTTCGAAAAATCATCTGTGTCCTCAGGGGTAGGGAGTTTTCTGAAGAGAAAGTTTTCATTGCCTCTGGAGCAGGAGTTTTCTGGGTGTTGAAATGCCTAAGAGATGGCGCAGACCGTCTCCGCGTCCCCCGTCACGGTAGTATGTTTCCTCCTAGTTCATTTTTTCTCTCTATCTGTGCCTGAGGGCCGGACTGAGCCGGCCGGACTGGTCACGTGTGTCATGTGCTCAGGGACGGACTCCTGCTTCAGGAGCTGGCTCGCCGCCGTGGTCAGCGGGGATGTGCTGTGAGAGGGCTCGAGAGCCTCTTGCCTCCTCCTTCACTCGTCCTTTCTCCCCCTCATCCCTGTCCCGTCTAATCAGACTCCTCTCTCCCTCTCCGGCTGTATTTCCGAGTTGTCACTCTGCTGCTGGGACGTTCCCAGCTGCTGTTTGGTCTGATGTCCTCAGTCCTGTCTATCCACCGACTCTCACCACCATCAGCACACAGGACATCTCTGCTCTTCTGTGCAGGCGCCACCCGGCCCCAAGCCCAGCCTGACAGAGCAGCTCCCGGCTCCGAGGAAGGCCGCCTGGGGCACGCGTGCTCAGCGCTGGGCCCGCCCGAGGTGGCCCACGCCTGGTGCAGTCCACGCGCTGTCAGCCACGGAGCAGCGTTCCAGTGTGTGAATGTGCTACCGCTTGCTTCACGATTTCGCTGTTTTCTCTGTCGTTCTCCATATGCTATTCAGACTTTTCAGCTTCCTCTTCTGAAGACTCTTCCTTCCCCATTTTTATTGCCGGCACCACCGCTGAAAACCAGCTGCGCGTTTAACTGGAGCTCTGTTTCTAGTCTCTGTCACATCGTCTAAGTGCCCTCTGCTGCCAATTGCCAGGTTTCTGCCTATTGAAAGTTTATAACGAGCTTGAAATGAGGCAGCGCTGTCTTCTTTGGTTTTCCCTTTTCAGTGTTTTTCCAGGTATTCTAGGCAACTTCACTTCCTTTTAGATCAGGTCATCAATTAAACACGTACGCCTATTAGAGATTTGATTTGGATTTCATTGTATCTTTGGACTGAGTTTTTGAAAATGGACAACTGTCAACTGTCTTCCAACCCATGACCATTTCGTATCTCTCTATCTTAATTTCCGTTAAATCGCTCTACTTTCCTATGCCGGAATTTGCAACGTTTTTGTTACGGCATCTTAGAGATACTCCAAGTTTTTGTCAATATTATAAACATTATTATTATTATTGTTATTTATTTTCAATTGGTTACTGGCAGTATGAAGTGTTTACGCATTTTGGAAGACCACGTCTTCTTGATTAAATGGGCCTTGTATCGTCATAAAAGCTCTCTCATCTGTAAGAGCCCATCAGACTTTGTCCTGTGAGAGTTTATCTGATCTTAACACAGTTACCGTACTTTCTGCCTTTAAACTAAACACAAGACCAGTAAGTAGCATGTAGTTGTGACTTCCTTTGATATACAATGAGGTAATGTTTGCCTGTAATTTGGAATGATCTATTTTGACAGGATTGTTCCTATACCTTACATTTCATTAGTTTTATCCGTCTTTCTTTTTTTCTCTTCCATTTGTCTCCTCCCTGTCTTTATTATCCCATTTAATATGAACAGTCAATTTTGTGTTTTAAAATTACCAAATAAGAGATGAAACTTTTAAATGAAGCCACAGATTTTCAACTTGGTGCTCTTGATTTCTTCAGTAACTTCCTTTATTATGTTTGGTCTTCACATACTCTCGTTTTTTCAGCATGAAGAGATGACTTTATTTCTTGAAGTGCAAATTTTCTGGGATGCATTCTCCCAGCTTATTTATCTGACAACATTTATAGCTTGTCTTCCTATGTGAAGGATATTTTCACTGAATATGTGTGTCATTTTTATTTCTTTAGATATTGTTTCCTCTAGCTTTGACTTTTAGTAATTTAACTATGATTGTTTCATTCTGCCTGTGTTTGACTTTGGAGATGACATGTAGTTGACGGCTTGCCTAATCTGATACTTTTCAAAATATTTGGAAAATTCTCAGCCATTTAAAAATATTTATTTTAATCCACCACCTCTGACACACACAGAAGAGGCCACCACATTAAGAGGAGTGTGGCTTTACCACTAAGTAGCTACCAGCCTCGTCACGTCATCTGATGTTTACCTGTCTTCTCATCTACAAGATGGTAAAATTACTTAAGTTACTGACAACTGAAATTCTATTTAACAGATGTACCGTTACTTTGACCAAAGGACTCTGCAAGTCCTTTGGCATCAGCACCGCAGCCCTGTAGGAGCCCTGAGCTCAGGCCCCATCATTACCCCAGAGTCCTCCAAGCCACGCGGGGGCCGGGGGAGGCTGCGACCTGACCCGAACGCGGGCATCGGGACTCCGGGGGCCCATTCTGCCACGGCCGCGTGCTCCCATGGGATGAAGTAAACGAGCCGGACCCGCTCCCGCAGTCAGCACCAAGTACACTCGCTAGCACTGTTAAAGTGCGTACATTCCCAACTGACTGGAGGCGCCGCCAATCCTCACAGACGATGCCGAAAATCCGGGGCGGGGGGTAGGGGGTGGGAGAGAGGGTCTAGGTGAATCTCATGGGCTGCAGGCGGGCCAGGAGAAGCCTGGCAGAGGTGTGTCTGCCGAGGCCAGGGATGGAGGCAGGTCTGCGCGGCTTGCTGACAGGGGAGGACATTCAGAGCAGACCCGCCGGGCTCCTTCAGCGACAAGGGGTGGGGGCAGGCGCCACCTAAGGCAACAGCCACACCGTGCAAGTCATCTTGCTGCTCCTGTTTATCTCCCAAATCGTTTTCCTATCAAGCCGAAACTCATGTGGGTCAAACAGAATCACACAGATTTGAAACCGTGTGGTGGGAAAGAAGGAGAACCACGCGCGGGCTTTGTGAGGGCGCTGTCCTGCCCGACCTAGAGAGGGGGCCGCAGGGCCGTAAGGGGCCTCTGTCAGGACCTGCCTGCTGCCCTCCGAGTGGACCCCCCCACCACCTGAGGGCCAGCCAGGCCTGCCCCTCCCTGACCCAGCCCGGCCCCAGCGAGTGCAGGCTATTTCTTGGTGTTGAAGGACAACAGAGCTCAAAACCTCCCGGCGGGCGGCAGCGCATCTACTTGGGAGCCTACGGTCTGAATTTCTAGTCCGTTACCACATTTGGCCTGTGTGACCCCGGGACAATGATTTCGTGTCCAGGTGTCTGTCCAGCTGTCTCCCTCAGGGCCTCTGCCCTGAGGTTCTGCTCCGGGCTTTGCCACTAGATCATCATCACGCTGAGGTTACACAGGCTGCCTTTTGCATTGTCTGTATCATGCGGCCTGACGGATCATTGTTTGAATAACAGATTGAGTTGCTTTAGCATCTGAGCCTGTGTGGAAACCGTATGGGTAACAGGAGACCTCTGCATTCTCTTCATGCTGACTATCCTAGCACCCACAAGCCGGTCGCCTGACACACGTGAAAGGTTACAGACTTCTCCGAGTCGGAAGCTTAACACACCACAGCTCATGGTTTGAACGGGGGAAATACCACAAGTATTTTGCAAACTTCTTTTCTGCTGTTCATGTTTGTCCTTCCTGTGGGATTTAAAGGAAGAAGGGTCTTCAAGTAGTCTTCAAAGTAATGTCCGAGAAGAAATAAAGGAAAACGTTCACCCAGAGATTTTTAAAGCCGGCTTTCTGCCAAAACTTCCAAACTCATAAATCCAAAACGTTAGATCACAGTTTTTTTTTTAAAGTCTATGTCATAGTAAGTCTTCAAAAGGCTCTACGAAGAATTCAAATGGAAAATTTTGACTTTGTAAGCTTTCTAAACGGGGTCTGCCCTCTTTTACACGTATCTCAACTCTTGTCATAATCCAGTCACTTATTTTTTAAGATGTGTGATACATTTCTTGTAGGATAATTATCAACAGCCCACTGCACATGAGATTCTGGCCCCTGTGGGGGTTTCGGGGTGTAGACGGCGTTGACGACCTAGCAAGGTGGGTCCTGCCTGACTCCATCTCATCTCCTGGCCTCGGGGACTTGTCTGCCCATCCCCCTTCTCTCGCAGTGCAGGGCAGCTTGAGGGCACGTGGCCGCCAGACATCTCACCCACTGGCGACCGACTCAGCAAGGGCGCGTGACTGCGTCCATCCCAGGGTCCCTGCATTTTTGATGAGAGCCAGTGGGGGAGCCTACTTCTCTCTGGGAGTGGAGACAGGCAGTGAGCCCCAAGGCTTCCTCGAGTCTAGCTGCCCCCGAGGCAGGAAAGCCATCCGGCAAAGCCCCGTCCACATATGAGGGCGGGTGGGGCTGAAGGGCACTGAGACTCCTGGTTCTCACGAGGGAGGGGCCGCTCCCTCTGGCCTCTGCGCTCGTATGCGCCGGTAAAGCACCCCCCACTCATCTACACTTAGCCAGGTCAGGATTCTGTCCCCGGCATCCCCAAAGTGTGGCTAACCCATGCACCTCTGCGGTGTTAGGAAAACAGGGCCCCTCGGGGGCTCAGGCACGCTGCTGGCAAACTCGGAAGTGAGAAACGAGGGTTCCCGGCTTTGTCCTGGAGAGTACTATCTTTTTTATTTTTTCTTAAAGATTTATTTATTTGTACAGAACTGGGGTGCAGGCCAGAGATGTGGAGGCTGAGAGGCTTCACCAGACACAGAGCGGGGAGCAGAACAGGCAGATGGACGAAGTACACTGCTGAGGGGAGCAGCGGGCGGGTCAGGAGAGGTCTGCCGTGCCATGTGGTCACCTCCGGGGCAGGCGGGGATCGAACTCATGAGGAAGCGGCTTCAGCTTCTTAGTGCTGTGCTTTAACCCGCTGCGCCACCAGGGAGGGCCGATTTATTCATGCACACACAACTGGGGTACAGGCCAGAGGAGCAGGGGTGGTGAGAGGACTCACCAGAGACAGAGGGGAGCAGCGGGGAGACAGGAGGGATCTGCGGCGCCCTGGGGGTCCCTCCCTGGCCGGAGCTGAGCTTGTGCTGCAGCGACAGTGGCCGTGACAGCCTCCTAGTGCTGCACTGTGACCTGCTGTGCTACCACGGAGGGCCCGAAAGTACTATCTTTTTAATTCTCCTACCTCAACAGCACACGGACACGTCTCTGCTGACCCTCACTGCAAATGTGTCACAGTGCTGAGCGCCGACACTGGGTACCACACGGTGTTTGGACATTCCTCTGAAGTTTATAAGCATCGGGGCATGTACCTTGGCCGGGTGTTTTCTTTCCCAAATGCTTCCGTTTTGACTGAGCTCTTCACGCGTCAAGTGAAGGTGGCAGCTTGGCCTGAGGGCGGGCACACAGTGGCCGCAAGTTTGCTGCCTGCTGGCAACGCCACGGGAAGACCAGGAGCTCGCGCGACTGGCGGCGAAGGGTGTCTGGCATTAGCGACGTACTTCTCACCTTTGTGTGCTCGATGATGACATGATGTTGAGGGGAGGCAGCCCAGGGCCGTGCTACGCAGGCAGCTGGCCCTGCTCCCAAGGCCGTCAGCGCCCACGCAATCCCACAAAGCGGCCTTCACAGGCATGTGGTGACGAGCTGGTGGTGCGCGGAGACAGACCTGCTCCCCACAGCCCTGGGCCCTGCGCTCGGTGGCCGCGGGGTTGTGTCCAGGGACGTCACCTCTGAGGCCTCCGTCCTTGGCTCTCTGGCGTCTGTCCTCTCTTCCCCGTGTCCTTCGGGCCCAAGTTCTAGAAGGATGCCAGTCACGTGGGGTTCTCCAATGGCCTGGCTGACCTGACTCCCCTCTCTCCAAAGCGTCACCTCCTGAGGTAACGGGATGAGGACTTGACGAAGGATGCTGGCTGTGACATCCTTCACACAGCCTGGTCTCGGGGCCACACTCCCTTCCTGTGGAGCACCCTTTCGGGAGGCGCCTTGGGGACGCACCGGGCCGTCTCTGTGTCTTGTCCCAAGAGGACGCGGGCCCTGTGGGGCTGGACACGCGGAGGGGGCCAAGGTCTGGGCCAGGGGAGCACCCAGCAGGCATCCAGTAATGCATGTCACCACATGCAGCATGCCCGGGCTCACATTCTGACGAGAAGTGATTTGATTCAGCTCAAGGAAATTTTGTTAACTATATAAATGTAAATAAATCTCTTTGAGAAGTGGTTTTAAAGTCTTTTAATTTTGTAGCAAAGCCCGAGAGGTGTAAGATAGCCGAATCCTAGTGGTGAAACACCTGCCAACTGTCACCGCCTGAGGTACAAGGGTCGGGGGTGAGCGCGACGGACACTTGACGAAAGCCGCAGCAGGCCACGGGCGTAACTGAAATTCCTAACGAGACTCATTTTTCTTAGTAATCACGCTAAGGGCATTAATCACTACTTTTTTTTTTTATAAAGATTTATTTATTTATTTGTACAGAACTGGGGCACAGGACAGAGATGCGGAGGGTGAGAGGCTTCACCAGAGACAGAGTGGGGAGCAGGACAGGCAGATCAACAAAGTCCACTGCTGAGGGGAGCAGCAGGCGGGTCAGGAGAGGTCTGCCGCGCCCAGGGGTCACCTCCGGGGCAGGCGGGGATCGAACTCATGC
This sequence comes from Condylura cristata, assembly GCF_000260355.1. Taxonomy (NCBI): domain Eukaryota; kingdom Metazoa; phylum Chordata; class Mammalia; order Eulipotyphla; family Talpidae; genus Condylura; species Condylura cristata. The sequence goes on from NW_004567122.1 coordinate 952,103, forward strand.
GGAAGTGGCCTCAGCTTCTCAGTGCTGGGCTGTACCCGCTGCGCCGCCAGGGAGGGCCATTCATCGCTACTTTTAATCTCTGTTTAAAAATCTGTCTGCATAAGCCTAGCATGGATTTTCCTGTCAAGAATTTCTGAACCACAGGAAAGAGCATTCCGGGTGCCTCGAGGGGGCTGCCAGCAGGCCGCGGCCGGCCAGGCGCCAACAGCCCAGGCCCGGTCAGCAGCGA